>NW_027513022.1:315184-630369 GCF_048772815.1 Callospermophilus lateralis
TTTTACTTGAATATTTCTACTATAACTATAATACAACCCAAGAAGATAAAATTATTACTCCATATACTATGAATCAAATTGATGATTTAGATAATTAGTTAAATACTTGGGCAATAATCATGTGCAAATCTAATGTTTCATTTGATAACCACTTACCATCTAATCCTTTATTGTCTTTTTGGTCATCACATCATGTAATTTTTCCAAAAATGACAAGAAAAACACCTATTATAAATGCTACAAATATATTCACTGATGGGTCAAATAATGGTACAGCAGTAATATTTACACCTGATCAAACTTTTACATTTTTAGTACCCAAACAATTAGCTCAAAATGTAGAGCTTAATGCAGTATTACAAGCTTTTGTGATGCTTAAAGCATCTGTAATTAATTTATTTTCCGATAATCAGTATATAGTTCGTGCTATAGTATCACTTGAAGATGGTAGAAGGATTTCCCCTTCCTCTACTATTTTCTCTTTGCTTTCGACTATACAAAGTCTAATCTGGGACAGGAAAGATCCGTTTTTTATAGGATATTTCAGGACACATACAGGATTGCCTGGAGCCCTTAGTTTGGGCAATTATTTAGCAGATAAAACAACACATGACATTCATACATATTTTCTATACACTAGAAGAAGCTACAAATTTTCATAAAAAGTTCCATGTCAATGCTAATACTTTACAAAAGCGTTTCAAAGTAACTAAGGAACAAGCTAGACAAATAATAAAACAATGTCAAAATTGTGTGACCTTTTTACCACAAGTTAATCTTGGAGTCAATCCTAGAGGATTGATACCTAACCATATTTGGCAGATGAACGTCACAAACTTGCCAGAATTTGGAAAATTAAAATATTTGCATGTTACAGTTGATACTTCTTCTGGATTTTTGATGGGCTTCATTCTTGCTGGAGAAAAAAACTAAAGATGTTATAGCTCATTGCTTACAAAATTTTGCCACTGTGGGCGTTCCAAAAGAGTTAAAAACAGATAATGCCCCTGCTTATACTTCTACTTCTTTTAAACAATTTTGCTCATCATTTGGCATTACTCATATAACAGGAATCCCATAAAATCCACAGGGAGAAGGCATAGTTGAAAGAGCACATGAAACTATTAAAACGTACATATTAAAGCAAAAAGAACAAATTGGGAAGGGTTATATATTCCCCAAAGGTAAACTTAAAATAACCCTTTTACTCTAAACTTTTTAAATTTGGGTTCATCAGGGCTTAGTGCTGCAGAAAGGCATATATGTCCAAAAAATGTACATAAGCCCAAGGTACTTTGGAAGGATATTCTAACAGGACAATGGAAAGGTCCTGACCAAGTAATTGTCTGGAGTCCGGCGTCTGTTTTTGTGTTTCCACAGGGAGAACAGTAGCCAATTTGGATTCCAGAGAGATTAACTAAAGAGATTTCTACAGACCAAAAATAAGATGATTTGGCTCAAATCAATAAGAGCTGATATGCAGAACTCCAGTTTGGCTGTTCTTACATCTGTGACAGAACCAGAATGTTTTTTTCAAATCTATTTTATTATTCCCCTTTCTCATATCATGAAGTTTTATTTTGTTTTTTTTTAGCTCATACAGAACTAGGTTAATGTTTTGCTGATCAGTTCTATTTTTGGACAATAGAGTTTTTAGACATTGCAATGGAGATTTCACCTGTAAAAAGTCATAAGGCCTTTAATATTATGTCATGTGTTGTATGTATTATATTATGTGTGCACTTATGTTTTGTGTTATATGTTTGATTTCACATCTTTTCTGTGTTGACTATATTCTTTTCAAGTTGATATACTTTGTCTTCATTATCTGATGTTCTGACTTCTACTTGATCTAGTCTGTTTGTAATATTCTCATTAGCGCTTTTAATCTGATTTAAGGTTTCTTGCATTTCTATGATTACAACTTGATTATTTTTTAACACCTCTATCTCCTGATAAAGCTCATTCTTTGCGGATTTAATTTGTGTGGTTAGTTCCTCTTCAAAATATACTTTCAATGCTTGGATTTGCTGTCTCATGTCTTCTCTAATATTCCGTTCCATCTGAATTAGGAATGCCTTGATTTCTTTCCCTGTCCATATTTCTGATTCTTCTAGGTCCTCCTGTATATTTAGATTGTCCTGCATTGTTTGTAACCCCTTTTTCCCTTGTTTCTTCATATTGTTCACGTTGCTTTCCAGCTCTGTTTGACTGCTTTGTAACTGCTTTCTCCTATACATTTGTTTTGGCTTTGTATATCTCTGTTGTCTCTCTTTTGTGGTGGAAGATTATGCCTAAAAATTTTGGGCTTTGTTGTACTTTAAAGCTGATTCATTTAATTCATATAAGGCTTCTAGGTTCTGTATGCATATAATGATTTGCTGTTTGTTCTTAGGACTATGTTTAGGATGGGTTCTCTGGTGGTACAATGGTTAGTATGTCTCGGCTACTTTAGAAGATTGCTCCACTGAAGGTGGATACTACCAGGCAATTGGATCAGGGTGTTGGTAGTAGCTAGGTATTTAGGAGTCTTATAGACAGCCTCGAGACATTCACCTATTTGCATTTAGAGAATTACACACAATGGAAGATGTAATGCTTGGAATGAGAGTTGGGGGGTAGGAGAATGAAGGTGCTCTTAAAAAGAAAAAAAGGATAGAGGGAGAGATAGATTAGAGGGGAATGAAAAGAACAATAAAACTTGAAATGGGATAGAAAGAGAGAAGGAAAATGGGGGAAAGGAACAGGGAGAGAAGAAGGAGAGAAAAAAATATCAACAACAGCAACAACAACAACAAAAAAAATTAAAGTCTTAGAGATCCACCTTCTTCTCTTCCAGTAGGCGGAGCTGTGCCTTCCAAGCGGAGTGTCTGCTCTCTACCTGCCGAGAGCTATCCCTGTAGGGCGTCTTCTGGGGGTCTCTCAGACTTGTCAGTCCAGAGCCATTTCACTTCTCCAGCTCTTAACCCCCTTCCTCCTGTCAGCCTGCCAGCCAGGTCCTGTTCCCCAGAAGTGATTCTCCAGAGATCTAGTTACACTTGCAGCCCCACCGAGTGCCCCTTTTAAGCCTCAGTGCTGTGGTAAACTGGCGGATAAGACCTTAGGGGTCACCACTGGTGATATGGGGGCCTTGGGTTCTGGGCTCCCCTCTGCTTCCCTATGGACACGACCCCTGAGAAGTCAATGAAGTTTCCTGGCTGCTTGTATCAGTATGGGGAGTCACACACCTGCTAAAGTGGATTTTGCTGGGAAGGAATTTCGCCGGCCGAACTCCGATGATGTCACCTCTCTGCTATGGTGGGCCCCAGGCTTCTTGCCGGATTGACCGAGGGGAGGGGTGGGACTGGTCCGGCCCAGTTCACCTCAGCTCCTGGCGCGTGGAGGCTTGGCTAAAGACTTCTTCCTGCCAAGCTGTGTCTCGGCGTCTAGCAGGACCCAGTCACTTTGGCTGCGGGCCGGTGGACGGATCTGCAGCTGTGCCCGCGGTGCGCAGACTGTGGCTGGTGAATCTCGAACTCCGCGTCTAGTGGCAGGGTCCCACTCGTCCGGGTCACACAGACGCTTCAAAAAAATTCTTGTAGCTCCCGGGCAGTCTCCCTTCAGTGGAATTTTGCTAGGAGAATCTCCGTTGGTAGAATCAAAGAGTTATCCTTGCGACTTTATGACCCCATCACTGGGAGTGCATTAAAAGCGCAGCCTCTCTGCCCGCCGCCATGTTGGATCCACCTTTTCTTTTCATTATATTTAATAATTCTCTTCTAGACAATGTAAATTGTTAAGAAAATTGTTTTCTTTTAGTGCCTTTTGGAATGTTACATAATTCTTTCTTTAGGCATTGTTGCCAGAATTTCTATCTTCATCCCAGTGCATGTGAAGTCAAAGATAAAACCAATCTACAGCTTCTGCAATAGCCATCACTGAACTGCTTGCAGAACTTGCCTGGACTATGTATCACTTGTATGCATTGTGAACTCACCTGCCTGCATTGTGAACTATCTGTTGGTGCAGTGACATGTGGTAGTGTTGGGGTATTTCTCTGATGATGTCATCGGTGGTACAATTTTTTCAAAAAGAGCCATCAATTGCCTTGGTGTATCTTCCTCCCTTCTGCTTGTCATGGTTGTTCAGCTAAAATTAGGGGGCCAACAGAGATGAGGCAAAGAGCCTCACCCGCCCGCTGGTACAAAGACCTCTCCACAGGTGTGGATGTATACTGGACCTGTAGTCAGTGACGGGTAAGATCCAATTACAATGGTACCAATCTAAGACAGGAGGCTGACACCTTGAGGTCAGCTCATTCGATAATGGGTAAGAACCATATGTACTATTGGACAACTTAAGGCAGGCATGGTCCCTAAGCCACATGCTTGTTGTTTAAACAGAGAGGGTTAGATGTTGAGAGCCACAGCCCAAGGGGCCAAAGCAAACTTTCAGACTGCCAGCTGATGGTTGGCTCACAGCGGCCCCAGCAACATCTAGCTGATTGGCTCCTCTGCGGTGATGCCCATTGGGCTGTTTCCCCACCCTTTCAAATTATGGAGCTGCTTTTTGGGGGACTTTTTTGGCTCTGCTCAAACAACCCAGCCAATCGACCTCAAGAGCAGGAGGAGAGGGGAGGTTGAGAGCTTGTGGGAAGCCGGTGGTGGCAGTTGTGCTCTGAGTGTTTTTCCCGAGGAGCTATTTTTTGGCGTGTGTGGTTCTAAAAATAAAGTTAGCTTTTGACAAGTGGCTCCTGAATTGTGCCCAGCCAGACTGTGTCAATCCTAAATTGATGGAGCAAAATAACCAAAACAGAATAGAAATACAAGCAGTTCAGAGGAGGCATGGTGTATAGCTGGACTTACCTTTTGTATGATAAAGGGTAGGTGTTATGAATCAAGTCAATATTAAATTGAAGTAGTTCTCCATGTGTTTTAAAGATAACAAATCCGTGAATTCCTGTCGCCCTTTATCTGTATCCTATTCAGCACATGTATTTTTGTATGCACATATAGAATCCTACCTGGTATCACATGTACACTTTTGTGAGGTGGCTGACTTGGCAGATACAAATTGTCAAAAGAGATCACTCCTCCTGAACGTTGTTGGAACTGAAAATTAAAACTACGGGTGAGCTTCCTAGTTGAACAAGATAATACATAAATCCATGTTCAGTAAAATGAATATTTTTGGATCTGTGAAAGATATATATTTCATAATAAATTTCGATTGGCATATATATCGCTACCTTTTAATGTCTGTGCGTGCGTGTGTGTGTGTGTGTGTGTGTGTGTGTGTGTGTATATATATATATATATATATATATATATATATATATATACACACTCTCCAGATTTTTCAGAATATAAAATATATGTGTCTTATTACACAATCCCTAAATGCATTCATATTCATGTATGTGGATTTATAATCAAATGTTCACAAAATTATTCTCAGAAATATTCATCCACCTCAAATACATATTGTTTCCTAGTACTAAAATCTAAATTCAGTGAATGGTGCATAGAAGTCCTAATTTTTCTACAGTATCTGACCCACTTTAACATCAATGCAAGTAGATTACTATGGTACATGATGTGTATTATGACATTCATTTTTATTCAACAATGTTACATGACTATTTCTTCAGTTTATGCACATCATAGGATATATATTTCATTCACAAGTTTTCAAATTTATAGGCATTTGTTTCACTCTCTATCACTTCCTGCTTCAGTACACATGTATTCCTCCATGTTTTTTGACTGGTCTTTTCATGAGACTACTTTTCATTTTAGATTTCAATAATCGCTTTTGAAGCAAACCTCACACACTCTTCATGACAAACCATAACCTTAATATTACCATTAGATCTATAAATGGTTGTAATGAATGTATGTATATCAATATAAGATTTCCTGTATATTTTCAGATATCAATTCAATCCATAATTTAAAGTTGGAACCAGTTATATTATTTATTCACAGTATGGTCAATTCATTCATTTTATCTATATTTGTAGACACAGGGTAGATCTATTTGTACACCCAATACTAATTTATACATCTTCAAAATATTGACCACAGAATTGGTGGAAGAAATACTCATGTCACCTGATCTACATATACACTTTATCACAGTAATATTCTGGACACAAAATGCAAAGTTCACACTTATGATTGTACCAAAACCTAAATGGAAAGTGAGCATGGATTACTAAAAACATCCAAGTCCAGATTGCCTAATGCTCTCAAATGTTAATCCTATTGGTGCTAAATATTTGTTTTTTTCTAAGATTGTATATTCAACATCTACCATGTTGAAAATGTCTAATCCTATCAATCAATTTATACTTTGCCTGATTTCTTCCTGTCTCTATTGATATCTGCTTCCCTATATATTTTCCCCAGTTAATCATTGTGACTGACTCATCACATGTTCTGACATTTACATTCATTCTCTACGAGAAACCCTATTGCTAAAGAACTTTTGGACCAAATCCTATACTCACTCTTCTTCCTAAACCTACTGACTATCTTTCCAATCCTACCGACTACCCTTTTTAAGTGGATGTTTTCTTCTACATTCAATCATCCAATTTACAAGGTCCTATGCCATTGTTTATCGATTTATCTGAGACATCTGTGCAGAAGGTATTTCAAAGCTAAGTATCCCAATCAAGGACCCAATGCTCTTCTGGGCTTCAAATCTTACCTAGACTTCTGTATTCATACTTATATTTCACCTGTATATTCTTGTAAATATCACAGGTTCCCAATGCCATTATTCATCATGCAGAATGATTCCTAACCCAAATCGAACCTGTTATTACCCTAACCATACACTGTTCCCTCAATCTAACTTTACAGAAAAGCAGGGACAGAGTTGGTCTTACAATCAGGAGTGTAGGGGATATTCCACCTGCTGAGAACCTCAAAGGTCAATACAGAAATGATCCATGGAGAAGATGTAGGCAGCAATGAAGGACCTGAGGGAGGAAAAGTCAACTTCCATCGCAAACAACCTGGTCAGGGTGAAGGGATGTGTCTGAATCAGCCTCTTTCATCTTAATGTAGAGAAGATGGACCAAACCAAGCCTGTGTGGAGAGCTGTGCCCAGGTTCCTATGGTTGATATACCATTCTAACTTGTGAAAATGTCACAGCAAGTAGGTGCACCCTCCATCTCATGGGACCCTTGGAAGCAACTGTTAGGACAAAGTGGTTGCCAAGGCAGTGACTTCATTCACTTCCTGAAGGAAGTTACCTCACATAACTTCCTTGGTGATGGAACTCTCTAAACTTGGGATTCAGGAAGCCAGGCAACCACAGCCAGTTCCAGTCCCAGTTCCAGTGGTCTCACTTGTTTGGGTAAACCAAGGACAGAGTCAGTCTTTCTTGGTACCTAGTTATGTGAGGATGGCCAAATGCTAGGAAAGCTAAGAAGAGAGGCCTTTCCTGAGAAAGAAGGTAGTGGCTCACCAGTGACTTTTGACAACTTCACAGAGTTGGCCAAGGAGACCAGAACTGAGACAGCACAGTGCATTTCTTGGAAATATAGTATGTCCCACCCATCATAGGACACTCCGGATAGTCACAGACCTACTTTGGGAAAGGTGGTGTCTTTTTGAGTGTGGGTGTGAGTTTGTGGTTTTGTCTCATGTTCTGAGAATATGTAGGAAAGGCGATTTGTTTGGTTTGGAGAGGACTGTATCTAGTATGTCCTCTGACAAGGTGAGTGTTTCTATTACTGTGTATCCCACTCTCTCCGTGGTCTTAGTATTAGAAAAAGAATGCATCATGGATGTGTTCTGTCTAGTAGAAAGCTTCCCAGCATTCATACTGCCAATTTATGAATGGACTGCGACTAGCCTTATCAATGGGCAAAACCTACTATATTTCTAAGTTCCTGTTTTCTTCCTGAATTCCGGACACTCTCCAGAATAGGCTCAAAGTTTTGTGTCCAAGCTATGTAGCACCTCCAAGCTCTGTCACATGGCCATGTACTGGATAGCTGAAGGGAAGTGGAGCATGTCAGAAAACTCAGATATCAGGAAACTCAGATACCAGGAAAGTCTCAGTGGAGAAACCCTGCTTTGGGCCATTTGCTTACCTATTTTTCTGTTGCCCTGAATGTAAGGAAAGTCTTTGGCTCAGGCCACCCCTTTGTGAAGCCTGAAGAAAACAGTATTCAAATGGAAATGAGTGGGCATCACCTGTGGCTCTTCGCTTAATTGCTTTGGAAATGGATGTGTCTGAATCAGCCTCTTGGCCCTCGGTGAAGCTGGGGCTTAGATTGTCAGCACCTGATGGATCTAAAGAAAGATCCCATGTGTGCATCCATAACCAAAATTCAAAAAGATCAGTCATTGTGGATGAAGTCTCTCACCTTCCTCTGTTAGGTTCCTGACCTCCATCAAGTGTGATTATTGACCCTTGAGTAAAATGAGTTTTTCAAAGCCCTGCAGATGTGCTAGTGTTGTCTCATGACTAAAAACCACATAAGAATCTATACCTGACAGTCAGTAGGCCTCAAATAGTAGAAGCAGAGCAGTATTAATGGCAGGCCTATTTGATCACTCCTGGTTGACAGGAAGAGTGTGCAGGCCACACTTACTTTAGGCAAATGAGGGGCAAAGAAGCTTATATTGGACACTGTCTTGAGCTGAGCCACTTATGGAAACCTCTAGCCAGAAGTTATGATGAATATCTATATGGAAGAAAATGAGGGCCATGTGGGAGTGTTTTGGTTATAATTGTGGTCATTTTTGTGGCAGTTGGAAGAGATGACTGGGTCCACCAGGGCTTCACTCTTGGGTGATTCCCCTTATAGACTGAGTTCTGGAACTGACCTCAGAGTAGTATTGCCATGAATTGAGTTGGGATTTTAGGAGGCCACACATGAGATTCACCCTTGGAATCTGAAATCTAGTCCCAGGTTGGTTTTCCACAGAGCACTGTGAATCTCAGCCAGGATATCACATGATTTTATTATGAAAAACATGGAAGCCATATTTGAGAGTCAAAACACACATGGACCTCACATTGTACAGTTCAATGGGCCTGGCTTCATGTGACCTTTTGGCCACTCTTTGGGAAGCCTTTCCTGTGAGTGTTGTCCAGATATTTCATTGAAATGAACTTCCTCACCATTTAGTGGTTCCTGAATGAATTGAAACCCACAGTGCCTCCAACTTCATCCTTGAAAAATGGCTAGATGAATACCATCAAATTTTTGAAATTCCCATGACCAGGTGGCACTGGAGAAACTTTGGATGTCCTGTTGCTGATCATGAGTATACAATACAGTGCCTTGATTGACTGGGTTTCATGAAAATGTTGAAGAACAGTGATGCCAGTAAGTTGGAGCCTCCTGAGTAGTGGGCCTAGAGTAGTGGTGTGAAGGTGTGTGATAAAACATCTGTGGTGGAGTCATGTGGACCTTCCATTGGCTTCCAAATAGCTTGTGACTGACATAGTGTAGCCAGCAGACCCTTATATGTAAATGCATCCTGTTATATGGAGAGTTTTCAGGGCAATGTTCAGAATCAGGTTGCTATGGTCAAGGGGCCAAGCTATGTGGGATAAAGGCCTGGTTGGTGCATTCTCTTGCAGACCCTGACACACCACACGTGACAGAACTCCCTCTAGCACTTTGTCCCAGTTGAAATCTTTGTATTTCACGAAGCAAATACCAAACTCCCAGTACAGCAGCAAGAAACACCACGAAAATTGGAGGATGATCAAATGGTTTCACAGTCCTCACAGGGAGACACATAGCCCCCAGTGGCCACAGTTTACCTACAAAGAGAGAATTCAGCACTGCTGTCTCATGTTCATTGGAAAATAAGAAACAAGATCCTTCAGGTCACATAGATGCAGATCCAGCTTTAATTGTCTCACCACAAATGAAGATTAAGCTCCTGACAACAACATATATTTCAAGTGCCCAACCTCAGAGGCAGTTTCTCAAGAAGTCTTTAGGCCAGCAAAGCTCCATTTTTGTGGAGGGTTTACCCTGTCCATTACTTTTTTAAACTCCTCTACCACCTCCAAGTTTGTGAACAATTGAGCATATTGCATTCCATATATATATGCACAGATTTTCGAACTCTTCTCCTGTAATTGTGTCTTACTTGGGGCAAAGGTAATGTCAAGGCATTGTTCTGGATAAGAGTGGGAAGATTTTTCAAAGCACATAATTACATACACATTGGATACCTTTTCCAATTTTCCATTGGAAATACTGAATCCCTGACACTAACCCTTAGCCTACTAGACTCTGACTACTTATCCTAATATGATGGAGAATAATAATCCAAACAGAATAGAAATACAAGCAGTTCAGAGAAGGCATGGTGTATAGTTGAATTTGCCTTTTGCATTATGTAGTGTAGGAGTTATAAATCTAGTCAACTTTTGTAGAAATTGTTCTCCATGTGTTTTTAAAGTTAACAAATATGTGAATTCCTGTCTCCCTTTCTCTGTAGCCTATTTGCACATGTATTTTTATATGCACATATAGAATCCTACAAGGTACAACACGTACATTCTTGTGAGGTGGTTGACTTGGCAGATACACATTGTGAGAAGAGATCACTTCTCCTAAATGCTGTTGGAAGTTAAAATTCGAACTCTGTGTGAGCTTCCTAGTTTAACAACATTATACATAAATCCATGTTCAGTAAAATGAATATTTTTGAATCTGTGGATGATATATATTTCATGGTGAATTTCAATTGGCATATATATTGCTACTTTTTAATGTCTGTGTGCATGTGTGTGTGTATGTGTGTGTGTGTGTGTGTGTGTATATATATATATATATATATATATATATATATATATATATATACAAACTTTCCAGATTTTTCAAAATATGAAATACATGTGTCTTTTTATACATTTCCTAAATTCATTCATATTCATATATGTGAATTTATAATCAACTTTTCACAAGATTATCATCAGAAATATTCATCCACCTGAAATATGTATTTGTTTCCTAGTACTGAAAACTATCTTCAGTGAATGGTGCCTACAAATCCTAAAATTAATACAGTAACTGACCCAGGTTAACATCAATGCAAATTGATTCCTATGGGACATGATGTGTATTTTGACGTTCATTTTTATTCAAAACTGGTACATTACTATTTCTTCAGTTTATGCACATAATAGGATATATATTTCATCCACAAGTTCGCTAATTTAGAGGCATTTGTTTCACTTTCAATCACTTCCTGCTTCAGAACACATGTATTTTTTCATGGTTCTTGACTGGTCTTTTCATGAGACTTCTTTCAAAACACATTATTTTTGATTTCCATAATCACTTTTGAAGAAAAACTCACACACCTTTCATGATAAAGCATAAACTTAATTTTACTATTAGATGTATAACTAGTTGGAATGAATGTATGTATATCAATATAAGATTTCTTATATATTTTAAGATATGAATCCAATGCATTATTTAAAGTGGACCAGTTATATTATTTATTAACAGTATGGTCTATTCATGCATTAGCTCTATATTCATAGACACAAGGTACACCTCTTTGTACTCCCAATACTAACTTATTAATCTTCAAAATATTGCTCCCAGAAATGATGGAAAAATTACTCATGTCACCTGATCTACATATACATTTTATCACAGTAATATTCTGCAGACAAAATGCAAGGTTCACACTTATTATTGTACCAAAGCCTAAATTGAAAATGAACATGGATTACTAAACACAGCCATGTCCAGGTTGCCTAATGCTCTCAAATATCAATCCAATTAGTGACTACATATTGGTTTCTTCCTAAGATCATATATTCAAATTCAACCCTGTTGAAAATGTCTAATCCTATCACCCACTTTATATTTTGCCTTATTTCATAATATCTCTATTGATATCTGTTTTCCTACATATTTTCTCCGGTTCACTATTGTGACTGACTCTTCACGTGGGCTAACATTTACATTCACACTCTAAACAAAACCCTATTGATAAAGAATATTTTTTTTCCAAAACCTATACTCATTCTTCTTCCTAAACCTAACAACTATCTTCCTAATCCTACCGACTATCCCTTTTTGACTGAATGTTCTTTTCTACACCCAATCATCAAAGTAAACACTGGGCGAGCTTCGGAGGAAGAGACCACCAAAAGACTATCTCATGCAACAGCAAAGGGTTTATAGGGGGTCAGCATGCAGGGGATCGGAGCTCACTTGAATAGAGCAGAGAGCCCTGAGAAGAGCTTAAGCAGAGCTTATATACTTTCTTTGGGGAGGGCAGGGAGTGAAGTTTATTGATGGGTGAGGGAGAGTGGGCGGTTTGCATTCAACCGGGTGAGGGAGTACATTCTGCAGTTTGGCATTTGGGGACAGGACATTCTGGGAACAAGATTAGCAAACAGTTCTCAATATTTCAACAGTGTTTTGTTAAGCATACAGAAAAAATAGTGACAAGTACCTATTTTATTAATCTTTCATTCCCCACTTCTTCTTCTAGCTACTTTTAATCATAAAAGTGATCATTGTGTGGTGTCACATTCTATGTCTGCTAGTGGGGTATTACCATGAGTTTAACTTGTCCAATTTGAGCTTAGAGAAAAGAAATTACACGGTTGAGCAAACAGGGTTTTATAGTTAGCAATAATATGGAGATTATTATCGGACAGGCCAGGGTTGATAAAAAAGTAGTCAAACAGGGGGACTATGTGAACCAAGACTCAAACCACTTTTTTTGGTCCTCTCACTCTCTCATTGACACTCTTCATGGTGTCTTTTTAATTTAATCATATTTTTTTTTTTTACAACTCCATTATGCTCGGAATAAACACAACATTCTTCCCAGGAAGTGACAAATACCTATTTTATTAACCTTTCACTTCCGACTATCCCTTTTTGACTGGATGTTCTCTTCGACATTCAATCATGCAAGGTACAAGGTCCTATGCCATTGTATATTGATTAATCTGACAAATCTGTGCAGAACCTAATTCAAATCTAAGTATTCCAATCAAGGGCAAAATGCTCTTTTGGGCTTCAAATCTTACCTAGATTTCTGTTTTCATACATATATTTCACCTATATATTCTCATACATATCGCAGGTTCCCAATACCATTATTCATCCAGCAGAATTATTCCTAACCCAAATCACACATGTTATTAACCCTAACCATACACTGTTCCCTCAATCTAACATTACAGAACAGCAGGGACAGTGTTGGTCTTACAATACAGGAATGTAGTGGATCTTCCACCTGCTGAAAACCTCAAAGGTCCATGCAGAAATGATCCCTGGAGAACATGTAGGCAACTATGAAGAACGTGAGAGAGCAAAAGTCATCTTCCATGGAAAACAACCTGGTAAGGATGAAGGGTTGTGTCTCATTCACCCTCTCTCCTTAATGTAGAAAAGATGGACAAACAAAGGCCTTTGTGGAGAGCTGTTCCCGGGTTCCTATGGTTGAGATACCAATCGAACTTGTGAAAGTGTCAGAGGAAGTATGGAAGCAACTGTTCGGAAAAAGTGGTTGCTAAGGCAGTGACGTCATTCAGTTTCTGAAGGAAGTGACCTCACCTCACTTCCTTGGTGATGGAACTCTCTGAACTTGGGATCCAGGAAGCCAGGCATCCAGAACCAGTCCCAGTCCCAGTACAGTGGGATCACTTGTTTGGATTTACCAAGGACAGAGTAAGTCTTTTTTGGTACCTACTGATATGAGGATGGCCAAATGCCAGGAAATTTTGAAGACTGGCCTTTCCAGAGAAAGCAAGAAGTGGCTCACCACGGGCCCCTGATATTTCACAGAGTTGGCCATGGAGACCAGATCTGAGACAGGACAGGCCATTTCTGGGGAACATAGTATGGCCCACCAGTCAGAGGACACTCTGGATAGTCACAGACTTACTTTGGGGAAGGAGGTGCCTTTTTCAGTGTGGGTGTGAGTTTGTGGTTTTGTCTTATGTTCTGAGAATAGGTAGGAAAGGCGGCTTGCTTGGTTTGGAGTGGAATGTTTCTAGAAAGTCTTTTGACAAGGCGAGTGTTTCTATGTCTGTGTATCCCACTGTGTCCGTGGTTGTAGACATTAGAAAAGAGAATGCATCAATGGATGTGTCCTGTCTAGTAGAAAGCTTCCCAGCATTCATCCTACCCATTTTAGGAATGGACTGCAGGTTGCCTTATCGATGGACAACATGTACTGTCTTCCTAAGTTCCTGTTTTCTTCCTGAATTCTGGCCACTCTCCACAATAGGCTCATGATTTTGTGTCCAAAATATGTACCACCTCCAAACTCTGTGACGTGGCCATGTAATCCATAGCTGAAGGGAATGGCAAGCATCTCAGAAAACTCAGATATCAGTGTGACCAGGAAAGTCTCAGTAGAGAAACCCTGCTTTGGGCCTTTTGCTTACCTATTGTTCTGTTGCCCTGAATGTCAGGAAGGTCTTTGCCTCAGGCCACCCTTTGTGAAGCCTGAAGAAAACAGTTTTAAAATGGAAAGGAATGGGCATCACCAGTGGCTCTTTGCTTAATTACTTTGGAAAGGGATGTGTCTGAATCAGCCTCTTGGCCCTGTGTGAGGCTGTGGCTTAGATTATCAGCATCGGATGGATCTAAAGAAAGATCCAATGTGTGCATCCAAAACCAAAATGGCAAAAAATCAGTCATTGTGGGTGAAGTCTCTTGCCTTCCTGTGTTTGGTTCTTGACCTCCATCAAGGGAGTATTGGGATTTTTTGTGTCAAATGAGTTCTTCCAATCCCTGCAAAGGTGCTTGGGTTTAATAATGACTCCAAATCACATACTATACCTGATAGTCAGTAGGCCTCAAATTGGAGAAGTAGAGCAGTATTAATGGCAGAACTATGTGATCAATCCTGGTTCACAGGAAGGGTGTCCAGTCCACCCTGAATTTAGGTAAATGAGGAGAAGGGAGCTTATTATGGACACTCTATTGGGCTGTGCCATTTAAGGAAACCTCCAGCCAGAGATTATGATGAGTGACTATATGGAAGTAGATGAGGGCCATGTGGGATTGTTTTGATTTTAATTGTGGTAACTTGTGTGGCTTTTGGAAGAGATGACTGTGTTCACCTGGGCTTTAACACTGGCGTGATTCTCCTAGAAGACTGAGTTCTGTAACTGACTTCAGAGTAGTAATTGCTTTGGAAATGGATATGTTTTAATCAGCCTCTTGGCCCTGTTTGAGGATGTGGCTTAGATTATCAGCACCAGATGGATCTAAAGAAAGATCCCATGTGTGCATCCAAAACCAAAATGGCCAAAAGAGCAGTAATTGTCTATGAACTCTCTCGCCTTCCTCTGTAAGGTTCTGAAAGAATAAAAGAAATTGAAATTGAAATGTAAAGAACCAGGTTTTGTAAAGTTTCCAAGCTGCACTCAGCACCTGAAATTTCTGTGGCAGTTAAGACAATTCCCGGATTTGCACATTAGATGTGTGTTGAAATCTTCCCTGAGGACCTAGTTACTTAACAGCCCCTTCCCAGAAACCATGCAGCTCACCACGTATACATCACAGTGCATCCACCAATCAATTTAAATGTATACCCCTTCTTACGGCTGACCAATCACCACCTGCCCAACCTGTTCCCGCCAATGAATGTGCTAATCATGTTTTAGAGATGTTATTTGATTTTCCCGCGGTATATGATGATTTGCTAAAGGAGGCTATGATGTATGTAAAGTCCCTGCCCTCTCTAAAGAATGTATATAAACTCCACTCAAGTGGTTCTCGGGGCTCTTTGTTCTTTGTTCCTCTGAAGTGAGCCCTGAGCTCCAGCACGCTATACCCCCAATAAACCCTTTGGTGTTGCATGAGAAAGCCTGTTGGTGGTCTTTTCCTCCGATGTTCGCCCCACCTTTTCATCTGGAGGCCCCAGGTGAGATATCCGGAGCAGCGGACGAAAGACCCCAAGGGACTCCTCTCGGGGTAAGAAAGGCGCCTCTTTCTGGTTTCGGGTTTCAGGTTAGGGCTTGGCAAAGTGGCTGTCGGTGAAGAGCATTAGCTCTCTCTGACAGTGGGTGGCAGACGTGTCACAGAGCTACTGGCCACGTCCCTGGGGGACACTCCAGAGGACGAGGGAAATCAAGGAATATTAGTTTCCTCAACTCGGTTATATTTTGCTTCAGGATTCGGTTTGCCAGCCCATGAGGTTTTGCTGGCTACACAGTTTTGTTCATTGTCCCGAACTCATGTTGAGTTTACTGTCTGTCTTTATTGTCTAACCCATCAGGTTTTGCCAGTTACTGAGTTCTAATATTTGTCTTGGACCCATGTTAAACGTTTACTGTTTGTCTTTGTTTGTGTTGCGTTTGTGTCTTCACTGTCTCTTTATGAGTAACTCCCATTATGGGACAAAGCACTTTCACGCTTCTGTCCCTGACCCTTGATCATTGGACTGATGTCCGCTCAAGGGCCAAGAATCATTATTTTTCAGTTAAATGTCAGACCTGGCAGACTCTCTGTGTTTCAGAATTGCCCATCCTCAAAGTCGGGTGGCCCCCAGAAGGATCCTTCTACTTCAATCTAATCCAAAAAGTCAGAGATATTGTCTTTCAGCCGGGACCACGTGGCCACCCAGATCAACAGCCATATACCCCTTCCCCAGGATCCTATCATTCAAACCTTCCATTCCCTCCCCATCTTCCCCCCATTCTTCCTGAGTCACAAGACTGGACAATCCTCCCCCTCCTTATCCTCTGCCCTCGCTCCCCAACCCCCAACACATTCCAGATGATTCTCCCGCCACTGACTCAGCCTCTCCGCCACTAGAGGCAATTGGGCCAGACCCAAGCCCTCCAAGGGACTTCTCCGCAGCAGCAGCAGCCCCTCCTTTTCTGGTGGAAGCTGGGCCACCTAAAGAAACCCGCCAGCTACGGAAAATAGAAAACTCAGAAGCCACTGTGATGCTCCCTCTTCATCCTTATGGGCCCATGAACCGACCAAACTGGGATCCCAACACCTTTGAAGGTTGGTAGCATTTGTCCACTTATCACAGGGCTCTAATGGCGGGGCTCCGAGTGGCCGCCAGAGGGCCGACTAATTTGGCCATGGTAAGAGAGATAATCCAAGGTCCTAATGAGTCTCCCTCTATGATTCTGGAGAGAATTATGGAAGCATATAGGAAATATACTTCTTTTGATCCTCAGGCAGAGGACGAAAAAACATCTGTTGCAATGGCCTTTATCCAGTTTTGATTCTGACTCCTTAATGTGTTCGACTACATGATTGGTTGCCTTAGGTGGCGTAATCAGGGTGCGGCCAACAGTCATCCACCCTGTGGGTCTTGCTGAGGTTGTCCCAGCATAGAGAGCAAACTCAACATAGCCCCAACGTTTGGCCTTGGGGTCAGGTATATCTGAAGTATACGATTCATTGTTATCGGATGAAGAGCCTTTATGCCACTATAGGTAACTAGAAGTCAACCCTTCAGAGTAGCCAAGTGAGTGGTAAGAACAGCTACCACGTTCATCATGGAACCTGCATGACCAATAGGGACACCCATTATATATCTCAGGCCACCAATGACAATAGTCTTTGGTTTGATTAAAAAGGAAGCAAATGAAAGGCCAGTTCCAGCTACCAAGGACGAAGGTCCTTGAAGGTGACAATTTTAGGGAAATAGAGGTGCAGTTCTGGATGAAGCAAGTAGTTGCATCCACTGCGCGGACCTTCTGCATGCCATGTTCTGAGTATCGTTCCCGAAGAGTGAATAAATACATGGTAGGTTAGGAGGGTAAAGACAAGTCCCAACAGAGCACAGAAAAAAAGCAGAGCACAAAAAACAAGCAGTTAGAGAAGACTAGGGTGTTGGGAGAGCTCATTGTGCCTTCTTTAAGAGGAATTGGGCTGCAGGGAACACCGTGTGAGCCGCAACTTAAATGGGTGAGATGGGTGTGGAAAGCAGGATTAAAGGGGAGCTTCAGGAGGTGATTCTTGGAGTTCCTCTGGCATGGTCCTGTCGTCAGCAGGTGGGGCCTCCTGGTGATATGGCTTCAACCTAGAAATGGGAATCCAGGGAGTGAGACGGTTGTCTGGTAAGGAGAGTTTGGCGGCGGTGGGGGTACAGAGAATGAAAGGATAGGGGCTTTCCCATTTTGGTGCAAGAGTCCCTTTCTCCTCTGGGGTATTATAATAGACTAGACTCCCAGGTGTTAAGGGAGGAGTGTTTGGAGAGGAGACTGGGTCCGGAAGAAGCCAGTTCTGACATTTCCAGTGTTCAGAGCGGAGATGAAACAAGAGAGGCAAAGACAAATCTCAGGTGAGAGGTCCTTGTGAAGTGACCAACCCAGAGGGTATAAGAGGTCTTCCATACATTATCTCAAAGGGAGACAGTAAAGATGGTTTCTTAGGAAGAGCTCTGATTCGAAGCAAAGCAAAGGGAAGGATTTTGACCCAGTCTAAGTTTAATTCCATTGTCAATTTGGTAAGGACTTCCTTCAGAGTATGATTTACCCTTTCCACTTTCCCTGAAGCCTGGGGGTAATATGGACAGTGGAAATGCCACTTGAAGGAGAGGGCTTGAGAGACCTTTTGTGTGATCCTAGAAATAATCTCAGGGCCATTGTCATATTGTAGGGAAGTGGGCATACAAAACCTAGGGATGATGTCTGTCAGTTAGATTGAAGCTACAGTGGAAGCCTTTTTATTGGAAGTGGGAAATGCCTCAACCCAAACAGAAAAAGTGTCCACAAAGACAAGGAGGTATTTAGTGTGCCATACTGTGGGCATGTTGGTGAAGTCTACTTGCCAGTCAGCAACGGGAATGTGTCCCTGGGCTTGGTGGAAAGGGAAAGGTTTGGGCCTTAAAGGAGTATGAGGTTTGGTCCGCTGACAGATCTGACAATTAGAGGCTATATTCTCTATCATGGCTATGTCAGAAGGGTTGAGGGAGAAGAAGCTCTGTAAAAAAAGGGTCAAAGACTGAGAATTGGAATGGTGTAGAGTATGAAGGAACTTGAAAAGATCCTTGTTCTTACTGGAAGAAGTAGGGGCTTCAGATGAGCTGTCTAAAGGGGCCATAATTGGAAGTGGTAGCACGCATTCGTGGCGCCTGGTCAGCTTTGGCATTGCCCTCAGTGATAACAGAGCCATCCTTCTGATGGGACCTACAATGGACAACTCCCAACTGGGTGGGTAAGTGGGAGGCCTCCATCAGATTGGTTATAAGAGCCGAATTAGTGATCGCATTACCTTTGGTGGTAAGTAGGCGTCGCTCCCTTCATATTGAAGCATGGGATAATAAGATCTGGAAGACATATTTTGAATCAGTATAGAGGGTGAGGGATTTGCCTTGTGCTAGAAGGCAGGCACGAGTGGCTGCTATAAGTTCAATCTGCTGGTTGGTAGTTCCTGAAGGCAAAGCTTTGGCGTCTATAATCTCAGTGGCTGAAACTACAGCATATCCAGAGTAATGAGTGCCATTCTGCCTAAAGGAACTGCTGTCAGTAAACCAGATAAGGTCAGGCTTGGCGAGTGGTTCCTCAGAAATGGAAGAATGACAGGGGAGGAAATCTTCTAAGGTTTCCAAGCAATTATGAGTTGGTGTGTTAGACGTGGGAGTCATTGGGAGCAGTGAGGCAAGGTTCAGTGCAGAGCAGGGGAGGAAAGTAATATTAGGGTTTTCCAGAAAGGAAGTGAGGAGCGACAGAACTCTGGATGGAGGAAGGGTTTGAATGCCCTTATAAGCTGAAAGATCTTTCAAGTGATGTGGGGAGTGGATAGTTCAAGGTGCCCCAAAACTCAGCTTAGAGGCTTCTTTGTGTAAAATTTGTCCAGCAACCAGAGCTCTTAAGCAAGGGGCTCACCCACGGATGGTAGAGTCTAGTTTCTTGGAAAATATGCCACAGGTGCAAATGTAGGCCCATAGTTTCGACCTAAGACCCTAAGTGCTTGCCCCCCTTTTTCATGGACATATAGATGAAATGGTCTTGAAAGATCAGGAAGGTGAAGGGCAGGTGCCTTTAAGAGGAGTTGCTGAAACCTGCGGAAGTGGTAGATGGGGGAGGAGACAAGAGATTCACTAGGGGGTCCATTTGCTTGGTCATACAGGGGTTTGGATAGAAGAGAATAATTTGGGATCCAGGCCCTAAAATAACCTGCTAATCCTAGGAATGATAGTATTTTGGCTTTCATATGGGGCACTGGAAGATCAGAGAGGAGTTGCCTCCTATCCAGTGTTATTTCCTTTTTCCCGGGTCTAAGGCAAAAACCAAGAGAGGTGACAGAAGAATGGGAAACCTGGGCCTTGTGGGGAGACTCCCTATATCCCTTGTCTGCTAGGAAATTAAGAAGCTGAGCGGTGTGGGATTGAGAGTGTTCCCAGAGGGACTACATAGAAGAAGGTCATTGACATATGGAAGGAGAATAGCGTCAGGACAGGTCGGGTGAAAGGATGTGAGGTCCTGGGCAAGAACTTGGCCAAAGAGATGGGGGCTATCCCTGAATCCCTGTGGGAGGACAGTCCAGGAAAGCTGATGAGAATGGTGGATGTGAGAGTCAGTCCATGTAAAAGCAAAGATATTCTGAGATTCTGAGAACAAGGGAATAGAAAAGAATGCATCTTTTAAACCTAGGACCGAGAAGTGGGTAGTAGTGGCAGGGATCTGAGAGAGGAGGGTGTAAGTGTTGGGCACTAGCGGGTGGATGGGGACCACAGAGGAGTTGACAAGGAGAAGGTCTTGAACCAGCCTGTAGGACACTTTAGGTTTCTTAAGTGCCAGAATGGGGGTGTTAAAAGGAGAGTGTGTAGGCCTAAGATACCCCTTTCGTAATAAATCCTGGATGATGGGTTCTAATTCGAGGAGGGCTGTGGTTGTGAGTGGATATTGTGATTGACTAATATATCTTGAAGGGTCCCGTAAGACAATATGAATAGGACTGCATTTAGCCATAAGGGGTGTAGTTGTGTCCCAAACCTCAGGCTTAACTGGTTTAGAGAGTCATGGGAGAGTGCATTAAGGAGGTGTATCTGCCCCTAGGAACATCATGAGGAAATGAGAGGTAGGAGAGGTGTGGGGTGATATGTGAATGGTGACTTTTAATAGTGAGAGTATGTCCCTTCCCAGAAGGGGAATGGGGCAATGGCTCATAAAGAGAAAGAAGTGAGTGAAGGACAAAAGGGATCCCTGCATATAACATGATGGGGGGGTTTGAGGGAAAATCTGTTTACCTCCTACCCTGACAATAGGAGTTTTTGAGGGTGTGGTAGAACCCCATACTCCCTTAAGACCGAAAAAGTGGCACCAGTATCCAAGAGGAAGGTAATGAAGCATCCATCCACCAGGAAGGTAAACCTAGGCTCTTGATTCTTGATGGTAATAGTCTGGAGGGAAAGCCCAGGGATACGTCAATCCTCCGCTGCTAAGCCCAAGAAAGGCTGTGGTTGCCTGGCGGCTGACCAACCTCCCTTTCGGGTTGTTGGGCAGTCTGCCCCCCAGTGTCCCCTTTGATGGCATTTTGGGCATTGGTTGTAGGGTGTCCTCAGTGAAGGACAATCCCTGGCCCAATGTCCCTCCTTACCACATTTGAAGCAAGCTCCCGGGGGTGTCATATTGGGATGGCGTGGTGATGGCCTTCTCTGAATGACCTGGGCCAACATTTGGAACTTGGCATTTTCAGCCCTCTGCCTACGGCATTCACTTTCATCCTCTCTATCATAAAAAACCTTGAAAGCGACAGCGAGGATTTTAGTCTAAGGAGTAGCAGGGCCCTGTTCAAGCTTTTTAAGCTTGGCTTTAATGTCAGGGTACCTTTGGGCCAGAACATATTTCATTAAGACATGACGGCCATCAGGGGTTTCTGGGTTGAGGTTTGTGTACTGTTAAAGGGCCTTGGTTAGTCTATCCAGGAATTCTGAAGGTGTTTCCTCCTTCCTTTGAATGACCTCCTGCACCTTTTTAAAGTTAACAGCCTTGCGGATGGCCTTTTTCAGGCCCGCCAAGAGGCAGGATGTAAAAAGGTCACTAGACTGTAAGCCTTCAGGGGTGTTGTAATCCCATAGGGGATCCTGCTCTGGGACAGCATGAGGGCCTGTGGGGTGGTTAGGATTGGTCCTATGATTTTCATCAGCATGGGCTTGGGCTAGCTCCCAGACCCATTGACTTTCCTCAGGGAGAAGTGTATTGGCCAAGAGCATGTAGATGTCATGATGAGTGAGACTATATGCTTGCAGGACCCATTGAAACTCCCGAATGTAAGTGGTGGGGTCAGTGGTGAATGAGCCTAACTTCCTCTCTAGCTGAGTAATGTCCGACATGGAGAAGGGCACTTGGACTCTGATGACACCCTCGGGACCAGCTACCTCACAAAGGGGTGCGATTGTCTTGGGGGTGGGAAGGAGTCCCTTAGACCTGGTAACAGGAGGACTGAAAGAGGCAGGAGGCGGACAGGAAGGAGAGGGAGGGGCAGGGAGTGTCTCTTTGGAAGAGGAGGAGGTGGAGCAGGCAGAAGAGGGCGGAGGGGAGGAGGATGAAATGGAAGGCTGAGGATCCCTGGAATCAGGCAGAGGAAGAGGAGGGTATAGTGGGAGAGAAGGGGCAGATAGGACTGGGGGATAAGGTGGGGGTTCATCTGCTGGGTTGAATGAGGAAGAATCTGTGAAGTCAGGAGTAGACGTAGGGGAAGAGAAGGGTTTGCAAACAAGGAGGACCTGAGAGGGAGGGCAGGAGGAGCAGCAACAGGGTGCTGTGTGAGAAGACTAAAACCTTAAATGCAGGGAATCTCACTCCACTTTTTCAGATGCTGGCAGTAGTTAAAAAGGTCGCAGATGAAGTTTGGATGTAAGGAGCCTTCTGGAGGCCAATGATTGCCATTATCCAGTGGATATATAGGCCAATCTTGGGTACAGAATTTGATTAGAAGTTTGGGCTTGATGTCTGGTGTGAGGGAGAGTGTGGCCAGATATTTTAGTAGACATTTGAGAGGTGAGGCTTCAGGTACAGATGAAGAGGTGTCCATAGTCACAGGGAGAGAAGGAAGACAGACAGAGAGAGAGAGAGAGAGAGAGAGAGAGAGAGAGAGAGAGAGAGAGAATAAGAGTAAGCGAGAGAGACAAAGAGAAAACCCGGGCTGGAACGGCTTTCAGGAAGCTCAGGGCGAACGGGGGTCAGGTGGGCGTCCCCAAAATGACCAGTCGTCATGAGGAAATACAGAGGGCACTACCTGGGCGTCACCAGTGAAGTGCGATCTGTGAGACCCAATGGGTTCGGAGCCACGGGCAACCTGACGTCAGGAAAGTTTTTGAACGCAGCGGAAAAAGTCAGTAATGAAAACAGAACTCCGGTTCCGGCAGAATGTAGTTCCAGGACGGGAGTTCAGTTTTCCCCGAGCAGAGTGGCAGCTTCAGCCAGACACAGCAGCCCCGCAGCAAACAGCAACTCTAGCCAGCAACGGCAGAGGCAGCAGAGGAGAAAAAACCACAGAGCCTCTTGTGTAAACTCAGAAGCCTCACGCCCCAAAAGAAAACGGATCACCAGAGGGTCCACTGCGACCAGTAAAGGTCTTAGTGGCAGGAATTTCCTGCCCCCTACAGGGCGTGGAGAGTGTGCCAGAAGATCAAGGTCACAAAACCAGTGGTAGCCCGAAGGGAGTTGCAGAGCCAGGGTCAGGGGAGGCTTACATATATCAGATCTGTGGTGGGTGCAGGAAGCTGGCGTCTGAAAAGAGCGGACCATGGCGGAGTGTCTCCGGGGGAGCAGGGGACGGGGCTCTTGTTAGAAAGAGCTCACCCATATCCTCACATGGGGCACCAGAATGAAAGAACTTCCCACGCAAAGGCACTTCTCTGGGAGAATTCCAATTTTATTGCAAAAAGCTGTGTGCTTATATAGAACTAAGGGGAAGATGGAAGGGCTTAGATAAATGGCAGGCAAACCGTTTATTGGTAAGTTCTTTCAGATATCAGCTCTGGAGCCCAGGAATTAGTTCTTATTGGGGCTAAGGTTCCCCACCAGCGAGATTTCAAATTGGCGCCAGCGGGAGAGTTCACACAGGTGGGAACATTTGGCACCACTGCAGAAAAAAGAAGGTAGGAAGAAGAAGTCCTTAGGCACCATGTTGGGGTTTTTCTCTGGGGTATGGCTGCCGTTTATACTTTTCCCAACAATGAGTATACCAGACAGTGCCTTGATTGACTGGTTTTCATGAAAATGGTGTTTAACAGAGATGCCAGAAAGTTGGATCCTGCTGAGTAGTGGGCCTAGAGCAATGGTGGGCAGGTGTGTGATAAAACATCTGTGGTGGGACCATGTAGATCTTTCATTGGATTCCAAATGGCTTGTGACTGACATGGTGAAGCCAGCAGACCCTTATATGTAAAGGCACCTTGTTACATAGAGAGGTTTCAGGACATTGTTCAGAATCAGGTTGCTATGGTCAAGGGGGCAAGCTATGTGGGATAGAGGCCTGGTTCTTGTATTCTCCTGCAGACCCTGACCCACCACACATGACAGAAATCCCTCCTGCACTGTGTCCCCGTTGAACTCCTTGTATTTCGTGAAGCAAATACCAAACTCCCAGTGCAGCAGCAAGAAACACCATGAAAATAGAGGATGACTATATGGATTCAACGTCCACACAGGGAGACATTCAGCCCCCAGGGGCCACAGTTTACCTACAATGGAAAATTCAGCACTGCTGTCTCATGTTCATTGGAAAATAAGAAACCATGTCCTCCTGGTCACATTGATGCAGACCCAGCTTTTATGGTCTCACTAGAAAGGAAGCTAAAGCTCCTGACAACAACATATATTTCAAGTGCCCAACCTCACAGGCAGTTTCTCAAGAAGTCTCTAGGCCAGCAGACCTTCAAGTTTTTGGAGGGTTTACCCTGTCCCTTACTTTTGGAAACTCCTCTACCACTTCCAAGGTTGTGAACTTCTGATCATATTCCATTCTAGATATGTATTCACGGATTTTCTAACTTTTCTCCTCTGATTGTGTCATACTTGGGCCGTAGGTGTTGTCAAGGCATTGTTCTGGATGAGAGTGGGAAGATTTTGGTGTAGCACATATTTACATACACATTGGATTCATTTTTCAATTTTCCATTCAAAATACTGAATCCCTGACACTAACACATACCCTACTAGACTCTGACTACTAATCCTAATACGATGGAGAAAAATAACCCAAACAGAATAGAAATACAAGCGGTTGAGAGGAGGCATGGCGTATAGTTGGTCTTGCCTTTTGCATGATATAGGGTAAGAGTTATAAATCTTGTTAATTTTTTGTTGAAATGGTTCTCCATGTGTTTTTAAAGTTAACACATATGTGAATTTCTGTCTCCCTTTTTCTGTAGCCAATTCAGCACATGTATTTTTATATGCACATATAAAATCCTACCTGGTATCACACGTACATTTTTGTGAGGTGGCTAACTTGGGAGATACAAAGTATGAGAAGAGATGACTCCTCCTAAATGTTTTTGGAACTGAAAATTCAAACTATGAGTGAGCTTCTTAGTTGAAAAACATTATACATAAATCCATGTTCAGTAAAATTAATATTTTTGGATCTGTGAATGATATATATTTCATGATGAATTTTGATTGGCATATATATTGCTACTTTCTAATGTATCTGTGTGATATATATATTTTCAAAATATGAAATATATGTGTCTTATTATACACTCCCTAAATAATTCACTCATGTTCATGTATGTGCTTTTATAATCAACTTTTTATAAGATTGTTTTTAGAAATATTCATCCACCTGAAATACATATTTGTTTCCTAGTACTGAAAACTCACTTCAGTGAATGGTGCAAACAAAGCCTTATATTTCTACAGTAACTGACCCAATTTAACATCAATGAAAGTAGATTTCTATGGGACATGATGTGTATTTTGATGTTCATTTTAATTCAACACTGGTACATTACTATTTCTTCAGTTTTTATACATCGTAGAATATACATTTCATCCACAAGTTCACAAATTGAAAGACATTTGTAACACATTCAATCACTTCCTGCTTCAGAACACATGTATTCCTCCTTGTTTTTGACTGGTTATTTCATGAGACTTCTTTCCAAACACATTATTTTCGATTTCCATAATCAATTTTGAAGCAAAACTCACACACATTTTATGATAAACTACAACCCTAATATTACCATTAGATATATAACTGGTTGGAATGAATGTATGTATATCAATATAAGATTTCCTGTGTATTTTGGGATATCAATTTATTCCAATTTCTAAATTTGGAAACAGTTATATTATTTATTCACAGTATGGTCTATTCATGCATTCTCTCTATATTCATACACACATGGTACACCTATTTGTGCCCCCAATACTAATTTATATCTCTTCAAAATATTGCTCTCAGAAATGGTGCAACAAATACTCATGTCACCTGATCTACATATACATTTTATCACAGTAATATTCTGGCCACAAAATGCAAAGTCACACTTACGACTGTACCAAAGCCTAAATGGAATATGAGTATGGATTATGAAAATCACCCATGTCCAGGTTGCCTAATGCTCTCAAATGTCAATCCTATTGGTGACTACATATTTGTTTCTTCCTAAGATTATTTATTCAAACTCAAGCCTGTCGAAAATGTCTAATCCTATCAATCACTTTATCATTTGCTGATTTTCTAATGTCTCTATTGATATCTGCTTTCCTACATATTTTCCCCAGTTCATCATTGTGACTGACTCTTCACATGTGCTGACATTTACATTTTCTCTCTACCCAAAACCCTATTGCTAAAGAACTTTTTGTCCAAATCATATACTCACTCTTTTTCCTAATCCTACCAACTATCTTCCTAATCCTACAAACTATCCTTTTTTGACTGGATGTTCTCTTTGACATTCAATCATCCAAGGTACAAGGTCCTATGCCATTGTGTATAGATTTATCTGAGACACATGTGCAGAACATAATTCAAACCTAAGTATCCCAATCAAGGATCCAAAGCCCTTCTGGGCTTCAAATCTTACCTAGATTTCGGTTTTCATAAATATATTTCCCCTCTATATATTCTAATAAATATTGCAGGTTCCCAATAACATTATTCATCCAGCAGAATGATTCCTAAGCCAAATCAAACATGTTATTAACCCTAACCATACTCTGTTCCCTCAATCTAACTTTACAGAAAAGCAGGGACAGAGTTGGTCTTACAATACAGGAATGTAAGAAATCTTCCACCTGCTGAGAAATGAAAAGGTCCATGCAGAAATGAACCCTGGGGAAGCTATAGGAAGCTATGAAGGACCTGAGAGAGCAAAAGTCATCTTCCACGACAAACAACCTGGTCAGGATGAAGGGGTGTGTCTGAAGCAGTCTCTCTTTTCTTAATGTAGAGAAGATGGACAATACCAGGCCTGTGTGGAGAGCTGTTCCCGGGTGCCTATGTTTGATATACCATTCAAACTTGTGAAAGTGTCACAGGAAGTAGGGGCAGCCTCCATCAATTGGGACACTTGGAAGCAACTATTAGGACAAAGTGGTTGCCAAGGCAGTGACCTCATTCAGTTCCTGAAGGAAGTGACCTACATCACTTTCTTGGTGATGGAACTCTCTGAACTAGGGATCCAGGAAGACAGGCACCCAGAGGCAGTCCCAGTTCCAGTCCCAGTGGCCTCACATATTTGGATTTACCAAGGACAGAATCAGTCTTTCTTGGTAACTACTGATGTGAGGATGGCCAAATGCCAGGAAGGTCTGAAGAGGGGCCTTTCCTGAGTAAGCAGGTAGTGTCTCACCACTGGCACCTTACAACTTCACAGTGTTGGCCAAGGAGTCCACATCTGACATAGGACAGTCCATTTTGCAGTAACATACTATGGCCCATCAGTCAGAGGACACTCCGGATAGTCATAGACCTACTTGGGGGAAGGAGGTGACTTTTTGGGTGTGGGTGTGAGTTTGTGGTTTTGTCTCATGATCTGAGAATAGGTAGGAAAGTCGGTTTGTTAGGATTGGAGTGGACTGTTTCTAGTAAGTCTTTTGACAATGCGAGTGTTTCTATGTCTGTTTATCCCACTGTGTCCGTGGTTGTAGACATTAGAAGAGAGAATGCATCAATGGATGTGTCCTGAATAGAAGAAAGCTTCACAACATTCATCCTGCCCAATTTATGAATGGATTTTGTCTTGCCTAATGGATGGGCAACAACCACTGTCTTCCTAAATTCCTGTTTTCTTCTTGAATTCTGGCCACTCTCCAGAATAGGCTCATGGTTTTGTTTCCAAGACATGAACCACCTCCAAGCTCTGTGACATGGCTATGTACTGGATAGCTGAAGGGAATGGGATCATCTCAGAAAACTCAGATATCATTTTAGAAACCCTGCCTTGGGCCATTTGCTTACCTATTGTTCTGTTGCCCTGAATGTCAGAAAGGTCTTTGCCTCAGGCCACCCCTTTTTGAAGCCTGAAGAAAACGGTTTTCAATGGAAATTAATGGGCATCACCTGTAGATCTTTGCTTAATTGCTTTGGAAAGGGATGTGTCTGCATCAGACTCTTGGCCATGTTTGAGGTTGTTGAATAGATTTTCAGCACCTGATGGATCTAACGAACAATTACATGTGTGCTTCCAAAACCAAAATGGCCAAAAAAGCAGTCATTGTGGACGAAGTCTCTCGCCTTCCTCTGTAAGATTACTGATCTCCATCAAGTGAAAATAGGGATCCTTTTTGTCAAATGAGTTCTTCAAACCCTGCAGAGGATAGCCCATAGGTGCTTGGGTTTTCTCATGATTCCAATTCACATAAAGAATCTATACCCGAGAGTCAGTAGGCCTCAAATTGGAGAATCAGAGCAGTATTTACGGCAGGCTCATTTGATAACTCCTGGTTCTCAGAAAGGGTGTCCAGGCAACCCTGAATTTAGGCAAATGACAGGCAAGGGAGGTTATTTTGTACACTGTCTTGGGCTGAGCCCCTCATGGAAACCTCCAGCCACAGGTTATGATGAGTGTCTATATGGAAGAAGATGAGGGCCTTGTGGGAGTGCTTTGGTTTTAATTGTGGTCATTTGTTTGGTGGTTGGAAGTGATGACTGGGTCTATCTGGGCTTGAACTCTGGTGTGATTCCACTTATAGTCTGAGTTCTCGAACTGATCTCAGAGAAATATTGCCATAAACTGTGTTCAGATTTTAGGAGGCCACACATGGGATTCTCCCTTGGAAACTGAGATCAAATACAAGGGTGGCTTTCCACAGAGCCTTGGAATATCAGCTAGAATATCACATGATTTTATTCTGAAAGATTTGGCAGCCATAGTTGACAGTCAGAACACCCATGGACGTCACATTAAAGACCTCAATGGGCCTGGCTTCATGTGACCTTTTGACCACTCTATGGGAAGACTTGCCTGAGAGATTTCTCCAGAGAATTCATTGAAAACAGCTTTTTCACCATTTAATATTTCCTGAATGAACTGAAACCCACAGTGCCTCCAACTTCATCCATGAAAAATGGCTAGATAAATACAATGAAATCTTTGAAATTCCCTTAACCAGGTGGCACTGGAGAACCTTTAGATGTCTTGTTGCTGATCATGAGTGTACCAGAGAATACCATGATTGACCGGGTTTCATGAAAATGGTGTAGAACAAAGATGCCAGTAAGTTGGAGCCTGCTGAGAAGTGGGCCTATTGCAGTGGTGGGTGGGTGTATGATAATACATCTGTGGTGTGGCCATGAGGATTTGCCATTGCCTTCCAAATGGTTTGTGACTGACATGGTGCAGCCAGCAGACCCTTCTATGTAAAGGCATCATTTTATATGGAGTGGTTTCTGGGCTAAGTTCAGAGTCAGATTTCTATGGACAAGGGGGCAAGCTCTGTGAGATAAAAGCCTGGTTGGTGCATTCTCCTTCAGACCCTGACCCACCACAAGTGACAGAACTTTCTTCAAGACTGGGTTTCAGTTGAACTCGTTGTATTTCATAAAGCATATACCAAACTCCCAGTACAGCAGCAAGAAACACCACAAAAAGTGGAGGACGACCAAATGGCTTCACAGTCCAAATGGGGAGACACTTAGTATCCAGTGGCCACAGTTTACCTACAAAGAGAAAATTCAGCACTGCTGCCTCATGTTCATTAGAATACAAGAAACCATGTCCTCCAGGTCACATAGATGCAGACTCAGCTTTGATGGTATCACTAGAAAGGAAGCTAAAGCTCCTTACAACAACATATATTTCAAGTGCCCAAACTCAGAGGAAGTTTCTCAAGAAGTGTTTAGGCTGGCAGAGCTCCATGTTTTTGGAGTGTTTACCTGTTAGACCAGGACACAAGAAAAGACCACTGACTCTAATTAAAATCAAATTAAATTAAGCTTATTATTTCCACTGGCTGTGCTACCTCTCCCTCACAAAACGGCGGGAAAAAGACAACAACCCCAGCTTTCCTACAGGCAGCTTAATAGCCCAGAAAATTACACAAAAGGGGGTTTACAGATAACAGAACTCTGACAAACATCACACTAATGGCAGTCTACATTTTTTTTGCTGTCCCTACATCAGAGTTCATGAAGACCATTAGAGCCTCAGAGAGGGTTGTTGTCTGGCCAGAGAAGGCAAATATTTATGATGTGTCACTAAAGTTTCAGAGAGGGCTGCTATCTGGTCAGAGAGCCGGGCATGGGTGAGTTCAAGGCGTGGGCAGGCATTCCAAGCAGGTTTAGAATTTGAGGTAATTTATGGTAAAGCCAAAATTATCTTTTCATGGCTTTTTGGCAAGATGGCTCCCAATTTAAATTAAAGATCAGATTGGGTCTATCATTCCCGCCTTTTCTTTGTGTCCCTTTCAAATCTTTGATAGATTACGGGAAGAGCACTGAGGAAATTTTAATCCCTCAGGTAAGAGTCTCCAAATTTTTAGAACTCACCCAAAACCGATCTCCCTGATTTTACCTGACTTAATTAATTACTTATATTGATAGTCTATTTATCTTTCTCTCCATTGTTTTAAGAAGAGTGGTGTCACTCATTTTTTCTTCTTCTGACCTGAGACAGGGTGACGTGAGTGGGCATGGGATGAGGGACATGAGTTGCCTTTTAGAAGTCAGTTGAGGGACATGAGTTGCCTTTTAGAAGTCAGTTCGGTTTGAAGTCTGATTGGGGAAGAACAGGTTGTAAAGTCATCTGGGGATGGGTTCTTCTATGAGAGAAACAAAAACCATGAGTACTGAATAAATGTTGCAGCACCTGGAACATGTCACTGTATAGAAGTTCCCTCACCAGTCTTTAATATCCCCAGTTTTCAGGACTGTCAATTTAATATTTAACTTTTACTGTTACACTTGTCCCTCCCCATAAGATACAGTTTAATTATTTAATGTCATCTGATCTTGTAAAATCCTTTTACTAGTATGACCTCTGTGTCTCTTTGAGAAACCTTTAATTCTGTTACTCAGGGCTGGATAATTGTACTAGCAAACACCAAGCCAACCTGTGTAGGTTAGGAATATCTGTAGGCCTTAAACTGAAAACTTCTCCCTGTGGCAGGTCTTCTTGATAGTCTCTTTTTATAAGTATCAGGCATTCCTGTCTGAGAATTCTTCTTTGTAGCCACCAGTCTTACTTATTTTGGGAGGCAAATATAAAGTGCATACCTTAACATTATATTATTATTATTATTATTATTATTATTATTATTATTATTATTATTATTTTTATTATAATTATAATTTAAAATGCCCAGGAATGGATGTATTTTGTTCTTAACTGTCTTTGCTAAGTGTTTAAGATGAAGCAGTCAAACTGACTTTTGTTTCCATCTATTGTTAACAGTCAGCTGACCTTTTATGGGAGTCAATTCTGGGGAAACTTGAGAGCAGATTCTCAGTTCTGCTAGTGCCATTTGCGCTAGGTGGGTCCAGATCTTGCTTGACCATTTGGCTTCCCTCGGAAGCATCAGGGATGTCTCCTTTCTTTGATGACTCTCCTCTTCGTAACAAATACACTGACTGGCTTTCTGTTCTCCAGTGGTCTCATTAATCTCCCTGATCAGGAGGAGGTTATGTGGCTCAGAGTTTCAAAGCTCTTTAGAGAAGTCCCCTGTTCCCTGGATTCAGACTGACTCATAGGGCAAAAGCCAAATATTGGTTTTCTTGGCTCTTTTCATTTAACTTTAATTTTAAATCCTAATCTTAAACATCCAGCAAATAAATTTTAACAGCCTTATATTAAGAGTACTGGGCTTTAATGTCTATAACTATATAATTATCTTTTTATTAATTGGGATCTGTATTATTCTGTCTATATTGTAAGTAATGACTTATTATATTGAATAAACCCATGTTGTGTTCTTAAAGCAACACGTTTGTAAAACAGTAACAGAGAATCTTTAGATCACTTATTAGAAAATTTCAAAATAAAATTAACAAAAGTAAAAATACTTAGCTTGTGTAACAGCTACCCTGAATTTTTTGGCTGAGTTATACATTATATCCCCTGTTTGAGATCCTAGGAATATTGACCTTAAAAAAACCCAACTTTTTAACATAACTTTAAAGAAATATTATCTAACCTACTGGTTTCGTAGTCATTCTCACATGTAGTAAGATGGGACACAGAGCCTTATCTCAGCTAAGGCAGGGCTCTTTATAAATCTTAAGTATTTTAGTTCTAAAGCTAATCCTTATTTTTAAATATCATTTGACAAAGTTTACATAAATTGTTTGAGGTCACATGAACATTAGCTAACACCATATGATATCACATTTAAAACATGAATTAAAGAAAGGCTGAAAGTTTTTAACCTTTACTTCGATTAGGCTCTCATTAACTAAAAAATACATTTAAATTGTTCCCCAATGTAAAAAGTAACATAAAAGTTTACATATCTTATTGATAACAGGTAAATAAATCCCCAATATATTTTTTACCATACAACTTCAGAGCACCAGCTTGATATAATGCTCTTTTAAAGTTTCTACCTTACAGACTTGCATACCTATAAGATATGAAAACATTGATAGCATCACAATTACATTGATGTTTCTACATTAACCAAGTTTAGCTTTTAAAGCAATGGCAGTACAGTGCTCTAAAATAACAGTTCTTATTTAATCAGTTGTTTAATTTTTATGGTTGCTTGCTCTGGAGAAAATAAAACTTAATAAACACAATGTTATGGGTAAACTTATGTTTTAAGAAATTTTTGTCTCATTAACACATGACTTATTTTTATATTCTTATACAGACTTTAATAAGAACTTATTCAGACCTTAGTAAATCAATCAGATATCTAAGAAAAGTACTCATGAATGAGCAATCCCATATCAAATTTACTTTACTTATTTATCAAAATATTAGAGAAATGTATTGACAGTGTAAACCATTTTTATGTTGAAGGAAAGGTCCTAGAACCAAGGCATATTAGACATTTTGTAGATATTAATATTTTATTAGATTTTTGAACACCTAAAAAAATTGTAAGCTTAAATTTAAAGACATTGATTTTTATCTGTTTATCCAATTTAAATTGAAACATTTAAATCACGTGAATTAAAGATCTTTGGATCTCCTATTTAAATTTGTTTTAATGAGCGCTTTTTTATGAGCGCTCCTTGTATATGTTAATTTGTGTATCATATATATGATATACGGACATATGTATATGTAGACATACAACACATAACAAAAGTGTGCACACATAATAATAGTAAAGGCCTTGTAGCTTTTCTCAGGTGAAATCTCCATTGCAATGTTTCAAAAAGTCTACAGTTGGTCAAAGATAGAACTGATCTGAAAAACATTAACCTAGGTCTGTATGCTCAAAATCATGAGCTCAAAAAAAAAGTATCTAAGGAAAAAAAAAGAGTCCTAGAAAAAGTGACTGGCTAGTAATTAGTAAATACCATACAATTTACCTTTTTTTTCCCTTAGGCCTCAAATCAGTCTCCTACTAAGCTTTCAGGCTTCTTTCATTTACATTTCAATATAAATCATGGCTGAGGTCTGGAAGGAGCAGGAAAAACTGCTATTCTGAGCAGACACCTCAGGCCTAAGGCATTTTAACCATAATTTTGAGGTTCGGATGTTGAAAATTATGATACAAATTTAAGATACAATTCACAAAATTTTATATCTTTACATCTTGTTTTGTCAACAGATACCATTCTATGATTTACTATCCTTGTCCAAATTAATGCAGTGGTACACACAGTGACATTTTCCGAGGCTATCCAATTCAAAATTGGTGAAAAAAAGACTGTATGATTGGGAATTTACTTGCCAACTTGGAAGTAGAGTTCTTCAGTTTTCCATACTAAGTATTTAAGTTCTCTGGCATGAATTATCTGAAATCATAAACTAAACAATTACCTAAACCCGACTTTTAACTGCAAGATTCTGCAATGCTTCAAAAACCCATTCAGATACCAGATTGTTAAAATAAAACATCATCATTTAGACACACATTCAGCTAAGATCATTCCCAAGAAACAATTTATAATATCAACACATTATTGCACATGTCTTAAAGGGCCAGATACAAAGACACAAGACAGACAGAAAGGAGGTTCAGACTATGGCTGTCAGAGAGAACCGTTTAAATCAGAGCAGATAAGAGAAAAATCTCCTACACCAGTGTGCACCATAGATATCCACGGGGGGGACCACGTTTTAACAGAGGGGAAACCTGAAATGTAAAATAAAGTGTCTCCATGGTGACTTCACTGCATTTAGTGTCCCCTTTTTCTTTTTCTCTTTTTTAACAAGACAGAGGTGGCATAATTCTTACAGTGCGGGGAGGAAGGAGGTAATTCCCTGAATCAACAGGGCTTTGGCAGCTGCTGGGAGTCCCTCAGTCCCTCCTTTTACTTACAGGATTAGCTCCTCTTGTTCAGTTCCACACCAAGCATGCTTCATCTCCTAATATTTCAGTAGACAGCTCTCACAAAGTTCCGGGGTGGAGGGCGGGTACCAAATTTGTAAATTAAAGTTCGATTCCTCAACTTGATGCCAATTAATACCAATTTAATAATGAGGACTGAGTTTTGAGAAAAAGAAAAAGGGAGGTTTATTGCTTTGCGAACAAAGGAGAAACACAGGGGACTCTGCCAAAGGTTGTGACTCTCTTGATCTGGAGTGACAAAGGGTTTTAAAGGAGTTTCACTTGTTAACCTGGGAGATGCTCAGTTCTTAGGTCCCCACCAAGCATTGCCCTCTGCAATGGGTGTGCTCCAGGCAGCCAGCTAGGAGCTTCTATCATCCTGCTTAACAAAGGCGAGTAAAGTTCATCGCAGTTCCCTAAAACACAGTCCAAAGGGGTGTCAGGCTTACTCTCTTTATTACCTATTTTTACGTCCAAAATACTTAAGTTTTTACCACTGAAATCACACAACAAAATGAACAAAAACAAACAAACAATCAAAAAAATAGAACACAAAACAAAACACAAAAAACAGAAACCATGCGCCTAAACAGAAAAACAGTGGAACAGTGCAACATCTTGCTATAGCTCCAGGGTAGGAGTGCTTGCGTGCCTGTCGGCCCCTCTCTACAGTTCCAGAGGAATTCCCTACAGAACAGAACAGAGGACAGAACGATTCTGGTTACTCTCCTGGAAAGGAGTATATGTGAGCCTCCCCAGGCCACATCTCTGTCATCAGAAGAGATCTCTCTTAACCGGATATCAGATGTTATAAAAGCCCCACTTACCTATGGAGGACTCCTCCACCAGGTGCTTGCTAATAGTTTTAGTGCAGAGGTTCACTGCAGTGCTCCCCGGACTAAAGGCTCTCTTCCTAATATAGAGAAGATGGACCAAATCAGGCCTGTGTGGAGAGCTGTTTCTTGGTGCCTATGATTGATATACCATTCTAATTTGTGAAAGTGCCACAGAAAGTAGGGTAAGCCTCCTTCTCATGGTATGCTTGAAAGCAACTGTTTGGACAAAGTGGTTGCCAAGGCAGTGACCTCATTCAGTTCCTGAAGGATGCAACCTCACCTCACTTCCTTGGTAATGGAACTCTCTGAACTTGGGATGCAGGAAGCCAGGCACACAGAGTCAGTCCCAGTCCCAGTCCTAGTGGTCTCACTTGCTTCAATTTAACAAGGACAGAGTCAGTCTTTCTTGGTACCTACTGATGTGAGGATGGCCAAATGCCAGGAGTACTCTGAAGAGGGGCCTTTCCTAAAAAAGCAGGTAGTGGCTCACAGCTGGCTCCTGACCACTTCACAGAGTTAGATATGGAGACCAGATCTGAGACAGGATAGGCCATATCTGGGGAACATAGTATGGCCCAGCAGTCAGAGGACACTCCGGATAGTGAGAGACCTATTTGGGGGAAGGAGGTACCTTTTTGGGTGTGGATGTGTGTTTGTGGTTTTGCCCCATGTTCTGAGAAGAGGTAAGAAAGTCGGTTTGTTTGGTTTGGAGTGAACTGTTTCTAGTAAGTTGTTTGACAAGGCGAGTGTTTCTATGTCTGTGTATCCCACTGTGTCCGTGGTTTTAGACATTAGAAAAAGAGAATGCATCAATGGATGTTTCCTGTCTAGTAGAAAGTTTCCCAGCATTCATCCTGCCCAATTTATGAATGCACTAGGGCTTGCCATATCGATGGGCAACACCTGCTATCTTCCTAAGTTCCTGTTTTCTTCCTGAAATCTAGCCACTCTCCAAAATAGGCTCATGCTTTTGAGTCCACGATATGTGCCACCTCCAAGCACTGTGACATGGACATGTACTGGATAGCTGAAGGGATTGGCAAGCATCTCAGAAAACTCAGATATCGATGTGACCAGGAAAGTCTCAGTGGAGAACCCCTGCAATGGGCCTTTTGATTGCCTATTTTTCTGTTGCCCTGAATGTCAGTAAGTTCTTTGCCTGAGGCCACGCCTTTGTGAATCCTGAAGAAAACAGTTTTCAAACGGAAATGAATGGGCACCACCTGTGGCTCTTTGCTTAATTGCTTTGTAAAGGGATGTGTCTGAATCAGCCTCTTGGTCCTGTGTGAGCCTGTGGCTTAGATCCTCAGCACCTGATGGATCTAAAGAACGATCCCATGTGTGGATCCAAAATCAAAATGGCCAAAAATCAGTCACTGTGGATGAAGTGCCTCACATTCTTCTGTAAGGTTCCTTACCTACATCAAGTGAGAATAGGGATCCTTTGAGTCAAATGAGTTCTTCAAAGCCCTGCAGATGCTAGCCCATAGGTTCTTGGGTTTTCTTATGAATCCAATTCAAATAAAGAATCTAAACCCCACAGTCAGTAGGCCTCAAATTGGAGAACAGAGCTGTATTAATGGCAGACATATTTGATAACTCCTGGTTCACAGGGAGGGTGTCCAGGCCACCCTGACTATTGGCAAATGAGGGGAAAGGGAGCTGATTTGGGACACTGTCTTGTGCTGCACCTCTCATGGAATCCTCTTGCCAGAAGTTATGTTGAGTGTTTATATGGAAGAAGATGAGTGCCATGTGGGAGTGTTTTGGTTTTAATTGTGGTCATTTGTGTGGCGGTTGGAAGAGATAATTGGGTCCACCTTGGCTTGAACTTCGGTGTGATTCCCCTTAGAGTCTGTGTTTTGGAATTGACCTCCGAGAAGGTATAAGGTCCTATGCCATTGTATATCCATATTTCTGGGACATCACTACAGAATGTAATTCAACGCTAAGTATACCAATCAAGGGCCCAATGAACTTCTGGGCTTCAAATCTTACCTAGATTTCTGTTTTCATACTTATATTGAAAGGTTAATAAAATAGGTACTTGTCACTTCTTGATTTTCTGTATGCTTAACAAAACACTGTTGAAATCTTGAGAACTGTTTGCTATTCTTGTTCCCAGAATGTGCTGTCCCCAACTGCCAAACTGCAGAATGTACTCGGTCAACCAGTTGCATGTAAACCGCCCACTCGCACTTACCCATCAATAAACTTTCCTTCCTGCCCTCTCCAAGGAAAATATATAAGCACTTCTTAAGCTGTTCTCAGGGCTCTCTGCTCTATTCAAGTGAGCTCTGAGCCCTTGCATGCCGGACTCCCAATAAAGCCTTTGCTGTTGCATGAGACAGTCTCTTGGTGGTCTCTTCCACCCACCCTCCCCCGATCTTTACATCTCGTGGCCCCAGTGAGATCCAGCAGCCGCAGATGAAAGACCCCCAACGGGCTCCTCTGGGGATAAATAAGGCCCCTCTTTCTGGTTTCAGGATTCAGGTTAGGGTTTCACAAAATGGCTATTGGTAAAGAGCGTGAGCTCTCTCCCATGGTGGCTGACACACATGTAACAGAGCCACAGGCCATGTCCCTGGGGGATGAACTCATGAAATCGAGGAACAATAGTCTCCTTTATTCAGTGATATTTTGTTTCGGATTTGGTATTGCCAGCCCATCATGTTTTGCCGGCTACTCAGTCATGGTCTCAGTATTGGACGTCCATTGCCTGTCTTTATTGTCTTGTCTTGTCTGTGTCTTGTGTCATTGCTTTTATTGTCTGTGTATATTTCATTATGGGACAGAGCACTTCAATGCCTCTGTTCATGACCCTTGATCACTAGACCAAAGTCTGCTTAAGGGCTCAGAATCTTTCTTTTTCAGTAAAACGCCGGATCTTGCAGATTCTGTGTCTCAGAATGACCCAACTTTGTAGTCAGATGTCCCCTAGAAGGATCTTTCTACTTCGCACTAATTTGAAAAGTTCGAGATATTGTCTTTTAGCCGGGGCCACATAGACGTCCAGATCAACAGCCATATATCTTAACTTGTCAGGACCTCTGCAAATCTCCTCCTCCAAGGGTGAAGCCTTTCCTTGTCCCTCCACGGACTCCTACTTTTTCCCCCATGATTCTATCTCTTTAACTCTCTGCTCCTCCTCCTGCACCCTCTGTTCTCCCTGAGTCTCAAGACTCTACTGGACTCTCCTCCCCCTCCTTATCCTCTGCCTTCATACCCCAACTGCCAACACCCTCTAAGTGATTCCCCTGCTGCTGACTCAGCCTCTCCACCATTCAAAGAAGCTAGGATGGCCCAGCGCCATCCAGATGACAGTCCCGTGGCACACAGAGCCCCTCCTTCCCTGGAGGAAGCTGGCCCAGCTAAAAGAACTCAGAGAACTCGCCAACGTTTTTACACCTGCCTACTTGGGATAACTGCCAACAACTCCTAGGGACTTTCTTTATGACAGAGGAATAAGAGAAAAACCTCCAAGAAGCTAAAAAAAAAAAAAAATATCCTCGGACCTGATTGGCGACCAAAACAACTTCCCAACATAATCAAAGCCAGCTTACCCTTAAACCAACCCAACTGGAACCCCAACACCTTTGAAGATAAAGAGCATCTGTCCAATTATTGCCTGGCTCTAATAGCAGGTCTCCAAGGGGCTGCTAGGTGACCAACTAATTTGGCCATGGTAAGAGAAATTATTCAAAGGCCTGATGAATCTCCCTCTTTGTTTCTAGAAAGAATTATGGAGGCATATAAAAGATATACTCCTTTCGATCCTCAGGCAGCGGATCAAAATTCATCTGTAACAATGGCCTTAATTGGGCAAGCTGCCATGGATATTAAAAAAATTTAAAAGAGAGATTTAGTCAGAGAAGCCGAGAAAATATACTATAAGAGAGAAACAGGGAGAAAGAAAGGGAGCAAAGGAAGGATGAGAGAAGCAAAAGACAGACTAAGGGATTGACCAAGATCCTGGTCACAACAAGAAAGAGGCCAGAAATTAAGACGTAAGGTGACAGGAAGGGATACCTGGGGCCATGCCAGAGGCCACCCCTGGCCTCAGATCAATGTGCCTACTGTAAAAAAAAAGGATACTGGGCCAAAGAGTGCCCTATAAAGAGACAGCCACGCCAGCCAGCCATTCTGACTCTGGAGCATGACTAAAAATGTTGGGGCTCAGATCACTTTCCCTAGCTCAGGGTAACTTTTGAAGTGTAGCGGACCCCAGTAAACTTTGAAATGAAAACAGGAGCAGTATACTCAGCCCTTAAGGCCCCATTGGGCCCTCTATCAAATAAAAGGTCTGTAGTTCAAAGAACTAATGGCAGTAAATATCGGGCTTAGACTACTAAGAGGACCATGGACCTTGGGAAAGGAAAAATCTATCACTCCTTCCTAGTAATCCAGGAATGCCTGGACCCATTGATGTGCAGAGATCTGCTCACCAAGCTCTTGGCCTAAATAACTTTTAACCCTGAAGGCCCCCAAATGAAATTTCTAAATTCTTCAGTAAAAACTCCTATAGTCACGGCTTTAACTATATTAGTAGAAGATGAACATCCACTCTTCACACCCCCCAAGACTGATCAAACAGGCAAGCTACACCAGAAATGGATAACAGATTACGCAGATGCCTGGGCAAAAACTGCTGGGTTAGGCCTGGCCGTGAAACAACCTCCAATAACAGTGGAGTTAAAAACCTCAGCCTCCCCAATCAATGTCAAATAATATCCTCTAAGCAAAAAAAGCTAAAGATGAGATAAGGCCCCATATTCAGAAATATCTGGACTTAGGGCTCCTAAGGCCCTGTCAATTGGCCTGGAACACTCCCCTGCTACTAGAAAAAAAAAGCCAGGAACCGGGGACTATTGTCCTGTTAAAGACCTAAGAGAGATCAACAACAGAGTGCAGGACATTCACCACACGGTACCTAATCCATACAATCTGCTTAGCACTCTGAACCCTGAGCGGAAATGGTATACAGTTCTGGACTTAAAAGATGCTTTCTTTTGCTTGCCTCTGCATAAAGATAGTCAGTTGCTGTTTGCTTTTGGGTGGGTAGACCCAGAAACCTGAACGTCTGGTCAACTAACTTTGACTAGACTCCCACTGGGGTTCAAAAACTCCCCCACTCTCTTTGATGAAGCCCTCCACAGAGATCTCAGCAATTTCAGAACTATGCACCCCAAATCACCCAGCTTCAATACGTGAATGACCTGCTACTGGCAGCCAACACCAAGGAAAACTGTGAGTCTGGGACCCAAGCACTATTATATGAGCTTGCTCAACTTGGGTATAGAGTTTCGGCCAAAAAAGCCCAAATTTGCTAGCATGAAGTAATCTTCCTGGGCTGTTACCTTAGGGGCAGTAAACGATGGCTCACTGAGCCCAGAAAACAAACCATTGTGTAGATACCACCCCCATCTAACTGGAGACAACTCAGAGAGTTTCTTGGGACTGCTGGCTTTTGCAGGTTATGGATACCTGGGTTTGCGTCTTTAGCTGCTCCTTTATACCCGGTGTTAATGGGAGATGCCCAATTCCAATGGACCCCTGATCACCAGGAAGTTTTTGATAACATCTATGGACACTGACACTGAACGCCTCAACTTCACTGAGCTCAGGCTGCAATTACAGAAAGCCCTACACTACGTTAAAAATGTACACCAACTCACTCACCTTGGTTCAATGAAACTGCAGGCATTCCTGTAGGATTAAGAACAGATTTTTCCACTAACCGACTCACAGCGAAAGGAAATAACTGAACGGGTAACAAAAGCCTGTCGAGTCCGTCAATTGGTTAATGCTTATCCTTCCAGTTTCCTAGAGGAAAGCACCTACGAGGAACCAGAAAATGACAATTTTGGGAAGTGGACAATAGTGAAATTAAGCCAGCAACGTATGGACTTAAATATCTCCTAGTCTTTGTAGATACATTTTCAGGATGGACTGAAGCCTTACACACAAACACACACACACACACAAAAACAACCAAACTGCACAAATGATTTTCAAGAAGATTCTGAAAGATATTTTTCCAAGATACGGTCTGCCTAAGGTAATAGGATCTGATAATGGACTGGTGTTCATGGCCCAGGTAAGTCAGGTGTTAACTGGGACCCTGTGGATTAATTTTAAGTTACATTATGCTTATATACACCAGAACTCAGGACAGGTAGAAAAAATAAATAGAACCATTAAAGAGACCTTCACAAAATTAAGCTTAGAGCCCGGCATAAAAGATTGGATTATGCTCCTGCCTTATGCACTGTTTCATGCGAGAAATATTCCCTCTCTTTCTTTGTGTAACCTCACCCCCTATGAAATTCTCTATGATTCCCATCATCCAGTAAGGGACCTAACCCCAACTCTAAGGCCTAACGATCACTTCCACACCCCCTTGCTTGACAGACTTAAAGTCATTGAAAGAACTCAGCGATAACTGTGGAAACAGCTGGCCACTGCCTACCAACCAGGGGAGGAGGGGACTCTAAATCAATATCAAGTAAGAGACTTCGTCTACATAAGACAACATCAGGTGTCATCCCTGGAACCCCACTGGAAAGTAACATACCAGGTGCTACTTATAAAACCTAAAGCGTTAAAGTAGACGGAATCACTTTTTGGATCCATGCCTCTCATCTCAAGCCTTCGCTGTGTCCAGACTCTTGTTGGAAACTGGAAAAGCGTGGTAACCATTTCAAATTGCATATTCGCTATGTGGATAAGACTATAGACTCTCCCCTTGGCCACCAGTAGTTCTAACCCTCATCACCCCGTTCAGCAGCAATGGCTGATCACAAATCCTACTAGACAAGAAGTATAGTCTATCTCGCATACAGGCCCCATAGAGACCTGGTGGCCATCTCTCCACCCAGACATTTGTCAGGTCGGTATAGGTCTTTCCTATTGAGATATCCCTGATGAAGAGGATCCCACTAAAATCCCATTAAATCTCTTCTGTACCATAGATAATGGAAACAAACATTATGGATGCAGGGACACGCGAGACAGATTCAGGTTGGCTAGCCTAGATTACTATGTTTGCCTGGCGGACTATCAAAGCCACAAACAGCCACGGCTGTGTGGGGGAGAAGCCGACTTCTTGTGTAAGTCAAGGGAATGTGAGCATACAGGGGCTGCCTGGTGGAACCCAAACTCCTCATCAAATTCAGTACACAGCATTGGTAATATTACCAATTAGACAACCAAATACTATGGCCCCCAGAGGGTTCTCTAGATCCTCAAATTCTGAGTGACATTTTTAACTTCGGCAAGTTCTCAAAAGGGGGAAATTTCCCTATGTGGAATCATTTTTCCTCTTTTTCTCACATCCTGTACTATGCTTCTCCAATAGTTCCTCACCCTCAGCCTTCTGCTCTAGACTCTCTGCTATCACTCCCATTTTAGCAACCTGATTTCTCCTCTCCAATTACTAAATCAAAAACCCAAACCTCCGCTGGTTCTCAGAACATTGCCCCTTTGCTGAGGTAGCAGGTACCGAGGTACCCCTTCACCCACTCACTCCTCTCTTTTCCTGTCAGGGCCTGCACTAGGTCCCACCAAGTCCTCTAGCAAGCTAACCAAAAGCTCAAACCAGCTGAGAAGAGCCCTCAGACCCCTATCCACGATGTAATGAAAATGGCATTTAAAGTTGCTTTGTCATCACTGAAAAGAGGTTTCTAAGAATTTAAAGTCCCTCAAAGGCTTTTTGGAATATTTACTCCCATCTTCCCCTCTGCTATACCTGTTCTAATGCTCAAGTTTTGTTCTAGGAAAATCCCAAACCCCTTTACCATTTTTCTTTTACATCTCTCTTTTCTCATTCTTAGATCCACGGAGCTGCTCTCAGCCTCGACTACCCCGTCTTCCCCCTCTGTACCAGGTCCACAGAAATGTCTTAAATGACCTTCTCCAGAAGTCTTCACCAAGGCTTACTTTAGGTCTTTCAGCAAAAGAGTCCCTCTGAAAGAGTTCAATGTACATAAACTTCCACTTTTCGTGTTGCCCTGTTCTACTTGGCCACTGGCTGGAAAAATCACCACCCCTAAGCTAGACACTGCCTTTCCAGTTTTTCACAAAATATGTGAACAAGGCCTCTGGCCTTGAGCTGGGGCTTCACCGAGATGCCTACATTTCTAAGATAAAAAAGTTAGCAACTGGTCTCCATGGTGACAGCTGGCAGGGAGAAAAAAAAGAGACAAAAAAGCTCTCCCCTTCCAAGGTGTCCTTGAAAAGTTAACTTGCCCAGAACAGAGGAAAAAAAAAAACAGAAACAAAAACTAATTTTTGTGAATTTCTGCAGACTGTGAACTTCTGAGCCCCTTCCCTTACATGTTGGGTACAAATTCTAAAACTACCAAAACTTGGGGTTCAGGGGATTAATTGATTACAACAGAAGCAATGCCCTCTAAATCCGGATGCAACCAAATAAGAATGTTTTCCTCACTTTGCTGCTATCTTAGGTGCATTTTCTTGTCCATTCCTAAAACAGTATAATTCTATACACTTTAACATTATTTATGTTTACATAAAATGGTCAATAGATGTGATTAATTATGTAATGATGCAGATGTTTTTCAGAGTGCTCTATCATGACGTAGGTTCATTTAAAGTTCAAATAGGGGGGCATACAACCCGGTTCCACCGGGAACCTGTATCCCTCACTTTGGCCATCCTATGAGGAATAATAATTGCTGAAGGGGTGGGCATAGGAACAACTGCCCTAGTCCATGAGACACAACAAAGACACAATTAGAAGCAGAAATAGACCAAAGCTTAAAGACATTAAAAACCGACATCACAGCTTTACAGAAATTTTAACCTCTCTCTCTCTGAAGTTGTTTTACAGAGCAGGCGAGTGTTGGACCTCCTCTTCATGAGAGAAAGTTGCCTTTTTGCTTGCATTGAGGGAAGAATGTTGTTTTTATGCCGACAATACTGGAGTTGTAAAAGAATCTATGAGTAAATTAAGAAAACGACTTGAAGAGCGTCAAAGAGAGACAGAGGCCCCAGAAGGGATGTTTGATTCTTTGTTCACATAGTCAACCTGGTTAACTATGCTTTTATCTGCCATGGCCGGTCCATTTATAATCCTCATATTATTGCTAACGGTAGGACCCTGTTTGCTCAACCGTGTAGTTTCCTTTCTAAACCAAATCGAACATGTTATTAAACCTAACCATACACTGTTCTCTCAATCTAATTTTACAGAAAAGTGGGGACAGAGTTGGTCTTAAATTACAGGAATATAGAGGATCTTCCACCTGCTGAGAAACTCAAAGGTCCATGCAGAAATGATCCCTGGAGAAGATGTAGGCAACTATGAAGGACCTGAGACAGCAAAAGTCTTCCATGGCAAACACCTGCTCAGGATGAAGGGATGTGTCTGAATCAGCCACTCTCTTCTTAATGTATAGAAGATGGACCAAAGCAGGCATTTGTTGAGCTGCTCCTGCATGCCTATGGTTGACATACCACTGTAACTTGTGAAAGTGTCACAGTAAGTAGGGGCAGCCTCCTTCTCATGGGAACCTTGGAAGCAACTGTTAGGACAAAGTTGTTGCCAAGGCAGTGACCTCATTCCGTTCCTAAAGGAAGTGACCTCACCTAACTTCCTTGGTGATGGAACTCTCTGAACTTGGAATCCAGGAAGCCAGGCACAAAGAGCCAGTCCCAGTCCAAGCCCCAGTGGTCAAACTTATTTTGATTTACCAAGGACAGACTCAGTCTTTCTTGGAACCTACTGATGTGAGGATGGCCAAATGCAAGCAAAGCTATGAATAGGGGCATTTCCTGAGAAAGCAGGCAGTGGCTCACCGCTGGCCCCTGACAACTTCACAGAGTTGGCCAAGGAGACCAGATTTGAGACAGAACAGGCCATTTCCAGAGAACATAGTATGGCCCACCAGTCAGAGGACACTCCGGATAGTCACAGACCTACATGGGGGAAGGAGGTGCCTTTGTGGTGTGGGTGTGGGTTTGTGGTTTTGTCTCATGTTCTGAGAATAGGTATGAAAGGTGGTTTGTTTTGTTTGGAGTGAACTGTTTCTACTAAGTCGTTTGACAAGGTGAGTGTTTCTATGTCTGTGTATCCCACTATGTCCGTGGTTGTAGACATTAGAAAGGAGAATGCATCAATGAATATGTCCTATCTAGTAGAAAGCTTCCCAGCATTCATCCTGCCCTATTTATGAATGGACTGCAGCTTGCCTTATTGATGTGCAACACCTGCTATCTACCTAAGTTCCTGTTTTCTTCCTGAATTCTCGCCACTCTCCAGAATAGGCTCATGGTTTTGTGTTTAAGATATGTACAACCTTGAAGCTCTGTGACATGACCATGTACTGAATAGCTGAAGGGAATGGCGAGCATCTAAGAAAACTCAGATATCAGTGTGACCAGGAAAGTCTCAGTGAAGAAACCCTGCTTGGGGCCTTTTGTTTACCAATTCTTCTGTTGCCCTGAATGTCAGGAAGGTCTTTTCCTCAGTCCACCACTTTGTGAAGCCTGAAGAAAACAGTTTCCAAATGGAAATGAATGGGCATTACCTGTGGCTCTTTGCTTAATTGCTTTGGAATGGATGTGTCTGAATCAGCCTATTTGCCTTGTGTGAGGGTGTGGCTTAGATTCTCAGCTCCTGATGGATCTAAAGAAAGATCCCAGGTGTACATCCAAAACCAAAATGGCCAAAAAAGCAGTCCTTGTGGATGAAGTCTCTCGCCTCTTCTGTAACTTTCCTGACCTCCATCAAGTCAGAATAGGGATCCTTTGGTTCAAATGAGTTCTTCAAAGCCCTGCAGAGGCTAGCCCATAGTTGCTTGGGTTTTCTCAAGACTCCAATTCACATAAGGAATCCAAACCCCACAGTCAGTTGGCCTCAAATTGAAGAAGCGAAGCAGTATTAATGGGAGGCCTATTTGATCTCTCCTGGTTCACAAGAAGGGTGTCCAGGCCACCCTGACTTTAGGCAAATTAGGTGCAAGAGAGCTTATTTTGGACACGGTCTTGGGCTGTGCCCCTCATGGAAAACTTTTGCCAGAGGTCATTATGAGTGTCTATATGGAAAAAGATGAGCGCCACGTTGGAGTGTTTTGTTTTAAATTGTGGTCATTTGGGTGGCGGTTGGAAGAGATGACTTGGTCCACATGTTCTTGAACTCTGGTGTGATTCCCTTAGAATCTGAGTTCTCAAACTGACCTCAGAGAAGTATTGCCATGAATAGCGTTGAGATTTAAGGAAGCCAGGCATGAGTGTCGCCCTTGGAAACTAAGTTCTAGGCCCACAATGGCTTTCCACAGAGCACTAGGCCTCTCAGCCAGGATACCACATGATTTTATTCTGAAAGATTTGGCACCCAGAGAGTCAAAACTCATATGGACCTCACATTGTAGACCTCAATGGGAATAATATCATGTGATCTTTTGGCCACTCTTTGGGAAGCCTTACCTGTGAGTGTTCTCCAGAGCTTTCATTGAAATTAGCTTCCTAAAAATTTAATGGTTCCTGAAAGAATTGAAACTCACAGTGCCTCCAACTTCATCCTTGAAAAATGGCTAGAAAAATACCATAAAATTTTTGAAATTCCCATCACCAGGTGGCACTGGAGAACATTTGGATGTCCTGTTACTGATCATGAATATACCAGACAGTGCCTTGATTGACTGGGTTTCATGTAAATGGTGTAGAACAGAGATGCCAGTAAGTTGGACTCTGTTGAGTAGTTGGCCTAGAGCAGTGGTGGGCAGGTATGTGATAAAACATCTGTGGTGGGGCCATGTGGATCTTCCATTGGCATCCAAATGGCTTGTGACTGACATGGTGCAGCCAGCAGAACCTTCCATGTAAAGGCAACTTGTTATATGGAGAGTTTTCAGGACATTGTTCAGAATCAGGTTGCTATGGTCAAGGGGGCAAGCTATGTGGGATAGAATCCTGGTTCTTGTATCCTCCTGCAGAACCTGACCCACCACACATGACAGAACTCCCTCTTGCACTGTCACCCAATTGAACTCCTTTTATTTCGTGAAGCAAATACCAAACTCCCAGTGCAGCAGGAAGAAACACCATGAAAATGGAGGATGACCATATGGCTTCACAGTGCACATGGGGAGACCTTTAGCCCCCAGTGGCCACAGTTTACCTAAAAAGAGAATTTAGCACTGCTGCCTCATGTTCATTGGGAAATAAGAAAGCATGTCCTCCAGGTCTCATAGATGCAGACCAAGCTTTTATGGTCTCACTAGAAAGGAAGCTAAAGCTCCTGACAACAACATATTTTTCAAGTGCCCAATCTCACAGGCAGTGTCTCAAGAAGTCTCTATGCCAGCAGACCTCCATGTTTGTGGAGTGTTTACCCTTTCCCTTACCTTTGGAAACTCCTCTGCCACTTCCAAGGTTGTGGGCTCCTGAGCATATTCCATTCCAGATATTTGTTCACAGGTTTTCTAAATCTTCTCCTCTAATTGTGTCTTACTTGGGGCGAAGGTATTGTCAAGGCATTGTTCTGAATGAGAGTGGGAAGATTTTTGTGTAGCACATATTTACATACACATTGGATTCATTTTTCAATTTTCCATTCGAAATACTGAATCCTTGACACTAACCCATACCCTACTAGATTCTGACTACTAATTCTAATATAATGGAGAAAAATAACCCAAACAGAATAGAAATACTAGCACTTCAGAGGAGGCATGGTGTATAGTTGGTCTTCCTATTTGCATGATATAGGGTTGGATTTGTAAATCTTGTCAATTTTTTGTTGAAAGAGTTCTGCATGTGTTTTTAAAGTTAACACATATGTGAATTCCTGTCTCCCTTTTTCTGTAGCCAATTCAGCAAATGTATTTTTATATGAACATATAGAATCCTACCTGGTATCACACCTGTATTCTTGAGAGGTGGCTAACTTGGCAGATACAAAGTGTGAGAAGAAATCACTCCTCCTAAACGCTTTTGGAACTGATAATTCAAATTATGAGTGAGCTTCTTAGTTAAAAAACATTATACATAAATCCATGTTCAGTAAAATTAATATTTTTGGATCTGTGGATGATATATATTTCATGATGAATTTTAATTGGCATATATATTGCTACTTTTTAATGTCTCTGTGTGTATTTTGTATATATATATATATATATATATATATATATATATATATAAACACTCTAGATTTGTCAAAATATGAAATATATGTATCTTATTATACACTCCCTAAATTCATTCATGTTCATGTATGTGGTTTTATATTCAACTTTTCATAAGATTATTTTCAGAAATATTCATCCATCTGAAATACATATTTGTTTTATAGTATTGAAAACTCACTTCAGTAAATGGTGCAAACAAATCCTTATATTTTTACAGTAACTGACCCACTTTAACATCAATGCAAGTAGATTCCTATGGGACATGATGTGTATTTTGGCGTTCATTTTTATACAACACTGGTACATTACTATTTCTTCAGTTTTTGTACATCATAGAATATACATTTCAGCCACAACTTCATAAATTTAAAGAAATTTGTAACACATTCTATCACTTCCTGCTTCAGAACATATGTATTCCTCTTTGTTTTTGACTGGTCATTTCATGAGACTTCTTTCCACACACATTACTGTCGATTTCCATTATCAATTTTGAAGCAAAATTCACACACTCTTTATGATGAACCACAACCGTAATATTACCATTGGATGTATAAATGGTTGGAATGAATGTATGTATATCAATATATGATTCCCTGTGTATTTTCAGATATCAATTTATTCCAATTTCTAAAGTTTGAACCAGTTGTATTATTTATTCGCAGTATGGACTATTCACGCATTATGTCTATATTCATACACACATGGTACACCTCTATGTACCGCCAATACTAATTTACACCTCTTCAAAATATTGCTCCAAGAAATGGTGGTAGAAATACTCATGTCACCTGATCTACATATACATTTTATCACAGTAATATTCTGGCCACAAAATGCAAAGTCACACTTACGATTGTACCAAAGCCTAAATGGAATGTGAGTATGGATTATGAAAATCACCCATGTCCAGGTTGCCTAATGGTCTCAAATGTCAATCCTATTGGTGACTACATATTTGTTTCTTCCTAAGATTATATATTCAATCTCAAGCCTGTTGAAAATGTCTATTGGTATCACTCATTTTATACTTTGCCTGATTTCCTTATGTCTCTATTGATATCTGCTTTCCTACATATTTTCCCCAGTTCATCATTGTGACTGACTCTTCACATGTGCTGACATTTACATTTTCTCTCTACCCAAAACCCTATTGCTAAAGAACTTTTTGTCCAAATCCTATACTCACACTTTTTTCTAATCTTACCAACTCTCTTCGTAATCTTACCAACTCTCCCTTTTTGAATGAATGTTCTCCTCAACATTCAATCATCTAAGGTACAAGATCCTATGCCATTGTGTATAGATTTATCTGAGACATCTGCACAGAACATAATTCAAAGCTAACTATCCCAATCAAGGACCCAATGACCTTCTGGGCTTTAAATCTTACTGAGATTTCTGTTTTCATACATATATTTCACCTCTATAATCTTATAAATATCGCAGGTTTCCAATACCATTATTCATCCAGCAGAATGATCCTAACCCAAATCAAACATGTTATTAACCCTAAACATACACGATTCCCTCAATCTACCTTTATAGAAGAGCAGGGACAGAGTTGGTCTTACAATACAGGAATGTAGGAGATCTTCAACCTGCAGAGAACTTCAAAGGTTTATGCAGAAATTATCCCTGGAGAAGATATAGGCAGCTATGAAGGACCTGAGAGAGCAAAAGTCATCTTCCATGACAAACAACCAGGTAAGGATGAAGGGATGTGTCTGAAGCAGTCTCTCTCTTCTTAATGTAGAGAAGATGGACCAAACCAGGCCTGTGTGGAGAGCTGTTCCCGGGTGCCTATGGTTGATATTCCATTTTAACTTGTGAAAGTGTCAAAGGAAGTAGGGGCAGCCTCCATCTCATGGACCCTTCGAAGCAACTGTTAGGACAAAGTGGTTGCCAAGGCAGTGACCTCATTCAGTTCTAGAGGAAGTGACCTACGTCACTTTTTTGTTGATGTAACACTCTGAACTTTGGATCCAGGAAGCCAGGCACCCTGAGGCAGGCCCAGTCCCAGTTGCAGTGGTCTCACATGTTTGGATTAACCAAGGACAGAGTCAGTCTTTCTTGGCAACTACTGAATTGAAGATGGACAAATGCCAGGAAAGCTCTGAAGAGGGGCTTTTTTTTTTGATAAAGCAGGCAGTGGCTCACCGCTGGCTCCTGACAACTTCACAGTTTTGGCCAAAGAGACCAGATCTGACATACGACAGCCCATTTCAGGGGAACATAGTATGGTCCACCAGTCAGAGGATGCTCCGGATAGTCACAGACCTACTTGGGGAAAGAAGGTGCATTTTTGGGTGTGTTTGTGTGTTAGTGATTTTGTCTCATCTTCTAAGAATATGTAGGAAAGTCGGTTTGTTTAATTTGGAGTGGCCTGTTTCTAGTAAGTGCTTTGAGAAGGTGAGTGATTCTGTGTATCCCACTGTGTCCGTGGTTGTAGACAACAGAAAAGAGAATGCTTCAAAGGATGTGTCCTGTCTAGTAGAAATCTTCGCAGCATTCATCTTGTCCAATTTATGAATGGACTGCAGCTTACCTTATAGATGGGCAACACCTACTACCTTTCTACATTCCTGATTTCTTCCTGAATTCTGGCCACTCTCCCATAGGCTCATGGTTTTGTGTTCAAGATATGTATCTCCTCCACAATCTGGGACATGGCCATGTACTGGATAGCTGAAGGGAATGGTGAGTATCACAGAAAACTCAGATATCAGTGTGACCAGGAAAGTCTCAGTGGAGAAACTCTGCTTTGGGAATTTGCTTTTCTATTGTTCTGTTGCCCTGAATGTAAGGAAGGTCTTTGCCTAAGGCCACACCTTTCCAAAGCCTGAAAATATCAGATTTCAAATGGAAATAAATGGGCATCACCTGTGGATCTTTGCTTAATTGCTTTGCAAAGGGATATGTCTGAATCCACCTCTTAGTGCAGTGTGAGTCCATGGCTCAGATTCTCAGCCCTGATGGATCTAAAGAAAGATCCCATGTGTGCATCCAATTCCAAAATGGCCAAAAGAGCAATCATTGTGGATGAAGTCTCTTGCTTTCCTCTGTAAGGTTCCTGATCTCCATCAAGTGAGAAGAGCGATCCTTTGGGTCAACTGAGTCCTTCAAGCCCTGCAGAGGCTAGCCCATAGGTGCTTGGGTTTTCTCATGACTCCAAATCACATAAAGAAACTATACCTGACAGTCATTATGCCTCAAATTGGAGAAGCGGAACAGTATTAATGGCAGGCATCTTTGATCAGCCCTGGTTCACAGGAACAGTGTCCAGAAACACTGACTTTAGACAAATGAAGGGCAAGGGAGTTTATTTTGACATTGTCTTGTGCTGTGTGCCTCATGGAAACTTCCAGCCAAGGTTATGATTAGTGTCTATATGGAAGAAGATGAGGGGTATGTGTGAGTGTTTTGGTTTTAATTCTGGTCATTTGTGTGGCGGTTGGAAGAGATGACTGGGTCACCAGGAATTGAACCCTGGTGTGTTTCCCCTTAGAGACTGAGTTCTGAAACTGACCTCAGAGAAGTATTGCCATGAATTGTGTTGGGATTTTAGGAGGCCACACATGAGAGTCGCCCTTGGAACCTGAGATCTAGGACCAGGGTGGCTTTCCACAAAGAACTGGGAATCTCAGCCTGGATATCACATGATTTTATTCTGAAAGACTTGGCAGCCATAGTTGAGAGTCAAAACACATAGGACCTCACATTGTAGACCTCAATGGTCCTGGCTTCAAGTGACCTTTTGTCCACTCTTTGGAAAGCCTTGCCTGTGAGAGTTCTCCAGAATTTTCTTTGAATTGAGCTTTCTCAACATTTAATGGTTCCTGAATAATTGAAATTCACAGTGCATCCAATGTCATCCTTGAAAAATGGCTAGATAAATACCATGAAATTTTTGAAATTCCCATGACCAGGTGGCACTCCAGAAATATTCGATGTCCTATTGCTTATTATGAGTGTACCAGACAGTTCCTTGATTGACAGGGTTTTCTGAAAATTGTTTAGAACAGAGATGCCAGTAATTTGTAGCCTGCTGAGTAGTGGGCGTAGAGCAGTGGTGGGCAGGTGTGTGATAAAATATCATGGTGGGTCCATGTGGATCTGCCATTGGCTTCCAAATGGCTTGTGACTGACATGGTGCAGACTTCAGACCCTTATATGTAAAGGCATCTTGTTCTATGGCGAGGTTTCAGGGCAATGTTCAGAATCAGGTTGCTATGGACAAGGGAGCAATCTTTGAGAGATAGAAGCCTGGTTTGTGCATTTTCTTGCAGACCATAACCCACCACACGTGACAGAACTCTCTCCAGCACTGTTTCCCAGTTGAACTCCTTGTATTTCGTGAAGCATGTACCAAACTCCAAGTGCAGCAGCAAGAAACACCACGAAAAGTGGAGGATGACCAAATTGTTTCACAGTCCACACGGGGAGAAAATAAACCCCCAGGGGCTACAGTTTATCTACAAAGAGAGAATTCAGCAGTGCTGCCTTGTGTTCATTGGAAAATAAGAAACTTTGTCCTCCAGGTCACATAGATGCAGACCCAGCTTTGAGGGTATCACTACAAAGGAAGCTTAACTCCTGACAAAAACCTATATATCATTGCCCAACCTCAGTGGCAGTTTCTCTAAAAGTTTTAGGCATGCAGAGCTCCATGTTTGTGGAGTGTGTACCCTGTTCTTACTTTTGGAAACTCCTATACCACCTCCAAGTTTGTGCACTCCTGAGCATTTTCCATTCCAGAAATGTAATCACAGATTTTGCAACTTTTCTTCTCTAATTGTGTCTTACTTGGGGCGAAGATAATTTCAAGGCATTGTTCTGGATGAGAGTCAGAAGATTTGTTTTAGCACATATTTGCATACACATTGGATTAATTTTCCTATTTTTCCATTCGAAATTCTGAATCCCTGACACTAAGCCATATTCTAATAGACTCCGACTACTAATTCTAATATGATGGAGAAAAATAACCCAAACAGTACGTAAATACATGCAGTTCAGGGTTGGACTTGCCTTTTGCATGATAAAGGGTAGGTATTATGAATCTAGTCAATTTTTAATTGAAATAGTTCTCCATGTGTTTTGAAAGTTAACAAATATGTGAATTACTGTCTCCCATTTTCTGGAGCCTATTCAGCACATGTATTTTTATATGCACAAATAGAATCCTACACGGTATCACACGTACATTCTTTTGAGTTACATGACTTGGCAGATACAAATTGTGAGAAGTGATCACTCGTCCTAAACGCTGTTAGAACTGAAAATTCAACCTATGGGTGAGCTTCCCAGTGGAACAACATTATACATAAACCCATGTTCAGTAAAATGAATGTTTTTGCATCTTTATGATATATATTTCATGATGAATTTCGATTGGCATATATATTGCTATTTTTTAATTTCTGTGTTTGTGTGTGTGTGTGTGTGTGTGTGTATATACTCTCCAGATTTTTAAAAATATGAAAATTATGTGTCTTATATACACTCCCTAAATTCATTCATGTTCATGTATGTGGATTAATAATCAACTTTTCACAAGATTATTCTTAGAAATACTCAAACACCTGAAATACATATTTGTTTCCTAGTACTGAGAACTAACTTCAGTGAAAGGTGCATACAAATTCTAATATGTCTACATTAACTGACCCAGTTGAACATCAATGCATGTTGGTTCCTATGGGACACGATGTGTATTTTGATGTTAATTTTTATTCCACACTGGTACATTACTATTTCTTCAGTTTATGCACATCTTAGCATATATATTTCATTCACTAGTTAGCAAATTTATAGGCATTTGTTTCACTTTCAGTCACTTCCTGCTCCAGAACACATGTATTTCTCTATGTTTCTTGACTGGTCTATTCATGAGACTTTTTATCCAAATATATTGTTTTCGATTTCCATAATCAATTTTGAAGAAAAACTCACACACCCTTCATGATTAACCATAACCATAAGATAATCATTAGATATATAACTGGTTGGAATTAATGATTGTATATCAATATAACATTTCTTATATATTTTCAGATATCCATTCAATCCATTATTTAAAGTGGATCCAGTTATATTATTTATTCACAGTATTGTCTATTCATGCATTATGTCTATATTAATAGAAACAGGGTACACCTATTTGTACCCCCATACGAATTTATAAATCTTCAAAATATTGCTCTCAGAAATGGTGGAAGAAATACTCATGTCACCTGATCTACATACACATTTTATCACAGAAATATTCCGGACACAAAAAGCAAAGGTCACACTTAAAATTGTACCAAAGCCTAAATGGAAAGATAGCATCCATTACTAAAATCATCCATGTCCAGGTTGCCTAATGCTCTCAAATATCAATCCTATTGGTGACTACATATTTGTTTCTTCCTAAGATTATATATTCAACTTCAAACCTGTTGACAATGTCTAACCCTATCACACACTTTATACTTTGCTTGATTTCCTAATGTCTCTATTGATATCTGCTTTCCTACATGTTTTCCCCAGTTCATCATTGTGACTGACTCTTCACATGTGCTGACATTTACATACACTCTCTACCTGAAACCCTATTGCTGAAGAACTTTTGGTCCAAATCCTATGCTCACTCTTCTTTCTAAATCTACCAACTACCTTCCTAATCCTACCGACTATCGGTTTTTGACTGGATGCTCTCTTCAACATTCAATCATCCAAGGTACAAGGTCCGATGCCAGTGTATATTGATTTATCTGAGACATCTGTGCAGCACATAACTCAAAGTTAAGTATCCCACTCAAGTCCCCAATGCCCTTCTGGGCTTCAAATCTTACGTAGATTTCTGCTTTCATACTTATATTTCACATGTATACTCTTGTAAATATCGCAGGTTGCCAATACCATTATTCATCCCGCAGAATGATTCGTAACCCAAATCGAACTTGTTATTAACCCTAACCATACACTGTTCCCTCAATATAACTAACTTTAGAGCAGCGACAGAGTGGGTCTTACAATATAGAAATGTAGAAGATCTTCCACCTGCTTAGAACCTCAAAGATCCATGAAGAAATGATCCTTGGAGAAGATGTAGGCAGCTATGTAGGACCTGAGAGAGCAATAGTCATCTTCCATGCAAACAACCTGGTCAGGATGAATTGATGTGTCTGAATCAGCCTCTCTCTTCTTAATGTAGAGAAGATGGACCAAACCAGGCCTCTGTGGAGAGCTGTTCCAGGGTGCCTATGGTTGATATACCATTATAACTTCTGAATGTGTCACAGGATGTTGGGGCAGCCTCTATCTCATGGGAACCTTGGAAGCAACTGTTAGGACAAAGTGGTTACCAAGGCAGTGACCATATTCAGTTCCTGAAAGAAGTGACCTCACTTCACTTCCTTGGTGATGGAATTCTCTGAACTTGGCATCCAGGAAGCCAGGCACCCAGAGCCAGTCCCACTCCAGACCCAGTGGGCTAACTTGTTTGCTTTTCCCAAAGACATAGTCAGTCTTTCTTGGTACCTGCTGATATGAGGATGGCCAAATGCCAGCAGAGCTCTGAAGAGGGGCCTTTCCTGAGAAAGCAGGCAGTGGCTCACTGCTGGCTCCTTACAACTTCACGGAGTTGGACATTGAGACCAGATGTGAAACAGGACAAGCCATTTTGGGGGAACATAATATGGTCCACCAGTCAGAAGACACTCCGGATAGTCACAGACCTATTTGGGGGAAGGAAGTGCCTTTGCCGTTGTAGGTGTGAGTTTGTGGTTTTTTCTCATGTTCTGAGAATAGGTAGGAAAGGTGGTTTGTTTGGTTTGGAGTGGACTGTTTCTAGTAAGTCGTTTTACATTGTGAGTGTTTCTATGTCTGTGTATCCCACTGTATCCATGGTTGTAGACATTAGAAAAGAGAATGCACCAATGGATGTGTTGTCTCTAGTTGAAAGCTTCCGCAATTCATACTGCGCAATTGATGAATGCACTGCAGCTTGCCTTATGGATGGGCAACATCTACTATCTTCTAAAGTTCCTGTTTTCTATGTGAATTCTGGCCACTCTCCAGAATAGACTCATGGTTTTGTTACCCAGATATGTAACACCACAAGGCTCTGTGACATGGCCATGTTCTGGATAGCTGAAGGGAATGAGATCATCTCAGAAAACTCAGATATCAGTGTGTGCAGTAAAGTCTCAGTGGAGAAACCCTTCTTTGGGCCATTTGCTTAATTCTATTTCTATTACCCTAAATGTCAGAAAGGTCTTTGCCTCAGGCCACCCCTTTGTGTAGCCTGAAAAACACTGTTTTCATATGGAAATGAATGGACCCCACCTGTGGCTCTTTGCTTAATTTCTTTGGAATGGGATGTGTCTGAATCAGCCTCTTGTCCTTGTATGAGGTTGTGGCTTAGATTCTCAGCACCTGATGGATCTAAAGAAAGATCCCATGTTCTTCCAAAACTAAAATGTCCAAAAGAGCAGTCATTGTGGATGAATATTTTGCCTTCTTGTTTTAGGTTCCTGAACTCCATCAAGTGAGAATAGGGATCCTTTGGGTCAAATGAGTTCTTGAAATCCCTGCAGAGGCTAGCCCATATGTGCTTGGATTTTCTCATGACTCCAAATCACATAAAGAATCTATACCCTACAGCCAGTAGGCCGAAATTGGAGAAGTGGAACACTTTAACAGCAGGAATATTTGATCACTCCTGGTTCACAGGAAGAGTGTCCAGGCCACCATGATTTTAGGCAAATAAGGGGCAAGTGAGCTTATTTAGGACACTACCTTGGGCTCATAGAAACCTCCAGCTAGAGGTTATGATGAGTGTCTACATGGAAGAAGATGATGGCCCTGTGGGAGTGTTTTGATTTTAATTGTGGTAATTTTTGTGGCGGTTGGAAGGGATGACTGGGTCCACCTGGGCTTGAACTCTGGTGTGATTCCCCTTAGAGACTGCATTCTGGAATTGACCTCAGAGAAGTATTGCCATGAATTGTGTTGGGATTTTAGGAGGACACACATAAGACTCACTCTTGGAAACTGAGATCTATGCCCAGGGTGGCTTTCCACAGAGGCCTGGGAATCTCAGCCAGGATATCACATGATTTTATTCTGAAAGACTTGGCAGCCATAGATGACAGTCAAAACATACATGGACCTCACATTGTAGACGTCAATTGGCCTGGCTTTATGTGACCATTTGGTAACTCTTTGAGAAGCCTTGACTTTGAGAGTTCTCCAGAGCTTTCATTGAAATGAACTTTCTCAACACTTAATGGTTCCTGAATGAATTGAGACGCACAGTGCCTCTAACTTCATTTTTGAAAAATTGCTAAATAAATACCATGAAATTTTTTAAATTCCCATGACCAGGTGGAACTGCAGAAAATTTGATGTCCTGTTGCTTATCATGTGTATACCAGACAGTGCCTTATTTGACTGGGTTTCATGAAAATGATGTAGAACACGAGATGCCAGTAATTTGGAGCCTGCTGAGTAGTGGGCCTAGAGCAGTGGTGGGAAGGTGTGTGAATAAACATCATGGAGGGGCTATGTGGATCTGCCATTGGCTTCCAAATGGCTTGTGACTGATATAGTGCAGACATGAGACCCTTATATGTAAAGGCATCCTGTTATATCGAGAGTTTTAAGGGCAATGTTCAGAATAAGTTTACTATGGTTACTGGGGCAAGCTCTGTGGGATAGAAGCCTGGTTGGTGCATTCTCCTGCAGACCCTGACCCACCACAAGTGACAGAACTCCCTGCAGCACTGTATCCCAAATGAACTTCTTATATTTTGTGAAGCAAATACCAAATTCCCAGTGCAGCAGCAAAAAACACCATGAAAAGTGCATGATGACCAAATGTCTTCACAGTCCCCACTGGGAGACAATTAGAATCCAGTGGCCACAGTTTACCTACAAAGAGAGAATTGAGCACTGCTGCCTCATGTTCATTGGAATATAAGAAACCATCTCTTCCCAGTCACATAGATGCAGACCCAGCTTTGATGGTCTCACTACGAAGGAAGCTAAAGCTCATGACAGCAACATATATTTCAGGATCCCAACCTCAGAGGCCATTTCCCAAGAATTCTTAGGCCAGCAGAGCTCCTTGTTTGTGGAGTGTTTACCCTGTCCTTTACTTTTGGAAACTCCTCTACCACCTCCAAAGTTGTGAACTCCCGAGCATATTCCATTCCATATATGTATTCCTAGATTTTTACACTTTTCAACTCTAATTGTGTCTTACTTGGGGCGAAGGTAATGTCAAGGCATTGTTCTGGATGTGAGTGGGAAGATTTTTGTGTAGCACATATTTACATACACATTGGATTCATTTTCCAATTTTCCATTTGAAATACTTAATCCCTGACACTAACCTGTACCCTACTAGTCTCTTACTAATAATCCTAAAATGATGGTGAAAAATAACCCAAAAAGAATAGAAATACAAGCAGTTCAGAGGAGGCATGGTGTATAGTTGGAATTGCTTTTTGCATTATATAATGTAGGAGTTTTAAATCTAGTCAATTTTCTGTTGAAATAGTTCTAGATGTGTTTTTAAAATTAACAAATATGTGAATCCCTGTCTCCCTTTCTCTGTAGTCTATTCAGCACATGTATTTTTATATGCACATATAGAATCCTACCTGATATCACTTGTACACACATGTGAGGTGGCTGAATTGGCAGATGCAAATTGTGAGAAGAGATCACTCCTCCTAAACGCTGTTGGAACTGAAAATTCAACCTACGGGTGAGCTTCCTAGTTGAATAACATTATACATAAATCCATTTCAGTAAAATGAATATTTTTCGATCTTTGGATTATATATATTTGGTGAAGATTTTCGATTGGCATATATATTGCTACCTTTTTTTTCTTTTATTGGTTGCTCAAAACATTACAAAGCTCTTGACATATCATATTTCATACATCAATTCAAGTGGGTTATGAACTCCCATTTTTACTCCAAATATAGAATGCAGAATCACATCAGTTACACATCCATATTTTTACATAATGTCTTATTAGTTACTGTTGTATTCTGCTACCTTTCCTATGCCCTACTATCCCCCCTCCGCTCTCTTCCCATCTTCTCTCTCTACCCTACCTACTGTAATTCATTTCACTTATTGTTTATTTTTCCATTACACTCACAACCTCTTATATGTATTTTTTTTGTAACAATAAGGGTCTCCCTCCATTACCATGCAATTTCTCTTTTCTCTAACTTTCCCTCCCACCTCATGTCTCTGCTTAATGTTAATCTTTTCTTCATGCTCTTCCTCTCTGCTCTGTTCTTAGTTGCTCTCCTTATATCAAAGAAGTCATTTGGTATTTGTTTTTTTGGGATTGGCTAGCTTCACTAAGCATAATCTGCTCTAGTGCCATGCATTTCCCTGCAAATTCCATTATTTTGTCATTTTTTAGTGCTGTGTAATCCTCCATAGTATATAAAAAAAAAACCATTTTTTTTATCCATTCATCTATTGAAGGGAATCTGGGTTGGTTCCACAGTGTAGCAATTGTGAATTGTGCTGCTATGAACATCGATTGGCAGTATCCCTGTAGTACGCTCTTTTAAGGTCTTCAGGGAATAGTGCGAGAAGGGCAATAGCTGGGTCAAATGGTGCTTCCATTCCGGGCCTTCCCAGGAATCTCCATACTGCTTTCCAAATTGGCTGCACCAGTTTCAGTCCCATCAGCAATGTACAAGACTACCCTTTTCCCCACATCGTCGCCAGCACTTGTTGTTGTTTGACTTCATAATGGCTGCCAATCTCACTGGATTGAGATGGTATTTTAGGGTGGTTTTGATTTGCATTTCTCTGACTGCAAGAAATGGAGAGCATTTTTTCATGTACTTGTTGATTGATTCTATGTCCTCCTCTGAGAAGTGTCTGTTCAGGTCCTTGGCCCATTAGGTTATTTGTTATCTTATTGTCTAATTATTTGAGTTCTTTGTATACTTTGTATACTCTGGATATTAGGGCTCCATCTGAAGGGTGAGGAGTAAAAATTTGTTCCCATGATCTAGGCTTCATATTTACCTCTCTTATTGTTTCTCTTTCTGAGAAAAAAATTTTCAGTTTAAGTAACTCCCATTTGTTGATTCTTGTTATTAACTCTTGTGCTATGGGTGTCCTATTAAGGAATTTGGAGCCTGACCATACAATATGTAGATCGGAACCAACTTTTTCTTCTATCAGATGCAGAGTCTCTGATTTGAATCTAGCTCCTTGATCCACTTTGAGTTAACTTTTGTGCATGGCGAGAGAAAGGGATTCAGTTTCATTTTGTTGCATATGGATTTTCAGTTTTCCCAACACGATTGGTTGAAGATGCTATCCTTCCTCCATTGCATGCTTTTAGCTCCTTTATCAAATATAAGATAGTTGTAGCTTTTTGGATTAGTCTCTGTGTCCTCCATTCTGTACCATTCGTCCACCCGCCTGTTTTGGTACGAGTACCATGCTGTTTTTGTTATTATTGCTCTGTAATATAGTTTGAAATCTGGTATCGCTATACCGCCTGATTCACACTTCCTGCTTAGAATTGCTTTTGCTATTCTGGGTCGTTTATTTTTCCATATGAATTTCATGATTGGTTTATGTATTTCTACAAAAAATTCATTTGGGATTTAGATTGGCATTTCATTAAACCTATAGACAACTTTTTAGTAATATCGCCATTTTGATGATGTTAGTTCTGCCTATCCATGAACAGGGTATATTTTTCAATCTTCTAAGATCTTATTCTACTTCTCTTTTTAGGGTTCTGTAGTTTGCATTGTATAAATCTTTCACCTCTTTTGTTAGGTTGATTCCCAAGTATTTAATTTTTTATGAGGATATTGTGAATGCAGTGTTTTTCCTCATTTTCATTTCAGAAGTTTTGTCGCTGATATACAGAAATGCCTTTGATTTATGCATGTTGATTTCATTTCCTGCCACATTGCTGAATTCATTTATTAGTTCTAGTAGTTTTTTTCTGTAGACCCTTTTGGGTCTTCTATGTATAGAATCATGTCATCTTAAAATAGTGATAATTTAAGTTCTTTTTTTCCTATTTTTATGTCTTTAATGTCTTTCAACTTTCTAATTGCTCTGGCCAGTTTTTCGAGAACTATATTGAATAGAAGTGGTGATAGAGGACATCCCTGTCTTGTTCCAAATTTTAGAAAGAATGCCTTCAATTTTTCTCCATTCAGAATGATGCTAGCCTGAGGCTTAACATAGATAGTTTTTACAATGTCGAGGTATGTTCCCTTTATCCCTAGTTTTTCTAATGTTTTGAACATAAAGGAATGCTCTACTTTTTCTAATGGTTTTTCTGCATCTATCAAGATCATCTTATGGTTCTTATTTTTAAGTCTATTGATGCTGTGAATAACATTTATTGATTTCCATATATTGAACCCTCCTTGCATCCCAGGGATGAATCCTAGTTGATCATGGTGCACAATTTTTTTGATGTGCCTTTGTATCCAAATCACCAGAATTTTAATGAAAATTTTTGCATCTAGGTTCATCAGAGATATTGGTCTGTTGTTTTCTTTCATTGAGGTGTCTTAGTCTGGTTTCAGAATCAGGGTGATGTTGGCCTCATAGAATGAATTTGGCAGAGCTCCCTGTTTTTCTATTTTCTGAATAACTTGAAAAGTATTGGTATTAATTCTTCTTTAAAGGTTTTGTAAAACTCCGCTGTATACCCATCCGATCCTGGGCTTTTCTTGGTTGGTAGTAGTTTGATTGCCTCTTCTATTTCATCGATTGATATTGGTCTGTTCAAATTGTGTGTATCCTCCTGACTCAGTCTAGGCAAATCATATGACTTAACAAATGTATCAATGTCTTCACTATTTTCTATTTTATTGGAATATAGGTTTTCAAAATAATTTCTAATTGTCTTCTGTATTTATGTAGCATCTGTTGTGATATTGCCTTTTTCATCCCGTATGTTAGTAATTTGAGTTCTCTCTCTTCTTCTCCTCGTTAGCATGGCTAAGGGTCTGTCCATCTTATTTATTTTTTTGAAGAACCAACTATTAGTTTTGTTAATTTTTTAATAGTTTCTTTTGTTTCAATTTCGTGATTTACTCTCTGATTTTAATAATTTCTTGCCTTCTGCTACATTTGCTGTTGTTTTGCTCTTCCTTTTCTAGGGCTTTGAGATTAAGTGAGAGCTCATTTATTTGTTGTTTTTGTTTTTTTCTTTTTTTGAGGAATGACCTCCAGGCGATGAATTTGCCTCTTGAATCTTGTTTCATTGTGTCCCATTGAATCTGATATGTTGTGTCTGTATTTTCATTTATCTCTAAGAATTTTTTGATTTCCTCCTTTATGTCTTCTGTAACCCATTGATCATTCAGTAACATATTGTTCATTTTCCATGTGATGTAGGATTTTTCCTTCCTTCTTTTACCGTTGGTTTCCAGTTTCATTCCATTGTGATCAGAAAAAAATTCATGGTATTATCTCCACCCCTTTATATTTACTGAGTGTTGCCCTATGGCATAATATATGGTCTATTTTTGAGAAGGATCCATGTGCTGGTGAGAAAAAAGTATATCCACTTGATGATGGTTGATATATTCTATATATGTCAGTTAAGTCTAGGGTATTGATTGTGATATTGAATTCTATATTTTCTTTATTCAACTTTTGTTTGGAGGATCTGTCCAATGGTGAGAGAGGTGAGTTGAAGTCTCCCATAATTATTGTGTTGTGGTATATTTGATTCTTGAACTTGAGGAGAATTTGTTTTATAAATGTTGCAGCACCATTATTTGCTGCGTAAATATTGATAATTGTTATGTCTTGTTGGTGAATGGTTCCTTTCAACAGTATATAATGTCCTTCCTTATCCCTTTTGATTAAATTAGTCTTGAAGTCGATTTTATTCCATATGAGGATGGCCACCCCTGCTTGCTTACAAGGACCGTGTGCATGGTATAAATTTTCCCAACCTTTCACCTTCAGCCTGTGTATGTCTTTTCCATTCAGATGTGTCTCCTGGAAGCAACATATTGTTGGATTTGTTTTTTTTAATCCACGTTACAAGCCTATGTCACTTTATTGGAGAGTTTAAGCCATTAAAGTTTAGAGTTAGTATTGATATATGGTTTGTATTGCCACCCGTCTTTGATTATTTATCTTTTTTTTTTAATTTAGTTTGTTTATCCTTGATTAACTTTTCCCCCGCCCTCTGTCATTAATGAGGCACTTCCCACTGATGGTTTTCTTTGTTGATATTCATTTTTTCCTTGTGTAGTGTTTTCCTTAAGATGCTTTGCAATGCTGGTTTTCTGGCTGCAAGTTCTTTTAGCTTTTGTTTATCACGAAATGTTTTTATTTCGTTGTCTTACCTGAAGCTTAATTTTGCTGAATACAGATTTCTTGGTTGGCATCCATTGTTTTTAAGTGTTTGAAATACGTTGTTCCAGGATCTTCTCACTTTCAGCGTCTGTGATGAAAAATCTGTTGTTCACATTTTTGGTTTACCCCTGATTGTAATCTGCCTCCTTTCTCTTGTAGCTTTTAATATTTTCTCTTTGTTCTGTATATTGGATATCTTCATAACAATGTGTCTTGGCATTGGTCTACTGTGATTTTGTGTGCTCGGTGTCCTGTAAGCATCTACAATTTTTTTTATCCGTTTCCATTTTTATTTCTGGAAAGTTTTCTGTAATTATTTCATACAGCAGGTTACTCATTCCCTTGGTTTGAATCTCTGTACCTTCCTCTATCCAGATGACTCATTAGTTTTTTTTTTTTTTCTTATGTTATCCCATATCTCTTGGATGTTTTTCTCATGACTTTTTACCAGCATTTCTTTGTTGGCTAGATTTTTTTCAAGATGATATATTTTGTCTTCATTATCTGACATTCTGTCTTCTACTTGCTCCACTCTGTTAGTGATACTCTCAATTGAGTTTTTAATTTGGTTTATCATTTCCTTCATTTCTAGAATTATTGTTTGATTTTTTTTATAATCTCTATCTCCTAATTAAGATGCTTAATTTCTTTTTATATCTGTTTATGTAATTCATTTTCAATGTGTTCTTTCACTGTTTGGTTTTGATGTCTCGTATCCTCTTTAAGGTTCCATTCCATCTGTCTAAGGTATTTCTTGAGTTCTTTATATGACCATTTTTCTGATGACTCTAGGTCCTTCTGAATATTTAGGCTGTCCATCATTGTTTGTACTCCTTTTCTTCCTTGCTTTTTTATGCTGCTCATGTTACTTCTTGTTTTGTTTGACTGCTGAGTTACTGCTTACTCTTATAAATTTATTTGATGCTTGGGAGGAAAGATATTAGAAGGGAAGGGAAGAAGTCACTAAAGAGAATGAGAGTAGACAGGTAGAATTCAAGGAAGGGAGAATAAGAAAATTGAAAAGAAATGAAAAGACAAAAGAAAAAAATAGAAAATAAATAAAGAAAAAAAAATTAAATAATAATTATAATTAAAAAATGAAAATTAAAATTTAAAATAATATTAATAATAATAATGATAAAATAAAAAATAAAAAAATAAAAACATTAAAAAAGTTAAAGAACAACAACAACAAAAATGAAAATGAAAGAAATATAAAAAATATAAATTAAAAAAATAATAATAATACATGCAGTCATAGAGTTCAATTAACTTCTCTTTCAGTAGGTGGAGCTGTGTGCACTGGGCCAAGCTTCTCCTCTGAATAAGTGGGAACCAATCACTGTGCAGCAGCTCTTCCTCCCAGACTTGGCGGATCTCCAATCCTGAGTGCCTAGGGCCTTCTCTTGTGCTTCCTCAAGCCATGCCCTGATCACCTGTGACGCTCACCACAATAGTGGTTTCAAGCCAGAACTCTACTCCTGGCAGCCCTGTTTTCATGAACGCCTGTGCACACTCTCCCTGTTTGCCTCCCTCAGACCCTAAGTTTGTAGAGCTTGGGGCTGAGGACCCCCAGCGAATATTCTTGCCCTCTGGGAGCCACGCCACCGGTACGTGGTGTAAGAGACCTCAATTGTCAGCACTTGTGGGATCAGGAGCCCGGAATTCCACGCCACTAGTTCCGAGCCAATCCTGATTCCCTAGGTCTGGCTATCGCGCTCAAGGGAGAGCTGGGAGAGGCCCTTACGGCAGAGCTGGGAGGGGCCCTTAAGGTTTCCCCGCTGTGTTGAGAGAGATGGCTAGGGGATTACACACCTGTCACGCTGGTTTCAATGAAGTTATCTCCTCTGCCCGTGACATCATTTCTATGCTATGGTGGTATCCCATGCAAATGGTGACCGTTTGTTCCCTTTGCAAGGTAACCAACGCAACGGGTGGGTCCTGACTGTCTCTCCCAAGCGCCATTTCAATCCTGTGGCCACTGCCTTTGAAGGCTTGGTTGGCTTTTACCTCTGAAAGTTCAGAAGGGCCGAACAGTTATTTCAGAGGGATCTTAGTGCTGAGTCACGAGAACCAGGCAAACCGGAGGTTGAATGCAGCCGTTCCAGGCTCGGTGTATGTTCTGAGGGGCCCAGAATGTTCGCACCAGATCCACATTAGGTCAACATTGCATAGTGATTCTGAGCAAACTGCATTTAGACAGTTTACGACTCCCGATGCCCGCACAGCTGAAGAGGTCAGAGACTTGATTTTTCCATGCCTGCCTTCATGATGGATTTCCTGTATTGCTACTTTTTTATATCTGTGCATGTGAGTGTGTATGTATGAGAGTGTATATATATATATATATATATACACTCTCCAGATTTTTTAAAATATGAAATATATGTGTCTTATTATACACTCCCTAAATTCATTCATATTCATATATTTGTATTTATAATCAACTTTCCACAAGATTATTCTCAGAAATAATCATCCACCTGAAATACATATTTGTTTTCTAGTACTGAAAACTAAATTCAGTGAAAGGTGCAAACAAAACCTAATATTTCTACAGTTACTGAGCTAGTTTAACATCAATGCAAGTATATTCTTAGGGGACATGATGTGTATTTTGATTTTCATTTTTATTCAACACTTATACGTTACGATGTCTTCAGTTTATGCACATCATAGGATATATATTTCATTCAAAAGTTAGAAAATTTATAGGCATTTGTTTCATGATCAATCACTTTCTGATTCAGAACACATGATTCTTCTATGTTTCTTGACTGGTCTTTTCATGAGACTTCTTTCCAAACACATTATTTTCGTTTAACATCATCACTTATAAAGCAAAACTCAAACACCCTTCATGATAAACCATAATCCTAATATTACCATTAGATATATAACTGGTTGAAATGAATGATTATATATCAATATAAGATTTCATATATATTTTCAGATTTCAATTCAATCCATTATTTAAAGTGGAACCAGATACATTATTTATTCATATTATCGTCTATTCATGCATTATCTCTATATTCATAGACACAGGGTACACCTCTTTGTACCCCTAATACTAATGTATATGTCTTCAAAATATTGCTCCCAGACATGGTGAAAGAAATACTCATGTTACCTGATCTACATATACATTTTACCACCGAAATATTCTGAACAAAAAAAAAATGTAAAGGTCACACTTATGATTGTACCAAAGCCTAAAAGGAAAGTGAACATGGATAAGTAATAACATCCGTGTCCAGGTTGCCTAATGCTCTCAAATGTCAATCCCATTGGTGACAACATATTTGTTTTTTCCTATGATTATATATTCAAACTCAACCCTGTTGAAAATGTCTAATCCTATCACTCATTTATACTTTGCCTGATTTCGTTATGTCTCTATTGATACCTGCTTTTCTACATAATTTCCCCAGTTCATCATTGTGAAAGAATCTTCACATGTACTGACATTTACATTCACTCTCTAAACGAAACCCTATTGCTAAAGAAGCTTTTTATTCCAAATCATATTCGCACTCTTCTTCCTAAACCTACCGACTATCTTTCTAATCCTACCGACTATCCCTTTTTAACTGGATGTTCTCTTCTACATTCAATCATCCAAGGTACAAGGTCCTATGCCATTGTATATCGATTTAACTGAGACAATTGTACAGAACATAATTCAACACTATGTATCCCAATCAAGGGCCCAATGCCCTTCTGGGCTTCAAATCTTTCTTAGATTTCCGTTTTCATACATATATTTCACTTATATATTCTTATAAATATCGCAGGTACCCAATCCCTTTATTCATCCTGCAGAATGATTCCTAACCCAAATCAAACATATAATGAACCCTAACCATACGCTAACTTTACCGAAGAGCAGGGACAGAGTTGGTTTTAAAATACAGGAATGTAGGGTATCTTCACCTGCTGAGAACCTCAAATGTTCATGCAGAAATGATCCCTGGTGAAGATGAAGGCAGCTATGAAATACCTCAGAAAGCAAAAGTCATCTTCCATGGCAGTCATCCTGGTCGGGTTGAAGGGTTGTGTCTGAATCACTCTCTCTTCTTAATGTATACAAGATGGACCAAACCAGTTCTGTGTGGAGAGCTGTTCCGGGGTGCTTATGATTGATATAACATTCTAACTTGTGAAAGTGTTACAGGAAAACAGGGGCAGCCTCCACCTAATGGGACTTTTGGAAGCAACTGTTAGGGCAAAGTGGTTGCCAAGGCAGTGATGTAATTCAGATCCTGAAGGAAGTGACCTCACCTCACTTCCTTGGTGATGAAACTCTCTGAACTTGGGATCCAGGAAGCCAGGAACCCAGACACAGTCCCTGTCCCAGTCCCAGTGGTCTCATATGTTTGGATTTACCAAGGACAGAGTCAGTCTTTCTTTGAACCTACAGATGTGAGGATGGCCAAATGCCAGGAAACCTTTGAAGAGGGTCTTTTCCTCAGAAAGCAGGTAGTGTCTCACCACTGGCTCTTGACAACTTCACAGAGTTGGCCAAGCAGACCAGAACTGAGACAGGAGAGGTCATTTTGGGGAAACATAGTATGGTCCACCAGTCAGAGGACACTCCGGAGAGTCACAGACCTACTTGGGGGAAGGAGGTGCCTTTGTGGGTGTGGGTGTGATTTTGTGGTTTTGTCTCAAGTTCTCAGAATAGGTGGGAAAGGCAGTTTGTTTGGTTTGGAGTGGACTACTTTTAGTAAGTCCTTTGACAAGGCGAGTGTCTGTGTATCCCACTGTGTTCATGATTGTAGACATTAGAAGAGAGAAGGCATCAATGGATGTTTCCTGTCTACTAGAAAGCTTGCCAGCATTCATTGTGCCCAATATATGAGTGGAATCAGGCTTGCCTTATGGATGGGCAACACCTACTAGCTTCATAATTTCCTGTTTTCTCCTTCAATTCTGGCAACACTCCAGAATAGTATCATGGTTTTGTGTCCAAGATATGTACCACCTCCAATATCTGTGACATGGCCATGTACTAGATAGTTGAAGGGAATGGCTAGCATCTCAGAAATCTCAGATATCAGTTCACCAGGAAAGTCTCAGTGGAGAAACCCTGCTTTGGTCCTTTTGCTTACCTATTGTTCTGTTGCCCTGAATGTCAGGAAGAACTTTGCCTCAAGCCACCACTTTGTGAAGCCTGAAGAAAACAGTTTTCAAATGCAAATGAATGGGCATCACGTGTGGATCCATGCTTAATTGCTTTGAAAAGGGATATGTCTGAATCAGTCTCTTGGCCCTGTGTGAGGCTGAGGCTTAGATTCTCAGCACCTGATGGATCTAAAGATACATCCCATGCATGCATCGAAAACCAAAATGGCAAAAAGATCAGATATTGTTGATTAACTCTCTTGCCTTCTTCTGGTAGGTTCCTGACATCCATCAAGTGAGAACAGGGATCCTTTGGGTCAAATGAGTTCTTCAAAACCCAGCAGAGGCTAGCCCATAGGTGCTTGTTTTTCTCATGACTCCAATTCACTTAAAGAATCTAAACCTCAAAGTCAGTAGGCCTCAAGTTGGAGAAGCTAAGCAGTATTAAAGGAAGGCCTATTTGATCACTCCTGGTTTACAGGAAGGGTGTCCATGCCACCCTGACTTTAGGCAAATGAGGTGCAGGAAGCTTATTTTGGACACTGACGTGGGCTGCTCCCCTCATGGAAACCTCCAGCCACAGGTTATGATGAGTGTATATATGGAAGAAGATTTGGGCCATGTGGGAGTGTTTGGGTTTTAATTGTGGACATTTGAATGGTGGTTTGAAGAGATGACTGGGTCCACGTAGGCTTGCACCCTGGTGTGATTCCCCTTAGAGACTGAGTTGTGGTACTGATCTCAGAGGAGTATTGCCATGAATTGTGTTGGGATTTTAGATGGCCATGCATGAGAGTTGCCCTTGGAAAGACATCTAGGCCCAAGTTGACTTTCCACAGATCACAGGGAATCTCAGCCAGGATATCACATGATATTATTCTTAAAGACTTGGCAGCCATTTTTGAGAGTCAAAACACATATGGACCTCACATTGTAGACCTCAATGGGCCTGGCTTAATCTGACATTTTGGCCACTCTTTGGGAAGCCTTTCCTGTGAGAATTCTCCAGAGTTTTCATTGAAATGAACTTACTCACCATTTAATGGTTCCTGAATAAATTGAAACCCACAGTGCCTCCAACTTCTTCCTTGAAAATTGGCTAGATAAATACCATAAAAATTTTTGAAATTCCCATGACTGGGTGGCACTGGAGAACATTTGGATGTCCTGTTGCTGATCATGAGTATGTAAGACAGTGCCTTGATTGACTTGGTTTTATGAAAATGGTGTAGAACAGAGATGCCAGTAAGTTGGATCCTGTTGAGTAGTTGTCCTAGAGCAGTGGTTGGCAGGTGTGTGATAAAACATCTGTGTTGGGCCATGTGGATCTGCCATTGGCTTGCAAATGGATTGTGACTGACATTTTGAAGCCAGTAGACTCTTATATGTAAAAGCATATTGTTATATGGAGAGGTTTCAGGGCAATGTTCAGAATCAGGTTGCTATGGTCAATGGGGCAAGCATTGTGGGATAGAAGCCTGGTTGGTGCATTCTCCTGCAGAATCCGACCCACCACAATTGACAGAACTCACTTCAGCACTGTCTCCCTGTTGAACTCCTTGTATTTCATGAAGCAAATTCCAAACTCCCAGTGCAGCAGCAAGAAACACCACGAATGACCAAATGGATTTACAGTCCACACGGGGAGACACTTAGACCCCAGTGGCCACAAGTTACATACAAATAGAAAATTCAGCACTGATGCCTCATGTTCATTGGAAAATAAGAAACAATGTCATTCATGTCACATAGATGAAGACCCAGCTTTGATGGTCTCACTCCAAATGAAGCTAATGCTCCTGACAACAGCATATATTTCATTGCCCAACCTTTGAGGCAGTTTCTCCAGATGTCAGGCTGGCAGAATTTCATGTTTGTGGAGTGTTTACCCTGTCCCTTACTTTTGGAAACTCCTCTACCACCTCCAAATTTGTGAACTCCTGAGCATTTTCCATTCCACATATGTATTCACAGATTTTCTAACTCCTCTCCTCTAATTGTGTCTTATGTGGGGCGAAGGTAATGTCAAGGCATTGTTATGAATGAGAGTGGGAAGTTTTTTGTGTAGCACATATTTGCATATACATTGGATACATTTTCAAATTTTCCTATCGAAATACTGAATCCCTGACACTAACACATACCCTAATAGACTTTGACTTCTAATCCTAATATTATGGAGAAAAATAACCCAAACAGAATAGAAATACAAGAGGTTCACAGGAGGCATGGTGTATAGTTGGACTTGCCTTTCGTATGATAAATGGTAGGTGTTATAAATCTAGCGAAGTTTAATTGAAATAGTCCTCCATGTGTTTTAAAAGTTAACAAATATGTGAATAACTGTCTCCCTTTCTCTGTAGCCTATTCATCACATGTATTTTTATATGCACATATCGAATTCTACCTGGTATAACTCGTACATTTTGTGAGGTGGCTGGCTTGGCAGATACAAATTGTGAGAAGAGATCACTCCTACTAATTGCTGTTGGAACCGAAATTCAAGATACGGGTGAGCTTCTTAGTTGAACGACATAAATCCATGTTCATTAAAATGAATATTTTTGGATCTGTGGATGATATATATTTCATGGTGAATTTCGATTGGCATACATAATGCTACTTTTTTAATGTCTCTGTGTGTATGTATATATATACATATATATATATTTTTTTTTCTCTGCAGATTTTTCAAAATATGAAGTATATTTTTCTTATTATACACTCCCTAAATTCATTCATATTCATGTATGTTGATTTATAATCAACTTTTCAAAAGATTTTTCTAAGAAATATTCATCCACCTGAAATACTTATTTGTTTCCTAGTACTGAAAACTAACTTCAGGGGATCATATGATGGCTGCGAAGGGAGTGCATCACCCCCATATACCGCGTCACTGTGCGGGAGAATGACGAGTTAGAATGGCTAAAACCTATCTTGTTAGGAATTTCCAGCAAAATTGTGGTTCTCCAAAACCTAGTGTACATATTTCCATCTCACGAGGATCAGCTACGGGAACTCAAACGTGAGTGATTTGTCCTCACAGAAGGTCATGTGGCTTATTCAGGAAATCACTCCGTGGCTAGAGTCTGTGGTGCGTGCTGGGAAACGACGAGATAGCAACGCAAATATACAGTGGTGCAGATACTGTGGGCTCCTGCCAGGTATGCAATCACTGTGCTCAGTGCTGAATTCTGGGTTTGAGACGGGGAAGCATGCAGTCCAACTCGTTTCTCCGCACCAGTCAGACCACAGATGTCATCAGAAAGCAGCAGAGGAGATAACTTCATTGATACCATCGGTGACAGAAACAGTTGGTCTCCTGGTAAAGAAAGTGAGTCACAAACACCCGGGTCTCTCTCACTTTGTCATCAAGCCAGAGGGGCAGAGCAGAGCCGCCGCCCACGCCCGGAACAGGCCCAGCGACACACCTGCATGGTAGTCACGTCACCCCAATTGGAATAGAGGCAGAGCAGAGCCGCCGCCCTTGCCCAGAACAGGCCCAGTGACCCGCAGGCGTGGTAGTCAAATCACCCGAATTGGAATAGTTGCAGAGCAGAGCCTTCTCCCTCACCTAGTAAAATCCCAGTGGCCCACCGGCATGGTAGTCAGGTCACCCCAATATTAGTAGGGGCAGAGCAGAGCCTTCGCCCGCACCCAGAACAGGCCCAACAACCTGCCGGCATGGTAGTCACGACCCCCCAAATGGAGTAGTGGCAGAGCAGAGCCATCACCCGCACCCGCAAGGTAGGCACACCTGCACCTGACTGGCAGAAGAGGCCCATCGCCCTGCCGGAGCGGCACACACTTCACCCCATTTGGAATAGGAGCAGAGCAGATCCGTTGCCCGTGCCCGCAAGGTAGGCAGACCTGCGACAAACTGGCGGAACAGACCCAGCAACACACCTGCATGGTAGTCACGTCACCCCAATTGGAGTAGGGGCAGAGCAGAGCCGCCGCCAGCACCTACAAGGTAGGCAGACCTGCGACTGATCGGCAGAACACCCCAGGGGTCCACGGGCCTGGTAGACACGTGACACCAATTGGAGGAGGGGCAGAGCAGAGCCGCCTCCCGCGCCTGCATGGTAGGCAGACCTGCAACCGATCAGGAAAACAAGCCCAGCGGCCCGTCAGCAAGGTAGTTAGATCACCCTAATTGGAGGAGCAGCACAGCCCCCCTGCGCCCATGCAAGGGAGACTTTGCAACTATACAAGAGCAATATAAATATATAGGAGGAAAATTTCAAAATCACAACAGTTTCACCAAGCAGAAAGAAAAGCGAGCAGTATGATAAGACAAGGAAAAAAGGACCACAAGCAATGCAGGTCAGCACAACTTTAGAAGAGGTAATAGCTGCAGTAAATGGAATGTCAGATAAAGAACTCAGGATATACATGCTTCAGATGATCTGGAGTCTCAAGGAAGACATTAGACAGCAAAATCAGACAATGAAAAATCACTTCGACAATGAATTACATAAACAAATCCAAGAAGCAAAAGATCAGCTATACAGGGAGATAGAGGTTGTAAAAAATAACAAACAGAAATCCTAGAAATGCAGAAAGCAATAAACCAACTTAAAAACTCAATTGAGAATACTACCAGCAGAGTAGAACACTTAGAAGATAGAACATCAGACAATGAAGACAAAGTATTCCAACTTGAAAAGAACATAGACAGCTCAGCAAGACTGTTAAGAAACCATGAACAGAATATCCAAGAAATACGGGATAACATAAAGAGACCAAACTTAAGAGTCATTGGAATACAGGAAGGTATAGAGGTCCAAACCAAAGCAATGAACAATGTATTCAATGAAATAATATGAGAAAACTTCCCAGACTTGAAGAATCAGACTGACTCCCAAGTCCTAGAAGCCTACAGGACGCCGAATGTGCAAAATCATAAGAGATCCACACCTAGACACATTATAATGAAGATGCCCAACGTACACAATAAGGAGAGAATTTTAAATGCTACAAGAGAAAAAAAAGCAGATTACATTTAGGGGTAAACCAATCAGGATAACAGCTGATCTTTCAACACAGACTCTGAAAGCTAGAAGATCCTGGATTAACATTTTTCAAACACTGAAAGAAAATGGATTTCAACCAAGAATTGTGTATCCAGCGAAATTAAGCATCAGGATGGAAGATAAAATCATAACCTTCTATGTTAAAAAAAAAAGTTAAAATAAATTGTAGCTAGAAAACCATCTCTTCAAAACATCATCGGCCAAATATTACAGGAAGAGGAAATGGAAAATAACAATAAAAACCAACAGTGGGAGGTAGTACAGTAAAAGGGGGAAATAATCAATGTAGAAAAGAATCCATGTTTAATAACATAAATAAACAAATAGGGCTGGAAGAACAACCATTATCTCAATAATAACCGTAAATGTTAATGGCTTAAACTCACCAATTAAGAGACACAGGCGAGTAGAATGGATCACAACACAAGACCCAATAATATGCTGCCTACAGGAGACGCATTTGATAGGAAAAGACATACATAGACTGAAGGTGAAAGGTTGGGAAAAATCATATCACTTATATGGACTTCGGAAACAAGCAGGAGTGTCCATACTCATATCAAATAAAATAGATTTCAAGCCAAAGTTAATCAAAAGGGATAAAGAGGGACACTACATACTGCTCAAGAGAACCATACACCAACAAGACATAACCATTATAAATATATATATATGCCCCAAACAATGGTGCAGCTATGTCCATCAAACAACCTTTTCTTAAGATCAAGAGTCTAATAGACCACCATACAATAATCATGGGAGACTTCAACACACCTCTCTCACCACTGGACAGGTCTTCCAAACAAAAGTTGAAATAGAAAACTATAGAACTCAATAACACAATTAATAACCTAGACTTAATTGACATATATCGAATATACTCCTCAACATCAAGCAGTTACATTTTTCCTCAGCAGCACATGGATCCTTCTCAAAAATAGATCATATATTATGTCACAGGGCAATTCTTAGACAATATAAAGAAGTAGAGATAATACCATGCATCTTATCTGATCATAATCTAATATAAACTAAAAATCAATGATAAACGAAGGAAGGAAAAATCATGCATCACTTCGAGAATGAACAATAGGTTACTGAATGATCAATGGGTTATAGAAGACATCAAGGAGGAAATTAAAAAATTCTTAGAGATAAATGAAAACACAGGCACAACATATCAGAATCTATGGGACACACTGAAATCCGTTCTAAGAGGAAAATTCATTGCTTGGATTTCATTCCTTAAAAAAAGAAAAAAAAAAACAAAACAAATAAATGATGTCATACTTCATCTCAGAATCCTAGAAAAAGAAGAGGAAAACAACAGCAAAATAAGTAGAAGGTAAGATTTAATTAAAATCAAAGCTGAAATTAATGAAATCGAAACAAAAGAAACAATTGAAAAAATTGAGAAAACTAAAAGTTGGTTCTTTGAAAAAATAAATAAAATCGACATACCCTTAGCCATGCTAATGAAGAGAAGAAGAGAGAAAACTCAAATTACTGGCATACGGGATGAAAAGGGCAACATCACATGTTAAGGTATATAAACAAGTCAGGATGGCACCTGGTATTTTGCCAGAGAAATGTTAGGGTCTGTAAACAAGTCTGGATGGCGCCTGGAAAAATGCCATAGAGAGTGGTTTGTGAAGTAACAAAAGCAAGCCATTAAGTGTGGAGATTCCTTATTGGTTGACTGCTGGATCTATTTTATGCTAATTAGATAAGCTAAATAAAATGTATAAATATCGCTCAGATGCTACAATAAACGGCTTCCATTCCTGCTGTATCAATCTACACAAGTTATTTGTCACCCCCTGGCAATCACAGCAGATATTTCTGAAATACAGAAGATAATCAGAAATTAATTTGATTCGTTATACTCCAATATAATAGAAGATAGTGAAAGCATCGAAAAATTTCTTAAGTCATATGATGTGTCTAGATTGAGTCAGGAGGATATAGACAACCTAAACAGACCAGTATCAATTGAGGAAATAGAAGAAACCATCCAAAGATTACCAACTAAGAAAAGACCAGGACAGTATGGGTATACAGCAGAGTTTTACAAACCCTTTAAATATGAACTAATACCAATACTTTTCAAGCTATTTCAGGAAATTGAAAAAGAGGGAGATCTTCCAAATTCATTCTACCAGGCCAATATCACCCTGATTTCTACACCAGACATAAACACTTCAAACAAAGAAAACTACAGACCAATATCCCTAAGGAATCTAAATGCAAAAATCCCTAATTAAATTCTGGCGAATCAGATACAAAAACATATTAAAAAAATTGTGCACCATGATCAAGTAGGATTCATCCATGGAATGCAAGGCTTGTTCAATATATGAAAATCAATAAATGTTATTCACCACATCAATAGACTTAAAAATAAGAACCATATGATCATCTCGATAGATGCACAAAAAGCATTCGACAAAGTACAGCATCCCTTTATCTTCAAAACTCTAGAAAAACTAGGAATAACAGGATCATACCTCAATATTGTAAAAGCAATCTATGCTAATCCTCAAGCTAGCATCATTCTGAATCTAGAAAAATTGAAGGCATTCCCTCTAAAATCTGGAACAAGAATGGGATGCCCTCTCTCACTACTTCTGTTCAATACAGTTCTCGAAACACTGGCCAGAGCAATTAGACAGATGGAAGAAATTAAAGGCATAAAAATAGGAAAAGAACAACTTAAATTATTACTATTGCAGATGACATGATTCTTTACCTAGCAGACCCAAAAGGGTCTACAAAGAAACTAATAGAGCTAATAAATGAATGCAGCAAAGTGGCAGGATATAAAATCAACACGCATAAATCAAAGGCATTCCTCTATATCAGGGACAAATCCTCTGAAATGGAAATGAGAACAACCACTCCATTCACAACATCCTAAAAAAAAAAAAGATGGGAATCAACCTAACAAAAGAGGGGAAAGTCTCATACAATGAAAACTACACAACCCTAAAGATAGAAATATAAGAAGATCTTAGAAGATGTAAAAATATACCCTGTTCATGGAAAGGCAGAACTAACATCATCAAAATGGTGATATTACCAAAATTTCTCTATAGGTTTAATGCAATGCCAATCAAATCCCAAAGGCATTTCTTGTAGAAATAAAGAAAGCAATCATGAAATACATATGGAAAAGTAAAAGTCCCAGAATAGCAAAAACAATGCTAGGCAGGAAGTGTGAATCAGGCGGTAGAGCGATACCAGACTTCAAACTATACTACAGAGCAATAGTAACAACAATAGCATGGTACTGGTACCAAAACAGGCTTGTGGACCAATGGTACTGAATAGAGGACACAGAAACCAATCCACAAAACTACAACTATCTTATATTTGATAAAGGGGCTAAAAGCATGCAATGGAGGAAGGATAGCATCTTCAACAAATGGTGTTGGGAAAACTGGAAATCCATATGTAACAAATTGAAACTGAATCCCTTTCTCTTGCCATGCACAAAAGTTAACTCAAAATGGATCAAGGAGCTTGATATCAAATCAGAGACACAGTGTCTGATAGAAGAAAAATTTGCTTACGATGTACATACTGTGGGGTCGGGCTCCAAATTCCACAATAGGACACCCATAGCACAAGAGTTAATAACTAGAATCAACAAATGGGACTTACTCAAACTAAAAAGTTTTTTCTCAGCAAAAGAAACAATAAGAGAGGTAAATAGGGAGCCTACATCCTGGGAAGAAATCTTTACTCCTCACACTTCAGATAGAGCCCTAATATCCAGAGTATACAAAAAACTCAAAAAATTAGACAATAAGATAACAAATAACCCAATCAACAAATGGGCTGAGGACCTCAACAGACACTTATCAGATGAGGACTTACAATCAATCAACAAGTACATGAAAAAATGCTCACCATCTCCAGCAGTCAGAGAAATGCAAATCGAAACCACCCTAAGATACCATCTCACTCCAGTAAGATTGGCAGCCATTATGAAGTCAAACAACAAGTTCTGGCAATGATGTGGGGAAACAGGTACACTTCTACATTGCTGGTGGGACTGCAAATTGGAACAGCCAATTTGGAAAGCAGTATGAAAATTTCTTGGAAAGCTGGGAATGGAACCACCATTTGACCCAGCTATTCCCCTACTCAGTCTATTCACTAAAGACCTAAAAACAGCATGCTACAGGGACACTGCTACATCGATGTTCATAGCAGAACAATTCACAACAGCAAGACTGTGAAACCAACTTAGATAACCTTCAATGAAAGAATGGATAAAATACTGTGGCATTTATACACAATGGAGTATTACTCTGCATTGAAAAATAAAAAAAAATCATAGAATTTGGAGGGAAATGGATGGCATTAGAGCAGATTATGCTAAGTGAAGCTAACCAATCCTTAAAAAACAAATGCCAAATGTCATCTTTGATATACGGAGAGTAACTAAGAACAGAGGAGAGACGAAGAGCATGACAAGATGATTAACATTAAAGCGGGATGAGAGGTGGAAAGGAAAGGGAGAGAGAAGGAAAATTGCATGGAATTGGAAGGAGACCCTCAGGGTTATACAAAATTACATACAAGAGAAAGTGAGGAGAAAGAGAAAAATAATACAAGGGGGACAAATTTATTACAGTAGAGGTGGTAGAGAGAGAAGAGAGGAGGGGCGGGGAGGGGAGGGGGGATAGTAGAGGTTAGGAAAGGCAGCAGAATTCAATAGACACTAGTATGGCAATATGTGAATCAATAGATGTGTAACTGATGTGATTCTGTAATCTGTACACGGGGTAAAAATGGGAGTTTATAACGCACTTGAATCAAAGTGTGAAATATGTTATAACAACAACTATGTAATGTTTTGAACAACCATAAATAAAAATGAAATAAAACTAACTACGGTGAATAATGCATGCAATCCTAATATTTCTACAGTAACTGACCCAGTTTAACATCAATGCAAGTAGATTCCTATGGGACATGATGTGTACTTTGACCTTCATTTTTATTCAACACTGGTACATTACTATTTCATCAGTTTATGCACATCACAGGATATATATTTCATCCACAATTTAGGAAAGTTATAGGCATTTGTTTCACTTTCAATCAATTCCAGCTTCAGAACACATGGATTCCTCCATATTTCTTGACTGGTCTTTTCATGAGACTTCTTTCCAAACACATTATTTTCGATTTCCATAAACACTTTTGAAACAAAACTCACACACACTTCATGATAAACAATAACCCTAAGATTACCATTATATATGTAACTGGTTGGAGTGAATGATTGTATGTCAATATATGATTTCCTATATATTTTAAGATATCAATTCAATCCATTATTTAAAGAGAAAAAAGTTATATTATTTATTCACACTATGGTCTATTCATGCATTATCTCTATATTCATTGACACAGGGTACACCACTTGGTACCCACAATACTAATTTATGTGTCCTCAAATATTGCTCCCAGAAATGGTGGAAGAAATACACACATCATATGATCTACAGATATATTTGATCACAATAATTTTCTGGGCACAAAATGCAAAGGTCACACTTATGATTGTACCAAATCCTAAATTGAAAGTGAACATGGCTTACTAAAAACATCCATGTCCAGGTTGCCTAATGCTTTCAAATGTCATTCCTATTGGTGACTACATATTTGTTTCTTCCTAAGATTATGTATTCAATCTCAACCCTGTTGAAAATGTCTAATCCTATCACTCACTATATAATTGCCTCATTTTGTAATGTCTCTATTGATATTTTCCTTCCTACATATTTTCCCCAGTTAATCATTGTGACTGACTCTTCACATGTGCTGACATTTATATTCACTCTATAACCGAAACCCTAATGCTACAGAACTTTTTGTCCAATTTTTATACTCACTCTTTTTTTATAAACCTACCGACTATCTTCCTAATCCCACCGACTATCTCAATTTGAGTGGATGTTCTCTTCTAAAATCAAACATCCAAGGTATAAGGTCCTATGCCATTGATTATCAATTTATCTGAGACATCTGTGTAGAACATAATTAAAAGCTAAGTATCCCAATCAAGGGCCTAATGCCCTTCTGGGCTTCAAATCTTACCAACATTTCTGTTTTCATACTTATATTTCACCTCTATAATCTTATAAATATCACAGGTTCCCAATACTATTAATCATCCTGCAGAAGGATTCGTAATCCAAATCAAACATGTTAATAACCCTAACCATACACTCTTCCCTCAACCTAACTTTACAGAAGAGCAGGGACAGAGTTCGTCTTACAATACAGGAATGTAGGGGATCTGCCTCCTGCTGAGAACCTCAAAGGTCCATGCAGGTTTGATCCCTGGAGAAGATTAGGCAGCTATGAAGGACCTGAGAGAGAAAAAGTTATCTTCCATCTAAAACAACCTTTCCAAGATGAAGGGTTTTGTCTGAATAAGCCTCTCTCTTCTTAATGTAGAGAAGATGGACCATACCAGGCATGTGTGCAGAGCTGTTCCTGGGTGCCTATGGTTGATATACCATTCTAACTTTTGAAAGTGTCACAGGAAGTAAGGGCTGCCTCCATCTCATAGGACTATTGGAAGCAACTGTTAGGACAAAGTGGTTGCCAAGGCAGTGACCTCATTAAATTCCTGAAGAGATTAATCTCACCTCACTTCCTTGGTGATGAAACTCTCTGAACTTGGGATCCGGGAAGCCAGGCACGCAGAGCCAGTCCCATTCCCAGTCCCAGTGGTCTCACTTGTTTGGATTTAACAAGGACAGAGTCAGTCTTTCTTAGTACCTACTGATGTGAGAATGGACAAATGTCAGGAAAGCTCTGAAGAGAGGCCTTTCCTGAGAAAGCAGGTAGTGGCTCACAGCTGGCTAGTGACAACTTCACAGATTGGGCCAATGAGACCATATCTGACACAGGACAGGCGATTTCATCAGAACATAGTATGGCCCACCAGTCAGAGGACACTCCTGATAGTCACAGACCTACTTGGGGGAAGGAGCTGCCTTTGTGTGTGTGGGTGTAGGTTTGAGGTTTTGTCTCATGTTCTGAGAATAGGTAGGAAAGGCGGTTTGTTTGTTTTGGAGTGAACTGTTTCTGGTAAGTCGTTTGACAAGGCCAGTGTCTCTATGTCTGTGTATCCCACTGAGTCCGGGGTTTTAGACATTAGAAAAGAGAATGAATCATTGTATGTGTCCTGACTAGTAGAAAGCTTCCCAAGATTCATCTTGCCCAATTTATGAATGGACTGTGGCTTGACTTATGCGTGGGCAACTCCTACAATCTTGCTAAGTTCCTGTTTTCTTCCTGAATCCTGGCCAATTTCCAGAATAGGCTCATTTTTTTGTGTCCAAAATATGTACCACCTCCAAGCTCTGAGACTTGGCCATGTACTGGATAGCTGAAGGGAATGGGAGCATCTCAGAAAACTCAGATATGAGTGTGACCAGAAAATTCTAATGGAGAAACCCTGCTTTGGGCCTTTTGCTTACCAATTGTTCTGTTGCCCTGAATGTCCGGAACATCTTTGCCTCAGGCCACACCTTTGTAGAGCCAAAAGAAATAGTTTTCAAACAGAAATGAAAGGGCATCACCTCTGGCTCTTTGCTTAATTGCTTTGGAAAGGGATGTGTCTGAATCAGCTTTTTGGCCCTGTGTGAGGCTGCGGCTTAGATTTTTAGCACCTGATGGATCTAAAGAAAGATCCCATGTGTGCATCCAAAACCAAAATGGACAAAAGAGCATTCATTTTGGATGAAGTCTCTCACATTCCTCTGTAAGGTTCCTGACCTTCATCAAGTGAGAATAGTGATCATTTGGTTCAAATGTGTTCCTCAAAACCCTGCAGAGGATAGCCCATAAGTGCTTGATTTTTCTCATGACTCCAAATCACATAAAGACTCTAAGCCCCACAGTCAGTAGGCTTCAAATTGGAGAAGCAGTGCCATCTTAATGGCCGGCCAATTTGATCACTCCTGGTTCACTGGAAGGATGTCCAGGCCACCCTATTTTAGGCAAATGAGGGGCAAGGGTGGTTATTTTGGACACTGTCTTGGGCCGCACCCCTAATGGAAACCTCCAGCCAGAGGTTATGATGAGTGTGTATTTAGAAAAGATGAGTGACATGTGGGAGTGTTTTGGATTTAATTGTGGATATTTGTGTGGCAGTTGGAAGACATAACTGGGTCTACCTGGGCTTGAACTTTGGTGTGATTCCCCTTAGAGACTGAGTTCAGAATCTGACCTCAGAAAAGTATTGCCATGTATTGTGTTGGGATTAAAGAGGCCATGTATGAGAGTCACCCTTGGAAACTGAGAACTAGCGCCAGAGTGGCTTTGCACAGAGAACTGGGAATCTCAGCCAAGGTATCACATGATTTCATTCGAAAGACTTGGCAGCCATATTTGAGAGTCAAAACACACATGGACCTCACATTGTAGACCTCAATGGGCCTGGCTAAATGTGACCTTTTGTCCACTCTTTGAGAAGCCTTGCCTGTGAGGGTTCTCCAGAGCTTTCATTGAAATAATCTTCCTCTCCATTTAATGGTTCCTGAATAAATTGAAACCCACAGTGCCTCCAACTTCATCCTTGAAAAATTTCTAGATAAATACCGTGAATTTTTTGAAATTCCCACGACTAGGTTGCACTAGAGAACCTTTGGATGTCCTGCTGCTGATCATGGATGTACCTGACAGTGCCTTGCTTGACTGGGTTTTATGAAAATGGTGTACAACAGAGGTCCCAGTAAGTTGCAGCCTCCTGAGAAGTGGGCCTAGAGTTGTGGTGGGCAGGAGTGTGATAAAACTTCTGTGTTGGAGCAATTTGGATCTTCCATTGGCTTACAAATGGCTTGTGGCTTACATGGTGCAGCCAGCAGACCCTTATAAGTAAAGGCATCTTGTTATATGGAGAGGATTCAGGGCAATGTTCAGAATCAGGTTGCTATGGACAAGGATGCAATGGGGCAAGCTTTGAGGGATAGAAGATTAGTTGGTGCATTTTTCTGCTGTCCCTGACCCACCACACGTGATAGAACTCCCTCCTGCACTGTGTCCCAGTTGAACTCCTTCTATTTTATGAAGCAAATACCAAACTACCAGTGCAGCAGCAAAAACCCCACAAAAAGTGTAGGAGGGCCAAATGGCTTCACAGTTCAACGGGGAGACACTTAGACCCCAGAGGCCACAGTTTACTTAAAAAGAAAAATATCAGCACTGCTGCCTCATGTTCATTGAAATATCAGAAACAATGTCTTCCAGGTCTCATAGATGCAGACCCAGCTTTGATGGTCTCACTACAAAGAAAGCCAAATCTCCTGAAAACAACATATATTTCAAGTGCCCTATCTCAGAGGCAGTTTCTCAAAAAGCTTTTAGGCCAGCAGAGCTCCATGTTTGTGGAGTGTTTACCCTATCCCTTGCTTTTGGAAACTCCTCTACAACCTCCAAGGTTGTGAAATCCTGAGCATTTTCCATTCCAGATATGTGTTCACTGATTTTCTAACTCTTCTCCTCTAATTGTGTCTTACTTGGGGTGAAGGTAATGTCAAGGCATTGTTCTGGATGAGAGTGGGAGGATATTTGTGCAGCATATATATGCATACAAATTGGATTCATTTTCCAATTTTCATTTTGAAATATTGAATCCCTGACACTAACCCATACCTACTAGACTCAGACAACTCATCCTAATATGATAGAGAAAAATAAGCCAAACCTATAGAAATACAAGCAGTTCATTGGAGGCATGTTGTATAGTTGGACTTGCGTTTTGCATTATATAAGGTAAAAGTTATAAATCTAGTCAATTTTTAATCGAAGAAGTTCTCCCTGAGTTTTTAAACTTAAAAAATACGAGAATTCTTGTTTCCCTTTCTCTTTAGCCTATTCACACTTGTATATTTATATGCACATATAGAATCCTACCAGGTATCACACGTACATTTTTGAGGTGGCTGACTTGGCATATACAAACTGTGAGAAGAGTTCACTCCTCCTAAACGCTGTTGGAACTGAAAATTCAACCTATAGGGGAGCTTCCTAGTAGAAGAACATTATGCATAAATTCATGTTCAGTAAAATAAATATTTTTGCATCTGTGGATGATATATATTTACTGATGAATTTCGATTGGCATATATATTGCTACTATTAAATGTATGTGAGTGTTTTTTTTGTGTGTGTGTGTGTATAATATATCTGTACACTCTGCAGATGTTTCAAAATATAAAATATATGTGTCTAATGTAAACCCTCTAAATTCATTCATGTTCATGTATGTGGATTTATAATCAACTTTTCACAAGATTATAATCAGAAATATTCATCCACCTGAAATACATAATTGTTTCCTAGTACTGAAAACTAACTTCAGTGAATGGGGCATACAAATCCTCATTATTCTACAGAAACTGACCCAGTCTAACATCAATGCAAGTAGACTCCTATGGGACATGATATGTAATTTGACGTTCATATGTATTCAACAATGGTACATTATTATTTCTTCAGTTTTTGCACATTTTAAGTTATACACTTCATCCACAAGTTCACAAATTAATAGGCATTTGTTTCAACTTTAATCACTTCTTGCTTCAGAACACAAGTATTGTCAGGGTTTCTTGACAGGTCTTTTCATGAGACTTCTTTCCAAACACATTATTTTAGATTTCCATAATCACTTTTGAAGCAAAACTCACACACTCTTCATGATAAACCAAAACACTAATATTTCCATGAGATATATAACTGGTTGGAATGAATGATTGTGTATCAATATATGATTTCCTTTAATTTTTCAGATATCAATTCAATTCATTATTTAAAGTTCAAAAAAGTTGTATTATTTAGTCACAGTATGTTCTATTCATGCTTTATCTCTATGTTCATAGACACAGGGTACACCTCTTTGTACCCCCAATTCTAATTTTAAATATTCAATATATTGCTCCCAGAAATGGTGAAAGAAATACTCATGTCACCTCATTATCACAGTAATATTCTGGACAAAAAATGGAAAGGTCACTCTTATGATTGTACCAAAGCCTAAATGGAAAGTGAACATAGATTACTAAAAACATCCATGTCCAGGTTGCCTAATGCTATCAATTGTCAATCCTGTTGGTGACTACATATTTGTTTCCATCTAATTTATATATTCAAACTCAACCCTGTTGAAAATGACTAATTCTATCACTCACTTTATACTTTGCCTGATTTTGTAATGATTCTATTGATATCTGCTTTTCTACATATTTTCCCCAGTTCAACATAGTGACTGACTCTTCATATGTACTGACATCTACATTCACTCCATAACCGAAACCCTACTGGTAAAGAACTTTTGGTCCAAATCCTATACTCACTCTTCTTCCTAAAGCTATCGACTATCTTCCTAATCCTAACGATTATCACTTTTTGCCTGGATGTTCTCTTCTAAATTCAATCATCATAGGTACAAGGTCCTACTCCCTTGTATATCGAATTATCTGAGACATCTTTGCAGAACATAATTCAAAGCAAAGTATCCCAATCAAGGGGAAAACCCTTCTGGGCTTCAAATCATACCTAGATTTTTGTTTTCATACTTTTATTTCACATCTATATTCTTGTAAATATCACAGGTTCCCAATACCATTATTCATCACACAGAATGATTCATAAGCCAAATCAAACCTGTTATTAACCCTAAGCGCACACTGTTCCCTCAATCTCATTTTACAGAAAAGCAGGGACAGAGTGGTTCTAACAATACAGGAAATTATGGGATCTTCCACCTGCTGAGAACCTCAAAGGTCCATGCAGAAATGATACCTGGAGAAGTTGTAGGCAGGTATGAAGGACCTGAGTGAGCAAAAGTCATCTTCCATGGCAAATAACCTGGTCAGGATGAAGGGATGTGTCTGAATCACCCTCTCTCTTTTTATTGTAGAGAAGATGGACCAAACCAGGCCTGTGTGGAGAGCTGTTCCTGGGTACCTATGGTTGATATACCATTCTACCTTGTGAAAGTGTCACTGGAAGTAGGGGAAGCCTCCATCTCATGGGACCCTTGGAAGCAACAGTTAGGACAAAGTGGTTGCCAAGGCAGTGACCTCATTCAGTTCCAAAGAATGTGACATACCTCATTTCCTTGGTGATGGAACTCTCTGAAATTTGTATCCAAGAAGCCAGGCACCCAGAGGCAGTCCCAGTCCCAGTCCCAGTGGGCTCACTTGTTTGGATTTACCAAGGACAGAGTCAGTTTTCTTGGTACCTACTGATGTGAGGATGGCCTAATGCCAGGAGAACTCTAAAGAGGGACCTTTCCTGAGAAAGCAGGTAGTGGCTAACCACTTTTTCCTGACAACTACACAGAGTTGAACAAGGAAACAAGATCTGAGAGAAGACAGTCCATTTAGGGGGAACATAGTATGGCCCGCAGTCAGAGGAAACTCCGGATAGTCACAGACCTACTTGGGGTAAGGAGGTGCCTTTGTGGGAGTGGGTGTGGGTTTGTTGTTTTGTCTCATGTTCGGAGAATAGGTAGGAAAGGCGGTTTGTTTGGTTTGTAGTGGACAGTTTCTAGTAAGTTGTTTGACAAGGCGAGTGTTTCTGTTTCGGTGTATCCCAATGTGTCCGTTGTTGTAGACATTAAAAAGAGAATGCATTAATTGATGTGTCCTGTCTAGTATAAGTCTTCCCATAATTCATCCTGCCCAATATATGAATGGACTGCAGCTTGTCTTATCGATGTGCAACACCTACTAACTTTCTAAGATGCTGTTTTCTTCCTGAATTCTGGCCACTCTCCAGAATAGGCTCATGGTTTTGTGTCCAAAATATGTACCACCTCCAAGCTCTGTGACATGGCCATGTAATGGATAGCTGAAGAGAATGGCGAGCATTTCAGAAAACTCAGATATCAGTGTGACCAGGAAAGTCTCAGTGCAGAAACCCTGCTTTGGGCAATTTGCTTACTAATTGTTGTGTTGCACTGAATGTCAGGAAGGTCTTTGCCTCAGGCCACCCCTTTTTGAAACCTGAAGAAAACAGTTTTCAAATACAAATGAATGGGCATCACCTGTGGCTTCTGGCTTCATTGCTTTGAGAATGGATGTGTCTGAATCAGCCTCTTGGCCATGTGTGTGGCTGTGACTTAGATTCTCAGCACCTGATGAATCTAAAGAATGATCCCATGCGTGCATCCAAAACCATAAGGGCAAAAAATCATTCATTGTGGATGAAGTCTCTTGCCTTCCTCTGTTAGGTTCCTGAACTCCATCTAGTGAGAATAGGGATTCTTTGGGTCAAATGAGTTCTTCAAATCTCTGCAGAGGTGTTTGGGTTTTCGAATAACTTTAAATCACATAAAGAATCTATTCCTGAAATCAGTAGGCCTCAAATTGGAGAAACACAGAAGAATTAACGGCAGGCTTATTTGATCATTGCTGGTTCACAGAAGCGGTGTCCAGGCCACCCTGACTTTAGTCAAATGAGGGGAAAACAAGCTGATTTTGGACACTGTCTATGGCTGCGCCCCTCATGGAAACCTCCAGCCAGAGGTTAAGATGAGTTACTATATGGAATAAGATGAGGGCCATGTGGGAGTGTTTCGGTTTTAATTTTGGTCATTTGTGTGGCATTGGATAAAATGACTGGGTCCACGTGGGCTTGAACTCTGGTGTGATTCCAATTAGAGACTGGGTTTTAGAACTGAACTCAGAGAAGCATTGTCATGAATTTTGTTAGGATTTCAAGAGGCCACGCATGAAAGTCGCTCTTGGAAATTGAGACCTAGGCCCCGGGTGGATTTCCACAGAGGCCTGGGAATCTCAGCAAGGATATCACATGATTTTATTCTTAAAGACATGGCAGCCATAGTTGAGAGTCAAAACACACATGGACCTCACATTGTAGACCTCAATGGGCCTGGCCTAATGTGACCTTTTGACCACTCTTTGGAAAGCCTTGCCTGTGAGAGTTCTCCAGAGATTTCATTGAAATGAGCTTCCTCACCATTTAATGTTTGCTGCATGAATTGAAACCCACAGTGCCTCCAACTTCATGCTTGAAAAATGGCTAGATAAATACCATGAAATTTTTGAAATTCCTATGACCAGGTGGCACTGGAGAAACATTGGATGTCCTGTTGCTGATCATGAGTATACCAGACAGTGCCTTGATTTACTTAGTTTCATGAAAATGGTGTAGAATAGGATGGCAATAAGTTGGAGCCTGCTGAGTAGTGGGTCTAGAGCAGTGGTGGGGAGGTGTTTGATAAAACATCCGTGGTAGGGCCATGTGGATCTACCATTGGATTCCAAATGGCTTGTAACTGACGTGGTACAGCCAGCAGACCCTTATATGTAAAAGCATCTTGTTATATGCAGAGTTTTCAGAGGAAAATTAAGAATCAGGTTGATATGGACAAGGGGGAAATGGGGCAAGCTGTGAGAGATCGAAGCTTATTTGGTGCATTCTCTAGCAGACCCTGACCCACCACACGTGACAGAACTCCCTCCAGCACTCTGTCCCAGATTAGCTCCTAGTATTTCGTGAAACAAATACCAAACTCACAGTGCAGCAGCAAAAAAACCACAAAAAGTGGAGGAGGACCAAATGGCTTTACAGTCCACACGGGGAGAAACTTAGTCCCCAGTGGCCTCAGTTTACCTGCAAAGAGTGGATTCAGCACTGCTTCATCTTGTTCATTGGAAAATAAGAAACCATGTCCTCCAGGTCACATAGATGCAGACCCAGCTTTGATGGTCTCCCTACAAAGGAAGACAAATCTCCTGAAAACAACATATATTTCAAGGGCGGAAGCTCAGAGGCAGTTTCTCAAAAAGTTTTTAGGCCAGCAGAGCTCCATATTTGTGGAGTGTTTACCCTGTCCCTTAGTTTTGCAAACTCCTCTACCACCTCCAAGGTTGTGAACTCCTGAGCATTTTACATTCCAGATATGTATTCACTGATTTTGTAACTCTTTTCCTCTAATTGTGTCTTACTTGGGGTGAAGGTAATGTCAAGGCATTCTTCTGGATGAGAGCGGGAGGATATTTGTGCAGCATATATTTACATACACATTGGATTCATTTTCCAATTTTCCATTCGAAATGCTGAATTCCTGACACTAAGCCATACCTAGTAGACTCAGACTATTCATCCTAATATAATGGGGAAAATTAACCCAACACAATAGAAATACAAGCACTTCAGAGGAGACATGTTGTATAGTTGGACTTGACATTTGCATTATATAAGGTAGGAGTTATAAATGTATTCAAATTTTAATGGACCTATTCTCCGTGTGTTTTTAAACTTAACAAATATGTGAATTCTTGTTTCCCTTTTCTTTAGCCTATTCACACATGTATATATATATATGCATATATAGAATACTAGCAGGTATCACACGTACATTTTGTGAGGTGGCTGTCTTAGCAGATACAAATTGTGAGAAGAGTTCACTCCTCCTAAATGCTGTTGGAAATAAAAATTCAACCTATAGGAGACCGTCCTAGTCGAACAACGTTATACATAAAGTCATATTCAGTAAAATAAATATTTTTGCATTTCTGGATGACATATATTTACTGATGAATTTTGATTGGCATTTATATTGGTACTTTTTAATGTCTGTGAGTGTTGTGTGTGTGTGTGTGTGTGTGTGTGTGTGTGTATAGATATAGATATAGATATAGATATACTCTCCAAATTTTTCAAAATATGAAATATATGTGTCTAATATACACTCTCTAAATTCATTCATGTTCATGTATGTGGATTTATAATCAACTTTTCACAAGATTATAATCAGTAATATTCATGCACCTGAAATACATATTTGTTTCCTAGTACTGAAAACTAACTTCAGTGAATGGTGCATACATATCCTAATTATTCTACAGTAACTGACCCAGTCTAACATCAATGCAAGTAGACTCCTATGGGACATGATATGTAATTTGTCATTCATTTGTATTCGACACTGCTACATTATTGTTTCTTCAGTTTTTGCACACCATAGGATATACATTTCACCCACAAGTTCACAAATTAATAGGCATTTGTTTCAACTTTAATCACTTCTTGCTTCAGAACACATGTATTGTCAGGGTTTCTTGACTGGTCTTTTCATGAGACTTCTTACCAAACACATTATTTTGAATTTCCATAATCATTTTGAAGCAAAACTCACAAACTCTTCATGATAAAAGAAAACACTAATATTTCCATTAGATAAATAACTGGTTGGAATTAATGATTGTATATCAATATACGATTTCCTTTAATTTTTCAGATATCAGTTCAATGCATTATTTAAAGTTCAAAAAAGTTATATTATTTATTCACAGTATGGTCTATTCATGCTTTTTCTCTATGTTCATACAAACAGGGTACACCTCTTTGTACAACCAATTCTAATTTTACATCTTCAATATATTGCTCCCAGAAATGGTGAAAGAAATACTCATGTCACCTCATTATCACAGTAATATTCCTGACAAAAAATGGAAAGGTCACACTTATGATTGTACCAAAGCCTAAATAGAAAGTGAACATGGATTTCTAAAAACATCTATGTCCACGTTGCCTAATGCTGTCAATTGTCAATTCTGTTGGTGACTACATATTTGTTTTTTCCTAATTTATATATTCAAACTCAACCCTGTTGAAAATGTCTAATTCTATCACTCACTTTATACTTTGCCTCATTTCGTAATGTTTCTATTGATATCGGCTTTTCTACATATTTTCCCCAGGTCAACATACTGACTGACTCTCAATATGTGTTGACATTTACATTCACTCTATAACCGAAAGTCTATTGCTAAAGAACTTTTGGTCCAAATCCTATACTCACTCTTCTTCCTAAATCTACCGACTATCTTCCTAATCCTACTGATAATCCCTTTTTGACTGGATGTTCTCTTCTAAATTCAATCATCCAATTTACAAGGTCCTATGCCATTGTATATCGAATTATCTGAGACAACTTTGCAGAACATAATTCAAAGCTAAGTATCCCAATCAAGGGCAACACTATTCTGGGCTTCAAATCATACCTTGATTTCTGTTTTCATACTTATATTTCAACTCTATATTCTTGTAAATATTGCATGTTTCCAATACCATTATTCATCACACAGAATCATTCCTAACCCAAATGAAACCTGTTTTTAACCCCAAGTATACACTGTTCCCTCAATCAATTTACAGAAGAGCAGGGACAGAGTGGTTCTTACAATACAGGAAAGTTGGGGGCCTTCCACCTGATGAGAACCTCAAATGTCCATGCACAAATGATACCTGGAGAAATTGTAGGTAGGTATGAAGCACCAGAGAGAGAAAAAGTCCTCTTCCATGGAAAAGAACCTGGTCAGGATGAAGGGATGTGTCTGAATCTGCCTCTCTCTTCTTATTTTAGAGATGATGGACCAAACCAGGCATGAGTGGAGAGCTGTTCCCGGGTGCCAATGGTTGATATACATTCTACCTTATGAAAGTGTCACAGGAAGTAGGGGCAACCTCCATCTTATGTTACCCTTGGAAGCAAATGTTTGGACAAAGTGGGTGCCAAGGCAGGGACCTCATTCAGTTCCAAAGAATGTGACATACCTCATTTCCTTGGTGATGGAACTCTCTGAACTTGGTATCCAAGAAGCCAGGCACCCAGAGGCAGTCCAAGTCCCAGTCCCAGTGGGCTCACATGTTTGGATTTACCAAGGACAGTCAGTTTTCTTGGTACCTAATGATGTGAGGATGGCCAAATGCCAGTAGAGCTGTGAAGATGGATTTTTCCTGAGAAAACAGGTAGTGTCTAACCACTTTTTCCTGACATCTTCACAGAGTTGGTCAATGAAACAAGATCTGAGAGAAGACAGTCCATTTTGGGGGAACATAGTATGGCCCACCAGTCAGAGGACACTCCGGATAGTCACAGACCTACTTGGGGGAAGGAGGTGCCTTTGGGGGAGTGGGTGTGGGTTTGTTGTTTTGTCTCATGTTCTGAGAATAGATAGGAAAGGCGGTTTGTTTGGTTTGGAATGGACAGTTTCTAGTAAGTCATTTGACACGGCGAGTTTTTCTGTTTCTGTGTATCCCCCTGTGTTCGTTGTTGTAGACATTAGAAAAGAGAATGCATTAATGGGTGTGTCCTGTCTAGTATAAATCTTCCCATGATTCATCCTGCCCAATATATGAAAGGACTGCAGCTTGTCTTATCGATGTGCAACACCTGCTGTCTTTCTAAGTTGTTGTTTTCTTTCTGAATTCTGGACACTTTCCAGAATAGGCTCATGGATTTGTGTCCAAAATATGTACCACCTCCAAGCTCTGTGACATGGCCATGTACTGGATAGCTGAAGACAATGGCGAGAATCTCAGACAACTCAGATATCAGCGTGACCAGGAAAGTCTCAGTGCAGAAACCCTGCTTTGGGCCTTTTGCTTACTTATTGTTGTGTTGCACTCAATGTCAGGAAGGTCTTTGCCTCAGGCCACTCCTTTGTGAAGCCTGAAGAAAACAGTTTTCAAATGGAAATGAATGGGCTTCACCTGTGGCTCTTTGCTTAATTGCTTTGGAAAGTGATGTGTCTTTATCAGCCTCTTGGACCTGTGTGTGGCTGTGACTTAGATTCACAGAACCTGATGGATCTTAAGAATGATCCCATGTGAGCTTCCAAAACCAAAATGGCAAAAATATCATTCATTGTGGATGAAGTCTCTTTCCTTCCTCTGTTAGGTTCCTGCACTCCATCAAATGAGAATAGGGATTCTTTGGGTCAAATGAGTTCTTCAAAGCCCTGCAGAGGTGCTTGTGTTTTCGCATGACTCGAAATCACCTAAAGAATCGATACCTAAAATCAGTAGGCATCAAATTGGAGAAACACAGAAGTATTAACGGCAGGCTTATTTGTTCAATCCTGGTTCACAGAAACGGTGTCCAGGCTACCCTGACTTTAGGAAAATGAGGGGCAAACGAGCTGATTTTGGACACTGTCTTTGGCTGCGCCCCTCATGGAAACCTCCACCCAGAGGTTAAGATGATTGACTATATGGAATAAGATGAGGGCCATGTGGGAGTGTTTTGATTTTAATTTTGATCATTTGTGTGGCATTGGAAAAAATGACTGGGTCCACGTGGGCTTGAACTCTGGTGTGATTCCCCTTAGAGACTGGGATTTGGAACTGAACTCAGAGAAGCATTGGCATGAATTTTGTTGGGATTTTAAGAGGCCACGCATGAAAGTCGCTCTTGGAAACTGAGACCTAGGCCCCGGTGGATTTCCACAGAGGCCTGGGAATCTCAGCAAGGATATCACATGATTTTATTCTTAAAGAAATGGCAGCCATAGTTTAGAGTCAAAACACACATGGACCTCACATTGTAGACCTCAATGGGCCTGGCCTAATGTGACCTTTTGTTCACTCTTTGGGAAGCCTTGCCTGTGAGGGTTCTCCAGAGATTTCATTGAAATGAACTTCCTCACCATTTAATGTTTGGTGAATGAATTGAAACCCACAGTGCCTCCAACTTCATGCTTGAAAAATGGCTAAATAAATACCATGAAATTTTTGAAATTCCAATGACCAGGTGGCACTGGAGAAACATTGGATGTCCTGTTGCTGATCATGAGTATACCAGACAGTTCCTTGATTTACTGAGTTTCATAAAAATGGTGTAGAACAGAGATGCCAGTAAGTTGGAGTCTGCTGAGTAGTGGGTCTAGAGCAGTGGTGGAGAGGTGTTTGATAAAACATCCGTGGTAGTGCCATGTGGATCTACCATTGGATTCCAAATGGCTTGTAACTGATATGGTGCAGCCAGCAGACCCTTATATGTAAAGGCATCTTGTTATATGGAGAGTTTTCAGAGGAAAATTAAGAATCAGGTTGATATGGACATGGGGTCAATTGGGCAAGCTGTGAGAGATAGAAGCCTAGTTGGTGCATTCTCTTGCAGACCCTGACCCACCACACGTGACAGAACTCCCTCCAGCACTGTGTCCCAGTTTAGTTCCTAGTATTTCGGGAAACAAATACCAAACTCACAGTGCAGCAGCAAAAACACCACAAAAAGTGGAGGAGGACCAAATGGCTTCACAGTCCACACGGGGAGACACTCAGTACAAAGTGGTCTCAGTTTACCTACAAAGAGAGGATTCAGCACTGCTTCATCTTGTTCATTGGAAAATAAGAAACCATGTCCTCCAGGTTACATAGATGCAGACCCAGCTTTGATGGTCTCACTACAAAGGAAGCCAAATCTCCTGAAAACAACATATATTTCAAGTACAGAAGCTCAGAGGCAGTTTCTCAAAAAGTTTTTAGGCCAGCAGAGCTCCATGTTTCTGGAGTGTTTACCCTGTCCCTTAGTTTTGCAAACTCCTCTACCACCTCCAAGGTTGTGAACTCCTGAGCATTTTCCATTCCAGATATGTATTCACTGATTTTGTAACTCTTCTCCTCTAATTGTGTCTTACTTGGGGTGAAGGTAATGTCAAGGCATTCTTCTGGATGAGAGCGGGAGGATATTTGTGCAGCATATATTTACATACACATTGGATTCATTTTCCAATTTTCCATTCGAAATGCTGAATTCCTGACACTAAGCCATACCTAGTAGACTCAGACTATTCATCCTAATATAATGGGGAAAATTAACCCAACACAATAGAAATACAAGCACTTCAGAGGAGACATGTTGTATAGTTGGACTTGACATTTGCATTATATAAGGTAGGAGTTATAAATGTATTCAAATTTTAATGGACATATTCTCCATGTGTTTTTAAACTTAACAAATATGTGAATTCTTGTTTCCCTTTTCTTTAGCCTATTCACACATGTATATATATATATATGCATATATAGAATCCTAGCAGGTATCACACGTACATTTTTATGAGGTGGCTGTCTTGGCAGATACAAATTGTGAGAAGAGTTCACTCCTCCTAAATGCTGTTGGAAATGAAAATTCAACCTATAGGAGAGCGTCCTAGTAAAACAACATTATACATAAACTCATGTTCAGCAAAATAAATATTTTTGCATCTGTGGATCATATATATTACTGATCAATTTCGATTGGCATTTATATTGGTATTTTTTAATGTCTGTTAGTGTTGTGTGTGTGTGTGTGTGTGTGTGTGTGTGGATATAGATATAGATATAGATATAGATATAGATATACTCCCCAAATTTTTCAAAATATGAAATATATATGTCTAATATACACTCTCTAAATTCATTCATGTTCATGTATGTGGATTTATAATCAACTTTTCACAAGATTATAATCAGAAATATTCATCCACCTGAAATATATATTTGTTTCCTAGTACTGAAAACTAACTTCAGTGAATGGTGCATACATATCCTAATTATTCTACAGTAACCGACCCAGTATAACATCAATGCAAGTAGACTCCTATGGGACATGATATGTAATTTGTCATTCCTTGGTATTCGACACTGGTACATTATTGTTTCTTCAGTTTTTGCAAATCATAGGATATACATTTCATCCACAAGTTCACAAATTAATAGGCATTTGTTTCAACTTTAATCACTTCTTGCTTCAGAACACATGTATTGTCAGGGTTTCTTGAATGGTCTTTTCATGAGACTTCTTTCCAAACACATTATTTTGAATTTCCATAGTCATTTTGAAGCAAATCTCACACACTCTTCATGATAAACCAAAACACTAATATTTCGTTTAGATATATAACTGGTTGGAATGAATGATTGTATATCAATATACGATTTCCTTTAATTTTTCAGATATCAGTTCAATTCATTGTTTAAAGTTAAAAAAGTTATATTATTTATTCACAGTATGGTCTATTCATGCTTTTTCTCTATGTTCATAGAAACAGGGTACACCTCTTTGTACCCCCGATTCTGATTTTACATCTTCAATATATTGCTCCCAGAAAAGGTGAAAGAATTACTCATGTCACCTCATTATCACAGTAATATTCTGGACAAAAAATGGAAAGGTCACACTTATGATTGTACCAAATCCTAAATGGAAAGTGAACATGGATTTCTAAAAACATCCATGTCCAGGTTGCCTAATGCTGTCAATTGTCAATCCTATTGGTGACTACATTTTTGTTTTTTCCTTATTTATATATTCAAACTCAATCCTGTTGAAAATGTCTAATTCTATCACTCACTTTATACTTTGCCTGATTTCGTAATGTTTCTATTGATCTCTGCTTTTCTACATATTTTCCCCAGTTCAACATAGTGACTGACTCTTCATATGTGCTGACATTTACATTCACTCTATAACCGAAAGTTTATTGCTAAAGAACTTTTGGTCCAAATCCTATACTCACTCTTCTTCCTAAACCTACTGACTATCTTCCTAATCCTACTGAATATCCCTTTTTGACTGGGTGCTCTCTTCTAAATTCAATCATCCAATTTACAAGGTCCTATGCCATTGTATATCGAATTATCTGAGACATCTTTGCAGAACATAATTCAAAGCTAAGTATCCCAATCAAGGGCAGAACCCTTATGGGCTTCAAATCATACCTAGATTTCTGTTTTCATACTTATATTTCACATCTATATTTTGTAAGCATTGCAGGTTCCCAATACCATTATTCATCGCACAGAATCATTTGTAACCCATATCAAACCTGTTTTTAACCCCAATTATACACTGGTCCCTCAATCATCTTACAGAAGAGCAGGGACAGAGTGGTTCTTACAATACAGGAAAGTTGGGGATATTCCACCTGATGAGAACCTCAAAGGTCCATGCAGAAATGATACCTGGAGAAGTTGTAGGCAGGTATGAAGGACCTGAGAGAGCAAAAGTCATCTTCCATGGCAAATATCTTGGTCAGAAAGAAGGGATGAGTCTGAATCAGCCCCTCTCTTCTTATTGTAGAGAACATGGACCAAACCAAGCCTGTGTGGAGAGCTGTTCCTGGGTGCCTATGGTTGATATACCATTCTCCCTTGTGAAAGTGTCACAGGAAGTAGGGGAAGCCTCCATCTCATGGGACCCTTGGAAGCAACAGTTAGGACAATGTGGTTGACAAGGAAGTGACTCATTCAGTTCCAAAGAAAGTGACATACCTCATTTCCTTGGTGATGGAACTCTCTGAAATTTGTATCCAAGAGTCCAGGCACCCAGAGGCAGTCCCAGTCCCAGTCCCAGTGGGCTCACTTGTTTGGATTTACCAAGGACAGAGTCAGTTTTCTTGGTACCTACTGATGTGAGGATGGCCTAATGCCAAGAGAACTCTGAAGATGGACCTTTCCTGAGAAAGCAGGTAGTGGCTCACCACATTTTCCTGAAAACTACAAAGAGTTGAACAAAGAAAAAACATCTGAGAGAAGACAGGACATTTCGGGGGAACATAGTATGGCCCCCAGTCAGAGGAAACTCCGGATAGTCACAGACCTACTTGGGGGAAGGAGGTGCCTTTGTGGGAGTGGGTGTGGGTTTGTTGTTTTGTCTCATGTTCTGAGAATAGGTAGGAAAGGCTGTTTGTTTGGTTTGGAGTGGACAGTTTCTAGTAAGTTGTTTGATCAGGCGAGTGTTTCTTTTTCGGTGTATCCCAATGTGTCCGTTGTTGTAGACATTAAAAAGAGAATGCATTAATGGAGGTGTCCTGTCTAGTATAAATCTTCCCATAATTCATCCTGCCCAATATATGAATGGACTGCAGCTTGTCTTATCGATGTGCAACATCTGCTATCTTTCTACGTTGCTGTTTTCTTCCTGAATTCTAGCCACTCTCCAGAATAGGCTCATGGTTTTGTGTCCAAAATATGTACCACCTCCAAGCTCTGTGACATGGCCATGTACTGGATAGCTGAAGAGAATGGCGAGCATCTCAGAAAACTCAGATATCAGTGTGACCAGGAAAGTCTCAGTGCAGAAACCCTGCTTTGGGCCTTTTGCTTACTTATTGTTGTGTTGCACTGAATGTCAGGAAGGTCTTTGCCTCAGGCCACCCCTTTGTGAAGCCTGAAGAAAACAGTTTTCAAATGGAAATGAATGGGCATCACCTGTGGCTTCTGGCTTCATTGCTTTGGGAAAGGATGTGTCTGAATCAGCCTCTTGGCCATGTGTGTGGCTGTAACTTAGATTCTCAGCACCTGATGAATCTAAAAATGATCCCCTGCGTGAATCCAAAACCATAAGGGCAAAAAATCTTTCATTGTGGATGAATTCTCTTGCCTAACTCGGTTAAAATCCTGAACTCCATAAGTGAGAATAGGGATTCTTTGGGTCAAATGAGTTCTTCAAATCTCTGCAGAGGTGCTTGGGTTTTCGAATAACTTTAAATCACATAAAGAATGTATTCCTGAAATTAGTAGGCCTCAAATTGGAGAAACACAGAAGAATTAACGGCAGGCTTATTTGATCATTCCTGGCTCACAGAAGCGGTGTCCAGGCCACCCTGACTTTAGGCAAATGAGGGGCAAACGAGCTGATTTTGGACACTGTCTTGGGCTGCGCCCCTCATGGAAACCTCCAGCCAGAGGTTAAGATGAGTTACTATATGGAATAAGATGAGGGCCATGTGGGAGTGTTTCGGTTTTAATTTTGGTCATTTGTGTGACAGTTGGAAGAAATGACTGTGTCCACGTGGGCTTGAACTCTGGTGTGATTCCCCTTAGAGACTGGGTTTTGGAACTGAACTCAGAGAAGCATTGCCATGAATTTTGTTGGGATTTTAAGAGGCCACGCATGAAAGTCACTCTTGGAAACTGAGACCTAGGCCCCGGGTGGATTTCCACAGAGGCCTGGGAAACTCAGCAAGGATATCACATGATTTTATTCTTAAAGAAATGGCAGCCATAGTTGAGAGTCAAAACACACATGGACCTCACATTGTAGACCTCAATGGGCCTGGCCTAATGTGACCTTTTGTCCACTCTTTGGGAAGCCTTGCCTTTTAGAGTTCTCCAGAGATTTCATTGAAATGAGCTTCCTCACCATTTAATGTTTGCTGCATGAATTGAAACCCACAGTGCCTCCAACTTCATGCTTGAAAAATGGCTAGATAAATACCATGAAATTTTTGAAATTCCTATGACCAGGTGGCACTGGAGAAACATTGGATGTCCTGTTGCTGATTATGAGTATACCAGACAGTGCCTTGATTTACTGAGTTTCATGAAAATGGTGTAGAACAGAGATGCCAGTAAGTTGGAGCCTGCTGAGTAGTGGGTCTAGAGCAGTGGTGGGGAGGTGTTTGATAAAACATCCGTGGTAGGGCCATGTGGATCTACCATTGGATTCCAAAGGGCTTGTAACTGACATGGTGCAGCCAGCAGACCCTTATATGTAAAGGCATCTTGTTATATGGAGAGTCTTCAGAGGAAAATGAAGAATCAGGTTGATATGAACAACGGGGCAATGGGCCAAGCTGTGAGAGATAGAAGCCTAGTTGGTGCATTCCCTTGCAGACCCTGACCAACCACACGTGACACAACTCCCTCCAGCACTGTATCCCAGTTTAGCTCCTAGTATTTCGTGAAACAAATACCAAACTCACAGTGCAGCAGGAAAAACACCACAAAAAGTGGAGGAGGACCAAATGGCTTCACAGTCCACACGGGGAGACACTTAGTCTCCAGTGGCATCAGTTAACCTACAAAGAGAGGATTCAGCACTGCTTCATCTAGTTCTTTGGAAAATAAGAAACCATGTCCTCCAGGTCACATAGATGCAGACCCAGCTCTCATCGTCTCACTACAAAGGAAGCCAAATCTCCTGAAAACAACATATATTTCAAGTGCGGAATCTCAGAGGAGTTTCTCAAAAAGTTTTTAGGCCAGCAGAGCTCCATGTTTGTGGAGGGTTTACCCTGTCCCTTAGTTTTGGAAACTTTTCTACCACCTCCAAGGTTGTGAACTCCTGAGCATTTTCCATTCCAGATATGTATTCACTGATTTTGTAACTCCTCTCCTCTAAATGTGTCTTACTTGGGGTGAAGGTGATGTCAAGGCATTCTTCTGGATGAGAGCGGGAGGAAATTGCTCAGCATATATTTACATACGCATTGGATTCATTTTCAAATTTTCCATTCGAAGTACTGAATCCCTGACATTAACCCATACCTGGTAGACTTAGACAGTTCATCCTAATATAATGGGGAAAATTAACCCAACACAATAGAAACACAAGCACTTCAGAGGAGACATGTTGTATAGGTGGACTTGACATTTGTATTATATAAGGTAGGAGTTATAAATCTAGTCAAATTTTAATTGAAATATTCTCCATGTGTTTTTAAACTTAACAAATATGTGAATTCTTGTTTCCCTTTTCTGTAGCCTATTCACACATGTATATTTATATGCATATATAGAATCCTACCAGGTATCACATGTACATTTTTGTGATGTGGCTGTCTTGGCAGATACAAATTGTGAGAAGAGTTCACTCCTCCTAAATGCTGTTGGAAATGAAAATTCAACCTATAGGAGAGCGTCCTAGTACAACAACATTATACATAAACTCATGTTCAGTAAAATAAATATGTTTGCATCTGTGGATGATATATATTTACTGATGAATTTCGATTGGAATTTATATTGGTACTTTTTAATGTCTGTGAGTGTTGTGTGTGTGTGTGTGTGTGTGTGTGTGTGTGTGTGCGTGTGTGTGTGTGTGTATATATATATATATATATATATATATATAGATTGATAGATAGATAGATATAGATATATATATATAGATGTAGATATAGATATAGATATACTCTCCAAATTTTTCAAAATATGGAATATATGTGTCTAATATACACTCTCTAAATTCATTCATGTTCATGTATGTGGATTTGTAATCAACTTTTCACAAGATTATAATCAGAAATATTCATCCACTTGAAATACATATTTGTTTCCTAGTACTGAAAACTAACTTCAGTGAATTGTGCATACAAATCCTAATTATTCTACAGTAACTGACCCAGTCTAACATCAATGCAAGTAGACTCCTATGGGACATGATATGTAATTTGTCATTCATTTGTATTCGACACTGCTACATTATTGTTTCCTCAGTTTTTGCACATCATAGGATATACATTTCATCCACAAGTTCACAAATTAATAGGCATTTGTTTCAACTTTAATCACTTCTTGCTTCAGAACACATGTATTGTCAGGGTTTCTTGACTGGTCTTTTCATGAGACTTCTTTCCAAACACATTATTTTGAATTTCCATAATCATTTTGAAGCAAAACTCACACACTCTTTATGATAAACCAAAACATTAATATTTCCATTAGATATATAACTGGTTGGAATGAATGATTGTATATCAATATACGACTTCCTTTAATTTTTCAGATATCAGTTCAATTCATTATTTAAAGTTCAAAAAAGTTATATTATTTATTCACAGTATGGTCTATTCATGCTTTTTCTCTATGTTCATAGAAACAGGGTACACCTCTTTCTACCCCCGATTCTATTTTACATCTTCAATATATTGCTCCCAGAAATGGTGAAAGAATTACTCATGTCACCTCATTATCACAGTAATATTCTGGACAAAAAATGCAAAGGTCACACTTATGATTGTACCAAAGCCTAAATGGAAAGTGAACATGGATTTCTAAAAACATCCATTTCCAGGTTGCCTAATGCTGTCAATTTTCAATCCTATTGGTGACTACATTTTTGTTTTTTCCTAGTTTATATATTCAAACTCAACCCTGTTGAAAATGTCTAATTCTATCACTCACTTTATACTTTGCCTGATTTCGTAATGTTTCTATTGATATCTGCTTTTCTACATATTTTCCCCAGTTCAACATTGTGACTGACTCTTCATATGTGCTGAAATATACTTTCACTCTATAACTGAAAGTCTATTGCTAAAGAACTTTTGGTCCAAATCCTATACTCACTCTTCTTCCGAAACCTACTGACTATCTTCCTAATCCTACTGAATATCCCTTTTTGACTAGATGTTCTCTTCTAAATTCAATCATCCAATGTACAAGGTCCTATGCCATTGTATATCAAATTATCTGAGACAAATTTGCAGAACATAATTCAAAGTTCAGTATCCCAATCAAGGGCAGAACCCTTCTGGGCTTCAAATCATACCTAGATTTCTGTTTTCATACTTATATTTCACCTCAATATTCTTATAAATATTTCAGGTTCCCAATACCATTATTCATCGCACAGAGTCATACATAACCAAAATCAAACCTGTTTTTAACCCCCAGTATACACTGTTCCCTCAATCATTTTACAGAAGAGCAGGTACAGAGTGGTTCTTACAATACAGGAGAGTTGGGGACCTTCCACATGAAGAGAACCTCAAATGTCAATGCACAAATCATACCTGGAGAAGTTGTAAGCAGGTATGAAGCACCTGAGAGAGCAAAAGTCATCTTCCATGGCAAACAACCTGGTCAGGATGAAGTGATGTGTCTGAATCGGCCTCTCTCTTCTTATTGTAGAGAACATGGACCAAACCAGGCCTGGGTGGAGAGCTGTTCCCGGGTGCCAATGGTTGATATACATTCTACCTTATGAAAGTGTCAGAGGAAGTAGGGGCAAACTCCATCTTATGTTACCCTTGGAAGCAACTGTTAGGACAAAGTGGTTGCCAAGGCAGTGACCTCATTCAGTTCCAAAGAATGTGACATACCTCAGTTCCTTGGTGATGGAACTCTCTGAACTTGGTATCCAAGAAGCCAGGCAGCCAGAGGCAGTCCCAGTCCCAGTCCCAGTGGGCTCACTTGTTTGGATTTACCAAGGACAGAGTCAGTTTTCTTGGTACCTAATGATGTGAGGAAGGCCAAATGCCAGGAGAGCTCTGAAGATGGACCTTTCCTGAGAAAACAGGTAGTGGCTAACCACTTTTTCCTGACTTCTTCACAGAGTTGTTCAAGGAAACAAGATCTGAGAGAAGACAGGACATTTCGGGGGAACATAGTATGGCCCACCAGTCAGAGGACACCCCAGATAGTCACAGACCTACTTGGGGGAAGGAGGTGCCTTTGTGGGAGTGCGTGTGGGTTTGTTGTTTTGTCTCATGTTCTGAGAATAGATAGGAAAGTAGGTTTGTTTGGTTTGGAGTGGACAGTTTCTAGTAAGTCATTTGACACGGCAAGTGTTTCTGTTTCTGTGTATTCCACTGTGTCCATTGTTGTAGACATTAGAAAAGAGAATGCATTAATGGATGTGTCCTGTCTAGTATAAATCTTCCCATAATTCATCCTGCCAATATATAAATGGACTGCAGCTTGTCTTATCGATGTGCAACATCTGCTATCTTTCTAAGTTGTTGTTTTCTTCCCGAATTCTGGCCACTCTCCAGAATAGGCTCATGGATTTGTGTCCAAAATGGTACCACCTCCAAGCTCTGTGACATGGCCACGTACTGGATAGCTGAAGAGAATGGCGAGCATCTCAGAAAACTCAGATATCAGTGTGACCAGGAAAGTCTCAGTGCAGAAACCCTGCTTTGGGCCTTTTGCTTACTTATTGTTGTGTTGCACTGAATGTCAGGAAGGTCTTTGCCTCAGGCCACCCCTTTGTGAAGCCTGAAGAAAACAGTTTTCAAATGGAAATGAATGGGCCTCCCCTGTGGCTCTTTGCTTAATTGCTTTGGAAAGGGATGTGTCTTTATCAGACTCTTGGACCTGTGTGTGGCTGTGACTTAGATTCTCAGCACCTGATGGATCTTAAGAATGATCCCATGTGAGCTTCCAAACCCAAAATGGCAAAAAATATCATTCATTGTGAATGAAGTCTCTTGCTTTCCTCTGTTAGGTTCCTGCACTCCATCAAATGAGAATAGGGATTCTTTGGGTCAAATGAGTTCTTCAAAGCCCTGCAGAGGTGCTTGTGTTTTCGCATGACTCGAAATCACCTAAAGAATCGATACCTAAATTCAGTAGGCCTCAAATTGGAGAAACACAGAAGTATTAACGGCAGGCTTATTTGTTCACTAATCATTCACAGAAACGGTTTCCAGGCTACCCTGACTTTAGGCAAATGAGGGGCAAACGAGCTGATTTTGGACACTGTCTTGGGCTGCGCCCCTAATGGAAACCTCCAGCCAGAGGTTAAGATGATTGACTATATGGAATAAGATGAGGGCCATGTGGGAGTGTTTTGGTTTTAATTTTGGTCATTTGTGTGGCATTGGAAAAAATGACTGGGTGTACGTGGGCTTGAAATCTGGTGTCATTCCCCTTAGAGACTGGGTTTTGGAACTGAACTCAGAGAAGCATTGCCATGAATTTTGTTGGGATTTTAAGAGGCCACGCATGAAAGTCACTCTTGGAAACTGAGACCTAGGCCCCGGGTGGATTTCCACAGAGGCCTGGGAATTTCAGCAAGGATATCACATGATTTTATTCTTAAAGAAATGGCAGCCATAGTTGAGAGTCAAAACACACATGGACCTCACATTGTAGACCTCAATGGGCCTGGCCTAATGTGACCTTTTGTCCACTCTTTGGGAAGCCTTGCCTGTGAGAGTTCTCCAGAGAATTCATTTAAATGAGCTTCCTCATCATTTAATGTTTGCTGCATGAATGGAAACCCACAGTGCCTCCAACTTCATGCTCGAGAAATGGCTAGATAAATACCATGAAATTTTTGAAATTCCTATGACCAGGTGGCACTGGAGAAATATTGGATGTCCTGTTGCTGATTATGAGTATACCAGACAGTGCCTTGATTTACTGAGTTTCATGAAAATGGTGTAGAACAGAGATGCCAGTAAGTTGGAGCCTGCTGAGTAGTGGGTCTAGAGCAGTGGTGGGGAGGTGTTTGATAAAACATCCGTGGTAGGGCCATGTGGATCTACCATTGGATTCCAAAGGGCTTGTAACTGACATGGTGCAGCCAGCAGACCCTTATATGTAAAGGCATCTTGTTATATGGAGAGTTTTCAGAGGAAAATGAAGAATCAGGTTGATATGGACAAGGGGGCAATGGGGCAAGCTGTGAGAGATAGAAGCCTAGTTGGTGCATTCTCTTGTAGACCCTGACCCACCACACGTGACACAACTCCCTCCAGCACTGTGTTCCAGTTTAGCTCCTAGTATTTCGGGAAACAAATACCAAACTCACAGTGCAGCAGGAAAAACACCACAAAATGTGGAGGAGGACCAAATTGCTTCAGTGTCCACACGGGGACACAATTTGTCTTCAGTGGCCTCAGTTTACCTACAAAGAGAGGATTCAGCACTGCTTCATCTAGTTCTTTGGAAAATAAGAAACCATGTCCTCCAGGTCACATAGGTGCAGACCCAGCTTTGATGGTCTCACTACAAAGGAAGCCAAATTATCTGAAAACAACATATATTTCAATTGCGGAAGCTCAGACGCAGTTTCTCAAAAAGTTTTTAGGCCAGCAGAGCTCCATGTTTGTGGAGTGTTTACCCTGTCCCTTAATTTTGGAAACTCCTCTACCACCTCCAAGGTTGTGAACTCCTGAGCATTTTCCATTCCAGATATGTATTCACTGATTTTGTAACTCTTCTCCTCTAATTGCGTCTTACTTGGGGTGAAGGTAATATCAAGGCATTGTTCTGGATGAGAGCGGGAGGATATTTGTGCAGCATATATTTACATACACATTGGATTCATTTTCCAATTTTCCATTCAAATACTGAATCCCTGAAACTAACCCATACCTAGTAGACTCAGACTATTCATCCTATTATAATGGGAAAAATTAACCCAACACAATAGAAATACAAGAACTTCAGAGGAGACATGTTGTATAGTTGGACTTGACATTTGCATTATATAAGGTAGGTGTTATAAATCTAGTCAAATTTTAATGGAAATATTCTCCATGTGTTTTTAAATTTAACAAATATGTGAATTCTTGTTTCCCTTTTCTGTAGCCTATTCACACATGTATATTTATATGCATATATAGAATCTACCAGGTATCACACGTACATTTTTGTGAGGTGGCTGTCTTGGCAGATACAAATTGTGAGAAGAGTTCACTCCTCCTAAAACTGTTTTAAATGAAAATTCAACCTATAGGAGAGCGTCCTAGTAGAACAACATTATACATAAACTTATGTTCAGTAAAATAAATATTTTTGCATCTGTGGATGATATATATTTACTGATGAATTTCTATTGGCATTTATATTGGTACTTTTTAATGTCTGTGAGTGTTGTGTGTGTGTGTGTGTGTGTGTGTGTGTGTGTGTGTGTATAGATATAGATATACATATAGATAGATATAGATATACTCTCCAAATTTTTGAAAATATGGAATATTTTTGTCTTATTTTGCACTTCCTAAATTTTTCATATTCAAGAATGTGTATTTATAATCATCTTTTCTCAAGATTATTCTCAGAAACATTCATATACCCTACTAGACTCTGACTACTAATACTAATATAATGGAGAAAAATATCCCAAACAGAATAGAAATACAAGCATTTCAGAAGGGACATGGTGTATAGTTGGACTTGCCTTTTGCATGATATAAGGTAGGAGTTATAAATCTATTCAATTTGCTGAAATACTTTTCCATATGTTCTTTTTTTGACACAAAACAAAATTTAATCTTCGAAAACTAAATAAAATTGACACATCCTTAACCAAGCTAATGAAGAAAAAAAACCTCAAATTACTAAAATTAAGGATCGTAAAAGAACTTTTACAGAGTACACAACTAAAATACAGAGAATAATTAAAAACTAATTTGAAAATTTATACTCTAATAAATTAAAATACCATGATGACATCAATAAAATTTTAGAGATATACCCAAACTGAATTAGTAGGACATGAACAATTTAAACAAATCAATTTCAAGCAATGAAATAGAAGTTACTGTCAACAGCCTACCAATCAAGCAAAGCCCAGGAACAGACAGATTCTCAGTCAAGTTCTACAAGACCTTCAAAGAAGCATTCATCACAATACTCCTCAAATTATTCCATAAAATAGAAAAGCATGGAACTCCTCCAAACTCATTTCATGAGGCTAGTATCACTCACATACCAAAATCAGACAAAGACACATCAAGGAAAGAAAACTTCAGAGCAATATTCCTGACAAACATATATACAAAAATTCTCAATAAAATTCTTTTTTTTAAGCCAAAGTTAATCAAAAGGGATAAAGAGGGACACTACACACTATTCCATGTGTTTTTAAAGTTAAGAAATATATGAATTCCTGTCTCCCTTTCTCTGTAGCCTATTAAGCACATGTATTTTTATATGCACAAATAGAATCCTACCTGGTTTCACACGTACATTCTTGTGAGGTGGCTGACTTGGCAGATACTATTTGTGAGAAGAGATCACTCCTCCTAAATGCTGTTGGTACAGAAAATTCAACCCATGGGTGAGCTTCCTAGATGAACAACATTCTACATACATCCATGTTCAGTAAAATGAATATTTTGGGATATGCGGATGAGTTATTTTTCATGATGAATTTCGATTGACATATATATTGTGACATTATAATGTGTGTGTGTTTGTGTGTCTATATATATATATATATATATATATATATATATATATATAGTCTCCAGATTTTCCAAAATATGAAATATATGTCTTCTTATACACCGCCTGAATTCATTCATATTCATATATGTGGATTTATAATTAACTTTTAACAAGTTTATTCTCAGAAATATACATCCACTGACATACATATTTGTTTCCTAGTACTGAAAACTAACTTCAGGGAAGGGTTCTTACAAATCCTAATATTTCTAGAGTAACTGACCAAGTTTAACATCAATGCAAATACATTCCTATTTGATATGATGTGTTTGTTAAAGTTCATTTTTATTCAAACTTGGTACGTTATTATTTATTCAGTTTATGGACATCATAAAATATATCCCTTCATTCACAAGTTCACAAATTTATAAATATTTGGTTCACTTTCAATCACTTCCTCCTTTGGAACACATATATTCCTTCATGTTTCTTGACGGGTCTTTTCACTGGACTTCTTTCTAAACACGTTATTTTCGATTGAATAATCATTTTCGAAGCAAAACTCACACACTATTCATGATAAACGGTAACCCTAATAATACCATTAGATACATAACTGGTTGGAATTAATGTACGTATATCAATATATGATTTCCTCTATATTTTCAGATATTAAAACAATCCATTATTTAAATTTGGAACCAGTCATATAATTTTTTCACAGTATGGTCTATTAATGCATCATCTCTATATTCATCAACACAGGGTAAACCTATTAGTATCCCCAGTACTAATTCATATGTTTTCAAAATATTGCTCCCAGAAAAGGTGGAAGAAATACTCATGTCACCTGATCTACATATACATATTATCACAGTAATATTCTGGACACAAAATGCAAAGGTCACCGTTATGATTGCAATAAAGCCTCAATGGAATGTGAACATGGATTACTAAAAACATCCATGCCCAGTTTGCCTAATGCTCTCAAATGTCAATCCAATTGGTGACTACATTTTTGTTTCTTTTTAAGATTATGTATTCAACCTCAACCCTGTTGAAAATGTCTAATCCTATCACTCACGTTATACTTTGCCTGATTTCCTAATGTCTCTATTGATGTCTGCTTTCCTACATATTTTTTCCCAGTTCATCATTGTGCCCGACTTTTCACATATGGTGCCATTAATATTCACTCTCTAACCGAAACCTATTGCTAAAGAACTTTTGGTCCAAATCCTAGACTCACTCTTCCTCCTAAACCTACTGACTATCTTTCTAATCCTACACACTATCCCTTTTTCACTGGATGTTCTCTTCTACATTCAATCATCTGAGGTACAGGGTCTTATGCCATTGTATATCGATTTAACTGAGACCTCCGTGCAAAACATTACTCAAGCTAAGGATCCCAATCAAGGGCCCAAATCCTTCTGGGCTTAAAATATTACCTAGATTTCTGTTTTCATACCTATATTTTACCTCTATATTCTTTTAAATATCGCTGGTTCCCAATACCATTATTCATCCAGCAGAATGATTCCTAAGCCAAATGGAACATGCTATTAACCCTAACCATACAATGTTCCCTCAATCTCACTTTACAGAAGAGGAGGGATAAAGTTGATATTACAATACAGGAAGTTAGGAGATCTTCCACCTGCTGAGTACCTCAAAATCCATGCAGAAATAATCCCTGGAGAAGATGTTGGCAGCTATGAAAAACCTGAGAGAACAAAAGTCATATTCCATGGCAAACAACATGGTCAGGATGAAAGGATGTGTCTGAGTCATCCTCTCTATTTTTAATGCAGGGAAGATGGACCAAAGCAGGCCTGTGTGGAGAGCTGTTCCCAGGTGACTATGGTTTCTATACCATTCTAACATGTGAATGTATCACAGGAAGTAGGGCAGCCTCCATGTCAGGAGACACTAGGACGCAACTGTTAGTACAAAGTGGTGGCCAAGACAGGGACCTCATTTATTTCCTGAAGGTAGTGACCTCACCTCATTTCCTTGGTGATGGAACTCTCTGAATTTTGTGATCCAGGAAGCCAGGCACCCAGAGCCAGTCCCAGTCCCAGTTGCAGTGGGCTCACTTGTTTGGATTCACTAAGGACAGAGTCAGTCTTTCTTGGTACCTACTGATGTAAGGGTTGCCAAATACCAAGAAAGCTCTGAAGAGGGGTCTTTCCTGAGAGGACAGGAATTGGCTCACCACTGCCTCCTGACAACTTCACAGAGTTGACCAAGGAGACCAGATGTGAGACAGAAAGGCCATTTCTGGGGAACATCATATGGCCTACCAGTCAGAGGACACTCCAGATAGTGACAGACCTACTTGTGGGAAAAAGTTGCATTTGTGGGTGTTGGTTTGTGTTTGTGGTTTTTTTCTCATGTTCTGAGAATAGGTAAAAAAGGAGGTTTGTTTGGTTTGGAGTGGACTGTTTCCAGTAAGTCATTTGACAAGGAGACTGTTTCTATGTCTGTGTATCCCACTGTATTTTTCTTTGTAGATATTAGAAAAAAAATAGCTCATTGGTTGTGTCCTGTCTAGTAAAAAGCTTCCCAGCATGCATCCTTTCCAATTAATGAATGGACTGAGGCTTGCCTTATCCATGGGCAACACCGGCTATCTACCTAATTTTCCATTTTTTCATGAATTCTGGCCACTCTCAAGATTAGTATCATGTATTTTTGTACAAGATATGTACCACCTCCAAGCTCTGTGACATGGCCATGTACTGGATAGCTGAAGGGAATGGCGAGCATCTCAGAAAACTCATATATCAGAGTAACCAGGAAAGTCTCCGTGGAGAAACCCTGCTTGGCGCCTTTTGATTACCTATTGTTCTGTTGCTCTGAATGTCAGAAAGGTCTTTGCCTCAGGCCACCCCTTTGTGAAGCCTGAAGAAAACAGTTTTCAAATGGAAATGAATGGGCACCACCTGTGGCTCTTTGCTTCATAGCTTTGGAAATGGATGTGTCTGAATCAGCCTCTTGGCCCTGTGTGAGCCTGTGGTTTAGATTTTCAGCACCTGATGAATCTAAAGAAAGATCCCATGTGGGCATCCAAAACCTAAATGGAAAAAAGATCAGTGATTGTGGATGATGCCTCTCGCCTTCCTCTGTAAGATTCCTGACCTCCATCAAGTGAGAATAGGGATCATTTGTGTCAAATAAGTTCTTCAAAGGGCTGCAGAGGGGAGAAAATAGTTGCTTGGGTTTTCTTATAACTCCAATTCACACTAAAAATCTATACCCCACAGTCAGTATGCCTCAAATTTGAGAAGTGGAGTAGTATTAACGGCAGGCCTATTTGATCACTTCTGTTTCACACTAACGTTGTCCAGGCCACCCTGACTTTAGCAAATGAGGGGCAAGGGAGTTTATTTTTGACACTGTCTTGGGCTGTGCCCCTCATGGAAACCTCCAGCTAGAGGTTATGATTAGTGTCTATATAAAAGATGAAGAGGGCCATGTGAGAGTGTTTTGGTTTTAATTGTCATCATTTGTGTAGCAATTTGAAGAGATGCCTGGGTCCACCTGGGCTTGAACTCTGTTGTGATTCCCCTTAGAGACTGAGTTGTGTAACTGACCTCAGAGAAGTATTGCCATGAATTGTGTTGGGATTTCAGGAGGCCACACATGAGATTCACCATTGGAATCTGAGATTTTGGCCCAGGGTGACTTTACACAGAGCACTGGGAATCTAAGCCAGGATATCACAAGATTTTATTCTGAAAGATTCCAGCCATAGTTGAGAGTCAAAACACACATGCAACTCACGTTGTAGACCTCAATGGGCCTGGCTTCATGAGGCCTTTTGCCCACTCTTTGGGAAGCCTTGCCTGTGAGAGTTCACCAGAGCTTTCATTGAAATGAGATTCCTAACCATTTATTGGTTCCTGTATAAATTGAATCCCACAGTGCCTCCAACTTCATTATTGAAAAATATCTAGATATATACCATGAATTTTTTGAAATTACCATGACCAGGTGGCACTGGAGAACATTTGGATGTCCTGTTGTTAATCATGATTGTACCAGACAGTGCCTTAATTGACTGTGTTTCATGAAAATGCTGTAGAACATAGATGCCAGTAAGTTGGAGCCTGCAGACTAGTGGGCATAAAGCAGTGGAGTGTAGGTGTGTGAAAAAACATCAGTTGTGGGTCCACGTGGATCTGGCATTGGCTTAGAAATGACTTGTCACTGACATGGTACATCCAGCAGACCCTTCTATGTAAAGGCATCTTGTTATATGGAGAGGATTCCTGCCAATGATCAGAATAAGGGGGCTATTGTCGAGTTGAAAAGCTATGTGGGATTTAAGCCTCATTGGTGCATTTTACTGCAGACCTTCACCCACCACATATGAGAGTACATCCTCCAGCACTGTGTCCCAGTGGAACTCCTTGTATTTCGTGAAGCCAATACAAAACTCACAGTGCAGCAGTAAGAAACACCACGAAAGTGGAGCATGAACAAATGGCTTTACAGACAACACGGTTAGATACTTAGACCCCAGTGGCCAAAGTTTACCTACAAATAGAGAACTCAGCACTGCTGCCTCATGTCCACTAGAAAATAAGGAACCATGTCATCCAGGTCACATAGATGGAGACCCAGCATTGATGGTCTCACTACAAAGGAAGCAAAAGCTCCTGACAAAAACATATTTCAACTGCCCAACCTCAGAGGCAGTTTCTCAAAAAGTCATTAGGCCAGCAGAGCTCCATGTTTGTGAAGTGTTTACCCTCTCCCTTTTTGTAAACTGTTCTACCTCCTACAAGTTTGTGAAGTTCTGAGCATTTTGCTTTCCACATATGTATTCACAGATTTTCTAACTCTTCTCCACTAATTGTGTCTTATTTGGGGCGAAGGTAATGTCAAAGCATTGTTCTGGCTGAGAGTGGGAAGATTTTTGTGTAGCACATATTTGCATACATATTAGATTCATTTTCCTATTTTCCATTTGAAATACTGAATCCCTGACACTAACCCATACCCTACTAGACTCTGACTACTAAACCTAATATGAAGGAGAAAAAGAAACCTAACAGAATAGAAATACAGGCCTTTCATAGGAGGCATGGTGTATACTTGGACTTGCCTTCTGCTTTATCAATGGTATGTGTTATAAATCTAGTCAACTTTTCATTGTAATACTTCTCCATGAGTTTTTAAAGTTAACACATATGTAAATTTCTGTCTCCCTTTCTCTGTAGCCTATTCATCAAATGTATTTTTTTATGCATTTTTAGAATTCTACCTGGTATCACATGTACATTCTTGTGAGATCGCTTATTTTGGAAGATACAAATTGTGAGAAGAGATCGCTCCCTCTAAATACAGATGGAACTGGAATTTCCACCTATGGGTGAATTTCCTAGATGAACAATATTATGTATAAATAAATGTTGAGTAAAATGAATATTTTTGGATACGTGGATGATATATATTTCATGATGAATTTCGAATGGCATATATATTGCTACATTTTAATGTCTGTGTATGTGTGTATCTATCTATTTATCTATCTATCTATATAGATATAGATATCTACTCTTAAGATATTCAAAATATGAAATATATGTGTCTTATTATACACTCCCTAAGTAAACTCATGTGTGTGTATGTAGATTTATAATCAACTTTTCACAAAATTGTTCTTAGAAATATTCATCCACCTTAAATACATATTTTTTCCTAGTACTGAAAAGTAAATTAAGTGAATGGTGTATACAATTCGTAATATTTCTACAGTGACTGAACCAGTTTCACATCAATGTAAGTAGACACCTATGGGACCATGATGTGTATTTTGAAGTTCATTTTTATTCAGACACTGGTACATTACTATTTCTGCAGTTTATGGACATTATAGGATATATCCTTTCATCCACAATTTCACAAATTTATAGGCATTTGGTTCACTTTCAATCACTTCCTACTTCAGAACACATGTATTCCTCCATGTTTCTTGACTGTTCTTTTCATGAGATTCTTTCCAAACACAGTATTATTGATTTCCATAATCACTTTTGAAGCCAAACTCACACACTCTTCATGATTAACCATAACGCTAATATTACCATTAGATGTATAACTGGTTGGAATGAATGTATGTATATCAATATAAGATTTCCTATATATTTTCAGATATCAATTCAATACATTATTTAACGTTTGAACCAGTTATATTATTTATTCACAGTATGGTCTATTAAGGCATCATCTCTATATTCGTAGACCGATGGTATACCTATTTGTATCCCCAATACTAATTTTTAATTCTTTAAAATATTGCTTTCAGAAATGGTGGAAGAAATACTGTAGTCACCTGATATACATATACATTTCATCACAGTAATATTCCTGAAACAAAATGCAAGGGTCACACTTATGATTGTATCAAAGCCTATATTGAAAGTGAGCATGTATTACTAACAACATCCATGCCCTGATTAACTAATGATCTCAAATATCATTCCTATTGGTGACTACATATTTGTTTCTTCCTAAGATTATATATTGAAACTGAACCCTGTTAAAAATGTCTTATCCTATCACTCACTTTGTACTTTGCCTTATTTCCTAATGTCTCTATTGATATCTGCTTTCCTACACATTTTCCCCAGTTTATCACTGTGACTGACTGTTCACATATGCTGACATTTACACTCACTCTCTAATCAAAACTCTATATCTAAAGAACATTTGGTCCAACTCCTAGACTCACTCAAATGGATTCTTCAAAGCCCTGCAGAGGGTAGCCCATAGTTGCTTGAGTTTTCTCATGACCCCAATTCACATAAAGAATCTATACCCCACAGAGAATAGGCCTCAAATTGGAGAAGTAGAGCAGTATTATTGGCAGGCCTATTTGATCACTCCTGCTTCACAGGAAGAGTTTCCATGCCACCCTGACTTTAGGCAAATGAGGGGCATGTGAGCTTATATTGGACACTGTCTTAAGCTGCGCCCTTCATGGAAACCTCCAGCCAGAGGTTATGATGAGTCTCTAAATTGAAGAAGATGAGGGCCATGTGGGAGTGTTTTGGTTTAATTGTGGTCATTTGTGTGGTGGTTGGAAGAGATGACTTGGTCCACCTGTGCTTGAACTCTGGAGTGATTCCCCTTAGAGACTGAGTTCTGGAACAGATCTCAGAGAAGTATTGGCATGAATTGTGTTGGGATTTTAGGAGGCCACGCATGAGAGTTGCCCTTGGAGACTGAGATCTAGGCCCAGGATAGCTTTCAAAGAGCACTGGGAATCTCAGCCAGGATATCACATGACTTTATTCAGAAAGACTTGGAAGCCATAGTTGAGAGTCAAAACAAACATGGCCCTCAATTGTAGACCTCAATGGGCCTGGCTTAATGTGACCTTTTGGCCACTCTTTGGGAAGCCTTGCCTCTGAGAGTTCTCCCGAGCTTTAATTGAAATGAGCTTCCTCACCATTTCATGGTTCCCGAATGAATTGAATGCCACAGTGCCTCCAAATTTATCTTTGAAAATTGGCTAGATAAATACCATGAAATTTTTTAAATTCTTATGAACAGGTGGCACTGGAGAACCTTTGGATGTCTATTGCTGATCACGAGTGTACCAGACATTGCATTGATTGACTGGGTTTCATGAAAACGGTGAGAACAGAGATGCCAGAATGTTGAGGCCTGCTGACTAGTTGGCCTAGAGCAGTGGTGGGCAGGTGTATGATAAAACATCTGTCGTGGGGCCATGTGGATCTGCCATTGGCTTCCAAATGCCTTGTGACTGACATGGTCAGCCAGCAGAACCATACAAGTTAAGGGACCTTATTATATGGAGAGGTTTCAGGGCAATATTCAGAATCAGGTTGATATGGACATGGGTACAAGCTTTTGGGGATAGAAGCCTGGTTGGTGCATTCTCCTGCAGACCCTCACCCACTACACGTGAGAGTACTCTCTATAGCACTGTGTCCCAATTTTTCTTTTTGTATTTTGTGAAGCCAATACCAAACTCCCAGTGCAGCAGTAAGAAACACCACGAAAAGTGAAGTATGACCAAATGGCTTCACAGACCACATGGTTAGACACTTAGACCCCAGTGGCCTCAGTTTACCTACAAAGAGAGAATTCAGAACTGCTGCCTCATGTTCTATTGCAAATAAGGAACCATGTCATCCAGGTCACATAGATGCTGACGCAGCTTTGATGGTCTCACTACAAAGGAAGTGAAAGCTCCTGACAACAACAAACATTTCAAGGGCCCAAACTCAGAGGCAGTTTCTCAGAAATTAATTAGGCCACCAGAGCTCCATGTTTGTGAAGTGTTTACCCTTTACCTTACTTTTGGAAATTCCTCTACCACCTCCAAGGTTGTGAACTCCTGAGCATTTTCTTTTCCAGATATATATTCACAGATTTTCAAACTCTTCTCCACTAATTGTGTATTACTTGTGGTGAAGGAACTATCAAGGCATTTTTTTGGATGACAGTAGGAAGATTTTTGTCTAACAAATATTCCCATACACATTAGATTCATTTTCCTATTTTCCATTTGAAATACTGAATCCCTGACACTAACCCATACCCTACTAGACTCTGACTACTAATCCTAATATGATGGAGAAAAAGAAACCTAACAGAATAGAAATACAGGCCATTCATAGGTGGCATGGTGTATACTAGGACTTGCCTTCTGCTTTATCAAGTGTATGTGTTATAAATCTAGTCAACTTTTCATTGTAGTACTTCTCCATGAGTTTTTAAAGTTAACACATATGTAAATTTCTGTCTCCTTTTCTCTGTAGCCTATTCATCTCATGTATTTTATTATGCATATTTAGAATCCTACCTGGTATCACACATACATTCTTGTGAGCTCACTGTTTTTGGATGATACAAATTGTGAAAAGAGATCACTCCCCCTAAATACTGATGAAACTGAAAATTCAACAAATTGGTGAATTTCCTAGATGAACAACATTATACATAAATCCATGCTCAGTAAAAAGAATATTTTTGGATATGAGGATGATATATATTTCATGATGAATTTTGATTGGCATATATATTGCTACATTTTAATGTCTGTGTTTTTATCTTTATAAATAAATAAATAAATATATATATATATATATATTTATTTATATATATATACTCTCCAGATTTTTCACAATATTAAATATATGTGTCTTATTATTCACTCCCTAAATACATTCATATTCATGTATGTGGATTTGTAATCAAATTTGCACAAGATAATTCTCAGAAAAATTCATCCACATAAAATACATATTTATTTTCCAGTACTGAAAACAAACTTTGGTGAATTGTGCTTACAAATCCTAATATTTGCATGGTAACTGACCCAGTTTAACATTAATGCAAGTATAATCCTATGGGACATGATGTGTATTTTGAAGTTCATTTTTATTCAACAGTGGTACATTACTATTTCTTCAGTTGATGGATATCATAGGATATAACTTTTCATTCACAAGTTCACAAATCTGCAGGCATTTGGTTCACTTTCAATTACTTCTTGCTTCAGAACATATGTATTCCTCCATGTTTCTTGACTGTTCTTTTCATGAGATTCTTTCCAAACACATTATTTTCGATTTCCATAATCATTTTTGAAGGAAAGAGGCACCTTACTTACCCCCAGGAAGGTTCGTTGAGGTCTCCTTGTCCTGCGCTGCGTGATTCCCGGCCAATGCACCAAATGTAAGGTTCCAGCGAATGTTGGAGGAAGAGACCATCAAGAAACTGCGGCTCATGCAACAGTAAAAGGCGTTTATTGAGGATCCAATCCAGCATGCTGGGGCTACGTGCTCACTCAAGATGGGAGAGCATCCCAGAGCCCCGAGCAGGGGTTGAGCAGTGCTTAAGTACACTTTTTGGGCAGGGCGGGACTTTACATATATTACAGTCTCCTTTAAGAAATCATCATACACCACGGGAAAATCAAACAACAATTCCTAAACATGATTAGTTCATTTATTGGTGGGAACATGTAAGGCGGGAGTGATAGGTCAGTTCTAAAGCGGGGTACACATTTAAAATGATTGGTTTAGGCTCTGCAATGCCTATGTGCCAGGCCTCACAGGGTCCTAGGTTATTAAAAAACCAGGCGGTCAGGGGGAATATTTACTGGGTAGTCCGGGAATTGTCCTACAAGCTACAGGAATTTCAGGTTTTGCGTGTAGCATAGGAACTTAACAATACCTGGTCCTTTACATTTTAACTCAAGCCTTGCTGCTTAAAAACTTTACAACACCCGGTCTTTTACACTTTAACTTTTACACTTTAATTTCAATTTCTTTTACCCTTACAGATCACTCCTGGTGCACAAGAAGGGTGTCCAAGCCACCCTGACTTTAGGCAAATGAGGGCCAAGGGAGCTTATTTTGGACACTGTCTTGGGCTGTGCCCCTCATGGAAACCTCCAGCCAGATGTTATGATGAGTGCCTTTGTGGAAGAAGAGGAGGGCAATGTGGGATTGTTTTGGTTTTAATTGTGGTCATTTGTGTGACGGTTGGAAGAGATGACAGGGTCCACCTGGGCTTGAAGTCTGGTGTGAATCCCCTTAGAGACTGAGTTCTGGAACTGACCTCAGAGAAGTATTGCATGAATTGTGTTGAAATTTTAGGAGGCCACGCATGAGAGTCGCTCTTATAAACTGAGATCAAGGCCCAGGGTGGCTTTCCACAGAGCACTGGGAATATCAGCCAAGATATCCCATGATTTTATTCTTAAAGACTTGGTAGCCATAGTTGAGAGTCAAAACACACATGGAACTCACAACGTATACCTCAATGGGCCTGGCTATATTTGACCTTTTGGCCACTCTTTGGGAAGCCTTGCCTATGAGAGTTCTCCAGAGTTTCATTGAAATGAGCTTCCTCAACATTTAGTGGTTCTTGAAACCCACAGTGCCTCCAACTTCATGCTTGAAAAATGGCTAGATAAATACCATGAAATTTTTGAAAATCCCATGACCAGGTGGAACTGGAGAATCTTTGGGTGTCCTGTTGCTGATCATGAGTATACTAGAGGGTGCCTTGATTGACTGGGTTTCATAAAAATAATGTAGAAAAAAGATGCCAGTAAGTTGGAGCCTGCTGAGTAGTGGGCCTAGAGCAGCGGTGGGCAGGTGTGCAGGTGTGTGATAAAACATCTGTGGTAGGTCCATGTGGTTTGGCCATTGGCTACCAAATGGCTTGTGAAGGACATGGTGCAGCCAGCAGACCCTTATTTGTAAAGGCATTTTGATATATGGAGAGGTTTCAGGGCAATTTTCAGAATCAGGTTGACATGGTCAATGGTGCAAGCTATGTGAGAAAGAAGCCTGGTTGGTGCATTCTCCTGCAGACCGTGACCCACCACAGTGACAGAACTCTCTCCAGCACTGTGTCCCAGTTGAAATTGTTGTATTTCGTGAAGCAAATACCAAAGTCCCAGTGTAGCAGCAAGAACCACAACAGAAAGTGGAAGAGGACCAAATGGCTTCACAGTCCACACGGGGTGACACTTAGCCCCCAGTGGCCACAGTTTACCTACAAAGAGAGAATTCAGCACTGCTGCCTCAGGTTCATTGGAAAATAAGAAACCATGTCCTCCAGGTCACATAGATGCAGACCCAGCTTTGATGGGCTCACTATAAAGGAAGCTAAAGCTCTTGACAACAACATATATTTCAAGTGCCCAACCTCAGAGGCAGTTTCTCAAGAAGTATTTAGGCCAGCAGAGCTCCATGTTTGTGGAGTGTTTACCATGTCCCTTACTTATGGAAACTGCTCTATCACCTCCAAGGTTGGGAAATCCTGAGCGTATTCCATTCCAGATATGTATTCACGTATTTTCTAACTCTTCTCCTCTAATTGTGTCTTACTTGTGGCAAAGGTAATGTCAAGGCATTGTTGTGGATGAAAGTGGGAAGATTTTTGTGTAGCACATATTTGCATACACATTGGATTCATTTTCCAATTTTCCATTCAAAATACTGAATCCCTGACACGAAACTATACCCTACTAGACTCTGACTACTATTCCTAATATGATGGAGAAAAATAACTCAAACAGAATAGAAATACAAGCAGTTCAGAAGAGGCATGGTGTATAGTTGGACTTGCCGTTTGCATTATGTAGGTTAGGTGTTATAAATCTAGTTAATTTTTAATTGAAATAGTTCTCCATGTGTTTTTAAAGTTAATGAATATGTGAATTCCTGTATCCCTTTCTCTGTAGCCTATTCAGCACATGTATTTTTATATGCACATATAGAATCCTACCTGGTATCACATATACATTCTTGTGAGGTGGCTGACTTGGCAGATACAAATTATGAGAAGAGATCACTCCTGCTAAATGCTGTTGGATCTTAAAATTCAACCTATGGGTGACCTTCCTAGTTGAACAACATTATTCATAAATCCATGTTCATTAAAATTAATATTTCGGGATCTATGGATGATATATATTTCACCATGAATTTCGATTGACATATATATTGCCACTTTATAATGTCTGTGTGTGTTTTGTATATATATATATATATATATATATATATACTCTCCAGATTTTTCACAATATGAAATATATGTGTCTTATTATTCACTCCCTAAATACATTCATATTCATGTATGTGGATTTGTAATCAACTTTGCACAAGATTATTCTCAGAAATATTCATCCACCTGAAATACTTATTTGTTTCCTAGTACTGAAAACAAACTTCAGTGAAAGGTGCATACAAATCCTAATATTTCTACAGTAACTTACCAAGTTTAACATCAATGCAAGTAGATTCCTATGGGACATGATGTGCATTTTGACGTTCATTTTTATTTAAAACTGGTACAGTACTATTTCTTCAGTTTATGCACATCCATGGATAAATTTTTCACCCAAAATTTCAAAATTAAAGACATTTGTTTCACTTTCAATCACTTCCTGCTTCCGAACACATGTAGTCCTCCAGGTTTTTCGACTGGTCGTTTCATGAGACTTCTTAACAAACACATTATTTTCGATTTCCATAATCACTTTTGAAGGAAAACTCACACACCCTCTTCATGATAAACCATAACCCTAATATTACCATTAGACTTATAATTGGTTGTAATGAATGTATGTATACCAATATCAATATAAGATTTCCTGTATATTTTCAGATATCAATTTATTCTAATTCCAATTTCTAAAGTTGGATCCAGTTATATTATTTATTCACAGTACGATCTATTCATGCATCATCTCTATATTCATTGACACAGGGTACACCTATTTGTATACCCAATACTAATTTATGGGTTTTAAAAATATTGCTTCCCATAATGGTGGAAGAAATACTCATGTCACCTGATCTACATATACATTTTATCACAGTAATATTCTGGACAAAAATGCAAAGGTCACACTTATGATTGTACCAAACCCTAAATTGAAAGTGAGTATATATTACTAAAAACATCCTTGTCCAGGATGCCTAATTCTCCCAAGTGTCAATATTGTTGGGGACTATATATTTGTTTCTTCCTATGATTATATATTCAACCTCAACCCTGTTGAAAATGTCTAATCCTATCACGCATTTTATAATTTGTCTGATTTCCTAATGTCTCTATTGAGACCTTCTTTCCTACATATTTTCCCCAGTTCATCATTGTGACTGACTCTTCACATGTGCTGACATTTACATTCACTCTCTAAACGAAACCCTATTGCTAAAAAACTATTGGTCCAACTCGAAGACTCACTCTTCTTCCTAAACCTACTATCTTCCAAATCCTACCGACTATCCATTTTTGACTGGATGTTCTCTTCGACATTCAGGCATCTGAGGTGCAAGGTTTTATTCCATTGTGTATAGATTTATCTGAGACTAAAATGCAGAATGTAATTCAAAGCTAAATATCCCAAAGAAGGGCCCAATGCCCTTTCTGGCTTCAAATCGTAACTAGATTTATGTTTTCATACTTATATTTCAAATATATATTCTTATAAATTTTGCAGGTTCCCAATACCATTATTCATCCAGCAGAATGATTCCTAACACAAGTCAAATATGTTATTGACCCTAACCATACACTGTTCCCTCATTCTAAATTTACAGAGAGGAGGGACAGAGTTGGTCTTACAATACAGGAAAGTAGGGGATCTTCCACCTGCTGAGAACCTCAAAGTTCCATGCAGAAATGTTGACTGAAGAAGATGTAGGCAGCTATGAAGAACCTGAGGGAACAAAAGTCATGTTCAATGGCAAACAACCTGTTCAGGATGAAGGGTTCTGTCTGAATCAGCCTCTCACATCTTAATTTAGAGAAGATGGACCAAACCAGGCCTGTGTGGGTAGCTGTTTCTGGGTGCCTATGGTTGTATACCATTCTAAATTGTGAAAGTGTCACAGGAAGTAGGGGCAGCCTCCTTCTCATGTGACACTTGGAAGCCACTGGTAGGACAAAGTGGTTGCCAAGGCAGTGACCTCATTCAGTTCCTAAAGGAAGTGACCTCACCTCACTTCCTTGGTGATGGAAATCTCTGAACTTGGGATTCATGAAGCCAGGCACCCAGAGCCAGTCCCAGTCCCAGTCCCAGTGGTCTCACTTGTTTGGATTTACCAAGGACAGTGTCAGTCTTTCTTGGTACCTACTAATGTGAGGATGGCCAAATGCCAGGAAAGCTCTAAAGAGGGGTCATTCCTGAGAAAGCAGGTAGTTGCTCACCTCTGGGTCCTGACACCTGCACAGAGTTGGCCAAGGAGACCAGATCTGAGACAGATCAGGCCATTCCGTGGGAATATAGTATGGCTCACCAGTCAGAGGACAGTCCGGATAGTCACAGAACTTCTTGGGGGAAGGAGGTGCCTTTGTGGGTGTGGGGGTGGGTTTCTGGTTTTGTCTCATGTTCAGAGAATAGGTAGGCAAGGCGCTTTTTTTGGTGTGGAATGAACTGTTTCTAGTAAGTCATTTGACAAGGCGAGTGTTTCTATGTCTGTCTATCACACTGTGTCCGTGGTTGCAGATATCAGAAAAGAAAATGCATCAATGGATGTGTCCTGTCTAGTAGAATGCTTCCCAGCATTCATCCTGTCCAATTTATGAATGGATTTCAGATTGCCTTTTCGATGGGTAACACCTGCAATCTTCCTAAGTTTCAGTTTTCTTCTGGACTTCTGCCCCTCTCCAGAATAGGCTCATGGTTTTATGTCTAAGGTATGTACCACTTCCAAGCTGTGTGCCATGACCATGTACTGGATAGCTCAAAGGAATGGCGAGCATCTCTGAAAAATCAGATATTAGTGTGACCATTAAATCTCAGTGGAGAAACCCTGCTTTGGGCCTTTTGCTTACCTATTGTTCTGTTGCCCTGAATGTCAGGAAGATCTTTGCCTCAGGCCACCCCTTTGTGAAGCCTGAAGAAAACAGTTTTCAAATGGAAATGAATGGGCAACACCTGTGGCTCTTTGCTTAATTGCTTTGGAAAGGGATGTGTCTGAATCAGCCTCTTGGCCCTGTGTTAGGCTGTAACTTAGATTCTCAGCACCTGATGGATCTAAAGAAAGATCCCATGGGTGCATTAAAAACCAAAATGGCCAAAAGAGCAGTCATTGTTTATGAAGACTCTCGCCTTCCTCTCTAAGGTTCCTGACATCCATCAAGTGAGAATAGGGATCCTTTGTTTCAAAAGAGTTCTTCAAAGCCCTGCAGAGGCTATCCCATAGGTGCTTGGGTTTTCTCATGACCCCAATTTACATGAAGAATCTAAACCCTACAGTCAGTAGGCCTCAAATTGGAGAAGCCAAGCTGTATTAACGACAGGCCGATTTGATCACTCCTGTTTCACAGTCAGGATTTCCAGGCCACACTGACTTTAGGCAAATGAGGGGCAAGCGAGGTTATTTTGGACACTGTCCTGTCCTGTGCCCCTCATGGAAACCTCCATCCAGAGGTTATGATGAGTGTCTATATGGAAGAAGAAAAGGGTTATGTGGGAGCGTTTTGTTTGGAATTGTGGTAATTTGTGTGGCACTTAGAAGAAAAGACTGGGTCCACCTTGGCTTGAACTCTGTTGTGATTCCTCTTAGAGAATGAATTCTGGAACTGACATCAGAGAAGTATTTTCATGAATTGTGTTTGGTTTTTACTAGGCCATGCATGAGAGTCGCCCTTGGAACCTGAGATCTAGGTGCAGGGTGGCTTTCCCCAGAGCACTGGGAATCTCAGCCAGGATATCACATGATTTTATTCTGAAAGACTTTGCAGCCACAGTTGAGAGTCAAAACACACATGGACCTCACATTGTAGACCTCAATGGGCCTGGCTTCATGTGACCTTTTGGCCACACTTTGGGAAGTCTTGCCTGTGAGTGTTCTCTAGAGCTTTCATTGAAATGAGCTTCCTCAACATTTAATGGTTCCTGAATAAATTGAAACCCAAAGAGCCTCCAACTTCATCCTCGACAAATGGCTTGATAAATACCATGAAATTTTTGAAATTCCCATGACCAGGTGGCACTGGAGAACTTTTGGATATCCTGTTGCTGACCATAAGTGTACCAGACAGTGCCTTGACTGACTTTGTTTCATGAAAATTGTGTAGAACAGTGATGCCAGTAAGTTGGAGCCTGCTCATTAGTGGGCCTAGAGCAGTGGTGTGAAGGTGTGTGATAAAACATGTGTGGTGGGGCCATGTTGATCTGCCATTGGCTTCCAAATGCCTTGTGACTGACAGGGTACAGCAAGCAGACCCTTATATGTAAAGGCATCTTGTTATATGGATAGGTTTATGGGCAATGTTCAGAATCAGGTTGGCTACCTGGTACCACACGTACATTCTTGTGAGGTGGCTGACTTGGCAGATACAAATTGAGAGAAAAGATCACTCCTACTAAACCCCATTGAAACTGAATATTCAACATATGGGTGAGCTTTCTAGTTGAACAACATTATACATAAATCCATGTTCAGTAAAATGAATATTTTTAGATCTGTGGATAATATATATTATATGATGAATTTTGATTGACATATATATTGCTACTTTTTTGTCTGTGTGTGTTTTGTGTTTGTGTGTGTATATATATATATATATATATATATATATATATATATATATATATACACACTCTCCAGATATTTCAAAAAATGAAATATATGTGTCTCATATACACTCCCTAAATTCATTCATGTTCATGTATCTGGATTTATAATCAACTATTCACAAGATTATTCTCAGAAATATTCATGCACCTGAAATTTGCCTAATGCTCTCAAATATCAATCCTATTGGTGTCTACATATTTGTTTTTTCCTAAGATTATATATTCAAACTCAATCCTTTTCAAAATATCTAGTCCTGTCACTCACTTTGTAATTTCCCTGATTTCATAATGTCTCTATTGATATCTGCTTTCCTACATATTTTCCCCAGTTCATCATTGTGACTGACTCTTCAACTGTGCTCACATTTACATTCACTCTCTAACTGAAACCGTATTGCTAAAGAACTTTTGTTCTAAATTCTATACTCACTCTTCTTCCTAAACCTACTGACTATCTTCCTAATCCTACCAACTATACCTTTTTCACTGGATGTTCTCTTCTACATTCAATCATCCAAGTAAATGTCGGGCAAGCTTTGGAGAAGGAGACGACCAACAGAGTACTCATGATACAGCAAAAGGTTTATTGGGTTTCCAGCATGCTGGGGCTCAGAGCTCACTTTAATAGAGCAGATAGCCCTGAGAATAGCTTAAGTAGAGTTTGTATACTTTCCCTGGAGAAGGCAGGGAGGGAAGTTTATTGATGGGTCACGACGAGTGGGCAGTTTGCATGCAACTGGGTGAGGGAGTACATTCTGTAGTTTGGCAGTTGGGGACAGCACATTTTGGGAACAAGTTTTGCAAGCATTTCTCAAGATTTCAACAGTTTTTTGTTAAGCATAGGGAAATACAGGAAGTGACAAGTACTTATTTTATTAACCTTTCATTCCTCACTTCTTTTTCTGGCTACTTTTAATCATAAAAATTATCATTGGGGGGTTTCACATTCTATGTCTCCTAGTGGGGTATTACCATAAGTTTAACTCGTCCAATTTGAGCCTGGAGAAAAGAAATTACACGGTTGAGAAAACAGGGTTTTATAGTTAGCAATAATATGAGGATTATTATTGGACCGGCCAGGGTTGATAAAAACGTAGTTAACCAGGGGCACTGTGTGAACCAAGACTCAAACAACCCTTTTTGGGTCTCTCTCTCTCTTGTTGATGCTCTTTAATGTGTCTTTTTAATTTACTCATAGATTTTATTACAACTCCAGTATGTTCAGCATAAAAACAACATTCTTCCCTCAATGCAGCACAAAGGCCCCCTTCTTTAATGAAGAGGAGGTCCAAACCTCAACTGTTCTGTAAAACAACTTCAGAGAGAGAGGTTAAAGTTTCATGCAAAGCTCTGATGGTGGTTTCTAATATCTTAGTTTTGGTCTATTGCTGCTTCTAATTGGGTCATTTATTGTGTCACATGGACAAGGGCAGTGGTTCCTGGGCCCACCCGTGCAGCAAATCCTATTCCTAATATGATGGCTAAAGTGAGGGATATATGCTCCCAGTGGAACCTGGTTGTATGTCCCCCTATTTGATCTTCAAATGAACCTGCTTCATAATAGAGCACTCTGGGAAACATCTGCACCATTACACGATTAATCACATCTGTTGACCATTTCATGAAAACATAAACAAGGTTTAAGTATATAGAATTATTCTGTTGTAAGGACGGACAAGGCAAGGCACCTAAGATAGCACTAAAGACAGGGAAACAGTCCTATTTGGTTGCAACCGGATTCAGAGGGCATCGCTTCTGTTGTAATCAATTAATCCCCTGAAACTCAAGTTTAGGTAGTTTCAGAATTTTGTACCCAACATGTAAGGGAAGGTGCTCAGAAGCTCACAGTCTGCAGAAGTTCAAAAACGCAGTATTTGTTCCTGTTTTTCCCCTGTTCTGGGCAAGTTAACTTTTAAAGGACACCTGGGAGGGGGAGAGCTTTTTCTTCCCTTTCTTATTTTACCCCTGCCAGCTGTTACCATGGAGACCAGTTGGTAACTTCTTTATCTTAGAAATGTAGCCATCTCTGTGAATCCCCAGCTCAAGGACAGAGGCCTTGTTCACATATTTTGTGAAAAACTAGTAAAAGGGTGTCTACCTGAGAAGTGCTGATTTTTTTAGCCACTGGCCAAGTAGAACAGGGCAATACGAAAAGAGGAAGTTTATCTACATTGAACTCTTTTATAGGGACTCTTTTGCTGAAAGTCCTAAAGTCAGCCATGGTGAAGACTTCTGGAGAAGGTCAGTTAAGACTTTTCTTTGGGCCTAGTGCAGAGGGGGAAGACGGGGAAGGTGGGCTCTGATCAGCTCCGTGGATCTGAAAATGAGGAAGGAGAGATGTAAAAGAATAATGGGAAACGGGTTTGAGATTTTCCTAGCAACAAAAACTTGAGCAGTAGAACAGGTAGAGCAGAGAGGATGATGGGAGTGAGTATCTCAAAACGCATATGAGGGACGTTTAATTATTAGTAAACTGTTTTCAGTGATGACAAACCAACTTTAAAGGCCATTTTTATTACATCTTAGATAGGGGACTGAGGGCTCTCCTCAGCTGGTTTGAGCTTTGGTTTAGCTGGTAAGAAGACCTGGCGGGACCCGGTGCGGGCACTGACAGGACAAGAGAGGAGTGAGTGGGTGGAGGGGTACTTCAGTAACTGCTGCCTCAGCAAGGAGGCAATGGTCTGAGAACCGGCAGAGGTTTGGGTTTTTGATCTAGTAATTGGAGGGGAGAAATCAGGTTGCTGAGGTGGGAGTGACAGCAGAGTGTCTGGAGCAGAAGGCTGAGGGTGAGGATCTATTGGAGAAGCATAGCTCAGGATGTGAGTGAAGGAGGGAAAAGGTCACGCAAAATTTGAGGATCTAGAGACCCCTCTGGGGGCCATCGGTTCTTCTTATCTAATTGGTAATATGGCCAATGATGTGTACTGAATTTGATGAGGAGTTTGGGTTCCATCAGGCAGCCCCTGTTTGCTCACATCCCCATGACTTACAGAAGAAGTCGGCTTTCCCCCCACACAGCCGTGACTGTGGCTTTGAGAGTCTGCCCGGCAAACATAGTAATCTAGGCTAGCCAACCTGCATCTGGCTTGCATGTCCCTTCATCCATAATGTTTGTTTCCATTATCTATGCTACAGAAGTAATTTAATGGAATTTTAGTGGTATCCTCTTCATCAGGGAAATCCCAATAGGTAAGACCTATAGCCAGCTGACAAATGTCTGGGAGGAATGATGGCCACCAGGTCCCTCAGGGGGCTGTATGCGAGATAGATTATACTTCTTTTCCAGTAGGATTTGTGATCAGCCATCACTGCTGAATGGGCTGATGTGGCTTAGGACTACTTGTGGCCAAGGAGAGAGTCCACAGACCTATCCACATGGCGAATACGCAATTTGAAGGTTTTACCAGTCTTTTCCAGTTTCCAGCCAGAGTCTGGACAGGGCGCAGGCTTGAGATGAGAGGCATGGATCCAGAAATTGATTCCGTCTACCTTTACCACTGGAGGTGTTATAAGTAGCACCGGCTATGGTCCTTTCCAGCGGGGTTTCAAGCATGATACCTGATGTCGTCTTACGTAGATGAAGTCTCTTACTTGATATCAATGTGGAGTCCCTTTGTCCCCAGTTTGGTAGGCAGTGGCCAGCTGTTTACACAGGTATCACTGAGTTCTTTTTAGAGCTTTAAGTCTGTCAAGCAAGGGGGTGTGGATGGAATGGTTAGGTCTTTGAGTCGGGCTTAGGTCCCTTACTGCAAGAGGGCAACAATAGAGAATTTCACAGGGGCTAAGGTTACTCAAAGAAACAGAGGGAGTATTTCTTGCATGAAACATTGCATAAGGCAGGAGCATAGTCCAATCTTTTATGCTGTTCTCTAAGTTTAATTTTCTTAAGGTCTCTTTAATGGTTCAATTTATTCTATCTGCCTGTCCTGAACTCGGGTATCTATAAGCACAATATAACTTCCAATTAATTCCCTGGTTCCTGGCTAACCCCTGACTTACCTGGGCCATGAACACCGGTCCATTATCAGACCCTATTACCGGCTTAGCTTCCTCCAATGGTAAAGAGGCTGAGTCAGCAGCAGGGAAATCCATTTGAGGGTGTTGTGGGTTAGGGGACAAGGGCAGGGGATTAGTAAGGGAAGAAGAGTCCAGTAGAGTCAAATCTGTGACTCGGGGAGAACAGGGGGTGGAGGAGGAGGAGGTTGAGAGGGTTTGAGAGATCATGGGGGATGGAGTAGGAGCAGAGGCAGGGGCAAGGAAAGGCTTCACCCATGGAGGAGGAGATTTGCAGATGTTCTGCCAAGTTAAGATATATGGCTGTTGATCCAGATGGCTATGTGTCCCTGGCTGAGATAATATCTCTGAATTTTTAAATTAGTGCGAAGTAGAAAGATCCTTCAAGGGGCCATCCGAATTCAAAGGTGGGCCATTCTGAGGCACAGAGATTCTGCCAGGTCCAGCATTTTACTAAAACAAGAAAGATTCTGAGCTCTTAAGCGGACTTTGTTCCAGTGATCAAGGGTCAGGGACAGAGGCATTGAACTGCTCTGTCCCATAATGAAAGGTACACAAACAGCAAAAGCAAGGACACATGACACAGATAAGACAAGACCATAAACACAGGCAATGGACGTCAAACACTGAAACCAGGAATGAGTAGCCGGCAAAACCCGATGGGATGACAATACCGAATCTGAAACAAAATATCACTGAGTTGAGGAGACTATTGTTCCTTAATTTCCCGAGTTTTCTGCGGCGTCCCCCAGGGAGGTGCCCTGTGTCTCCGTGACACGTCTCTCAGCCACCTTCGGAGGGAACTCAGGCTCTTCATCGCCAGAGATTTTGCCAAGCCCTAACATGAAACCTGAAACCAGAAAGAGGCGCCTTACTTGCTCCGAGAGGAGCCCATTGGGGTCTCTCGTCTGCCACTGCCAGAACTCGGTGGAACCTCAATATGTAAAGGTCGGGCGAGTGTCGAAGGAAGAGACCACCAAGAGTCTGTCTCATGCAACAGCAATGGGTTTATTTGGGGTTCAGCATGCTGTGGCTCAGAACTCACTTAAATAGAGCAGAGAGCCCTGAGAACACCTTAAGCACAGCTTATATACTTTCCTTGGAGAGGGAAGAGAGGGAAGTTTACTAATGGGTGAGGGCATGTGGGCGGTTTGCATGACACTGAGTGAGGGAGTACATTCTGCAGTTTGGCAGTTGGGAACAGAACATTCTGGAAACAAGATTAGCAAACATTTCTCAAGATTTCAACAGTGTTTTGTTAAGCATACAGAAAAACAGGAAGTGACAAGTACCTATTTTATTAACCTTTCACTACGGACTATCCCTTTTCGACTAGATGTTCCTTCTACATTAATTCATCCAAGGTACAAGGTCCTATGGCATTGTATATCGATTTAATTGAGACACCTCTGCAGAACGTAATTCAAAGCTGCATATCCCAATCAAGAGCCCAATGCCCTTCTGGACTTCAAATCATACTTAGATTTCTGTTTTCATACATATATTTCACCTATATATTCTTATACACATAGCAAGTTCCCAATACCATTATTCATCCAGCAGAATGATTTCTAAACCAAACCGAACATGTTATTAACCATAACCATACACTGTTCCCTCAATCTAACTTTACAGAAGAGCAGGGAAAGAGTTGATCTTACAATACTGAAATGTAGGGAATCTTCCACCTCCTGAGAACCTCAAAGGTACATGCAGAAATGATCCCTGGAGAAGAGGTAGGCAGCTATGAAGGACCTCAGAGACCAAAAGTCATCTTCCATGGCAAACAACCTGGTCAGGATAAAAGGTTGTGTATGAATCAGCTTCTCTTCTTAACGTAGAGAAGTTGGACCAAACTAGGCCTGTGTGGAGATCTATTCCTGGGTGCCTATTGTTGATATACCATTCTAACTTGTGAAAGTGTCACAGAAAGTAGGGGCAGCCTCCGTATCATGGGACCCTTGAAAGCAACAGTTAGGACAAAGTGGTTGCCAAGACAGTGACCTCATTCAATTTCTGAAGGAAGGGACCTCACTTAACTTCCTTGGTGATGGAACTCTCTGAATTTGGGATCCAGGAAGCCAGGCACCCAGAGCCAGTCCCTGTCCCAGTCCCAGTGGTCTCACTTGTTTGGATTCAGCAAGGACAGAGTCAGTCTTTGTTGGTACCTACAGATGTGAGGAAGGCCAAATGAGAGGAAATCTCTGAAGCGGGGCTTTTCCTGAGAAAGCAGGTAGTGGCTCACCGCTGGCTACTGAGAACTTCACAGAGTTGGCCAAGGAGACCAGATCTGAGACAGGACAGGCCAATTTGGGGGAACATATTTTGGCCTACAAGTCAGAGGACACTCTGGATAGTCACAGACCTACTTGGGGGAAGGATTTGCCTTTGTGGGTGTTGTTGTGGGTTTGTGGTTTTGTCTCATTTTCCTAGAATAGGTATTAAAGTCGGTTTGTTTGGATTGAAGTTTAGTGTTTCTAGTAAGCCTTTTGACATGGCGAGTGTTTCTATGTCTCAGTATTTCACTGTGTCCGTGGTTGTATGCATTAGAAAAGAGAATGCATCAATGGATGTGTCCTGTCTAGTAGAAAGCTTCTCAGCATTCAAATTGCCCCATTTATGAATGGACTGTAGCTTGCCCTATTGATGCGCAATACCTGCTATATTCCTAAGTTCCTGTTTTCTTTCTGAATTCTGGCCACTCTACAGAATAGGACCATGGTTTTTTGTTCACGATATGTACCACCTTCAAGCTCTGTGACTGGCCATGTACTGGATAGCTGAAAGAAATGGCAAGCATCTCAGAAAACTCAAGTATCAGTGTGACCAGGAAATTCTCAGTGGAGCAACCCTGCTTTGGACCATTTGCTTACATATTGTTCTGTTTTCCTGAATTTCAGGAAGGTCTTTGACTCAGGCCACCCTTTTGTGAAGCCTGAAGAAAACAGTTTTCAAATGGAAATTATTGGGCATACATGTGGCTCTTTCCTTAACTGCTTTGAAAAGGGATGTGTCTGAATCAGCCCCTTGGCTCTGTATGAGGCAGTGGCTTAGATTCTCAGCACCTGAGGGATCTAAAGAAATTTCCCATGCGTGCATTCAAAACCAAAATGGCCAAAAGAGCAGTCATTGGCATGAAGTCTCTAGCCTTCCTCTGTAAGGTTCCTGACCTCCATCAAGTGAGAATAGGAATCCTTTGGGTCAAACGAGTTCTTCAAAACCTGCAGAGGCTAGCCCATAGGTGCTTGGGTTTTCTCATGACTCCAATTCACATAAAGAATCAATATCTGACAGTCAGTAGGCCTCAAATTGGACAAGCAGAACAGTATTAACACCAGGCCTATTTGATCACTCCTGGTTAACAGGAAGCGTGTCCAGGCCACCCTGACTTTAGGCAAATGAGGGGCAAGGTAGATTATTGTGGATACTGTCTTGGTCTGCGCCCCTCATGGAAACCTCCAGCCAGAGGTTATGATGAGTGTCTATATGGAAGGAGATGAGGGCCATATGGGAGTGTTTTGGTTTTAATTGTGGTCAATTGTGTGGTAGTTGGAAGAGATGACTGTGTCCACCGGAGCTTGAACTCTGGTGTGATTACCCTTAGAGACTGAGTTCTGGAACTGACCTCAGAGAAGTATTGCAAAAAATAGTGTTGGGATTTTAGGAGGTCACGCATGAGAATCACCCTTGTAATCTGACATCTAGGCCCAGGATGGCTTTCCACAGTGCTCGGGGATTCTAAGCCAGGATATCACATGATTTAATTCTTAAAGACTTGGGACCCTTAGTTGAGAATACAAACACACATGGATCTCACTTTGTATACCTCAATGGGCCTGGATTCATGTGACCTTTTGGCCACTCTTTGGGAAGCCTTCCCCGTGAGTGATCTCCAGAGCTTTCATTGAAATGAGCTTCCTCACCATTTAATGGTTCCTGAATTAATTGAAACCCACAGTGCCTCCAACTTCATCCTTGAAAAATGGCTAGATAAATACCATGAAATTTTTGAAATTCCCATGACCAGGTGGCACTGGATAAACTTTGAATGTCCTGTTGCTGATCATGATGGTTCCAAACTGTGCCTTGATTGACTGGGTTTTGTGAAAATGTTGTAGTACAGAGATGCCAGTAAGTTGGAGCCTGCTGAGTAGTGGGCATAGAGCAGTGGACTGTAGGTGTGTAAATAAATATTTTTGGTAGGATCACCTGGATCTTCCATTGTCTTCCAAAAGACTTGTGACTGACATGGTGCAGGCAGCCGACCCTTATATGTAAAGGCATCTTTTTATATGGAGAGGTTTCAGGGCAATGTTCAGAATCAGGTTGCTATAGTCAAGTGGGAAAGCTATGTGGGATTAAAGCCTGGTTCGTACATTCTCTTGTCGACCATGACAAACCACACGTGACAGAACTCCCTCTATCATTGTGTCCCAGTTGAACTCCTTGTATTTCATGAATCTAATACGAAACTCCCAGTTCAGGAGTAAGAAACACCCTGAAAATTGGAGCATGACCAAATGGCTTCACAGACCACACGGGAAGACACTTAGCTCCCAGTGGCCACAGTTTACCTACAAAGAGAGAATTCAGAACTGCTGCCTCATTTTCATTAGAAAATAAGGAACCATGTCCTCCAGGTCACATAGATGCAGACCCAGATTTCATGGTGTCACTACAAACGAAACTAAATTTCCTGACAATTACAAATATTTCATGTTCCCAACCACAGAGGAAGTTTCTCAAGAAGTCTTTAGGCCAGCAGAGCTCCATGTTTGTGAAGTGTTTACCGTCTCCCTTACTTTTGGAAACTGTTCTTCTACTTCCAGTGTTGTGAACTTCTGAGCATTTTACATTTCTCATATGTATTCACAGATTTTCTAACTCCTCTCCTCTAATTGTGTCTTACTTGGAGTGATGGTTATGTCAAGCCATTGTTCTAGAAGAGAGTGGGAAGTTGTTCCTGTAGTACATGTTTGCATACACATTAGATTAATTTTTCTATTTTCCATTTGAAATACTGAATCCCTGACACCAACCCATACCCTACTAGAATCTGACTACTAATCCTAATATGATGGAGAAAAAGAAACCTAACTGAATAGAAATACAGTCCTTTCATAGGAAGCATGGTGTATACTTGCATTTGCCTTCTGCTTTATCAAGAGTATGTGTTTTAAATCTAGTCAACTTTTTATTATAATATTTCTTCATGAGTTTTTAAAGTTATCACATATGTAAAATCCTGTCTCCCTTTCTCTGTATCCTAGTCAGCACATGTATTTTTTATGCACATATACTATCCTACCTGGTATCCCACGTACATTCTTGTGAGCTCACTGACATTGGAATATAAAAATTGTGAAAAGAGATGACTCCCCCTAAATACTGATTGAACTGAAAATTCAACCTATGGGTGAGCTTCCTAGTAAAAAACATTATACATAAATCCATGTTAAGTAAAATGAATATTTTTGGATATGTGGATGAATTATATTTTATGATGAATTTCAATTGGCATATATATTTCTACATATTAATTTGTGTGTGTGTGTTTGTGTGTGTATTTGTGTGTGTGTGTATATATATATATATATATATATATATATATATATATATATATTCTCCAGAATTTCCAAAATATGAAATATATGTATCTTATTATACACTCCCTAACTTCATTCGTATTCATGTATTTGGGTGTATAATCAACTTTACACAAGATTATTCTAAGAAATACTCAACCACCTGAAATACATATTGGTTTCCTACTACTGAAAACTAAGTTCAGTGAATGGTGCTTACAAATCCTAATATTTCTACTGTAACTGACCCAGTTTAACATCAATGCAAATAGATTTCTATGGGACACGATGTGTATTTTGAAGTTCATTTTTATTAAACACTGGTACATTAAAATTTCTTCAGTTTATGTACAACATAGGATATATTTTTTTCATTCACAACTTCACAAATTTATAGGCATTTGGTTCATTTTCAATTACTTACTATTTCAGAACACATGTATTCCTCCATATTTCTCTACTGGTCTTTTCACTTGACTTCATTCTAAACACATTATTTTCGATTCCATTATCATTGTTCAAGCAAAACTCACTCTTCATGATAAACTGTAACCCTAATATTACCATTAGATATATAACAGGTTGGAATGAATTTATGTATATCAATATAAGATTTCATATATTTTTTTCAGATGCAAATTCAATCCATTATATAAAGTTGGAACCAGTTATATACTTTATTCACAATATGGTCTATTCATGCATCATCTGAATAATCATCAACACAGGGTACACCTTTTCGTATCCCCAGTACTAATTTATAAGTTTTCAGGATATTGCTCCCCATAATGGTGGAAGAAAGACTCATGTCACCTGATCTACATATACATTTATCACAGTAGTATTCTGGACACAAAATGCAAAGATCACACTTATGATTGTACCAAAGCCTAAATGGAAAGTGAGCATGGATTATTAAAAACATCTGTCCAGGTTGAGTAATGCTCTCAAATGTCAATCCTCTTTGTTACTACATATTTGTTTTTTTCCTAAGATTATATATTCAACCTCAAGCCTTTTGAAAATATCTAATCCTATCACTCACTTTATGCTATGCCTGATTTCTTAATGTCCCTATTGATATCTGCTTTTCTACATATTGTCCCCAGTTCATCATTGTGACTGTAACTTCAAATGTGCTGACATTTACATTCACTCTCTATCTGAAACCCTATTGCTAAAGAACTTTTGGTCCAACTCCTATACTCACTATTCTTCCTAAACCTACTGACTATCTTCCTAATCCTACAGACTATCCCTTTTTGACTGCATGTTCTCTTCTACATTCAAACATCCGAGGTACACGGTCCTATGCCATTGTATATCAATTTATCTGAGACCTCGGTGCAGAACATAATTCAAGCTAAGTATACCAATCGTGGTTTCAATTCCTATCTGGGCTTCAAATCTTTCCTAGATCTCTGTTCTCATACATATATTTCAAGTCTATATTCTTATAAATATCACAGGTTCCCAATACCATTATTCATCCAGCATAATTATTCCTAACCCAAATCGAACATGCTATTAACCCTAACCATACACTGTTCCCTCAATCTCATTTACAGAAGAGCAGGAACAGAGTTGGTCTTACAATACAGGAAGGTAGGGGATCTTCCACCAGCTGACAACATCAAAAGTCCATGCAGAAATAATCCCTGGAGAAGATGTAGGCAGCTATGAGGGACCTGAGAGAGCAAAAGTCATCTTACATGGAAAACATCCTGGTCATGATGAAAGGATGTGTCTGAATCAGCCTCTCTTTTCTTAATGTAGTGAAGATGGACCAAACCAGGCCTGTGTGGAGAGTTGATCCCGGGTGCCTATGGTTGATATACCATTCTAACTTGTGAAAATGTCAGAGCAAGTAGGTGCAGCCTCCATCTGATGGGACCCTCGGAAGGAACTGTTAGGAAAATGTGGTTGCCAGGGTAGTGACCTCATTCAGTTCCTGAAGGAAATGAACTCAACTTACTTCCTTGGTGATGAAACTCTCTGAACATGGGATCCAGGAAGCCAGGCACCCAAAGCCAGTCCCAGTGCAAGTCCCAGTGGTCAAACTTGTTTGGATTTACCAAGGACAGAGTCAGTCTTTCTTGGTACATACTGATGTGAGGTTGGCCAAATGCCAGGAAGATCTGAAGAGGGGCCTTTCTTGAGAAAGCAGGTAGTGGCTCATCGCTGGCTTCTGACAGCATCACAGAGTTGGCCACGGAGACCAGATCAGAGACAGGACACCCCAATATGGGGGAATATATCATGGCCCACCAGTCAGAGGACACTCTGGATAGTCAGAGACCTACTGGGGGAAGGAGGTGCCTTTGTGGGTGTGGTTGTGGGTTTGTTGTTTTGTCTCCTGTTCTCAGAATAGGTAGGAAAGGTGGTTTGTTAGTTTTGGAGTGGACTGTTTCTAGTAAGTCATTTGACAAGGCGAGTGTTTCTGTGTCTATATATCCCATTGTGTCCGTGGTTGTAGAAATTAGAAAAGAAAATGCATCAAGGGATTTGTCCAGTCTACTAGAAAGCTTCCCAGCATTCATCCTGTGCAATTTATGAATGAACTGCAGCTTGCCTTATAAATGGGCAACACCCGCCATCTTCCTAAGTTCCTGTTTTCTTCCTGAATTCTGGCCACTCTCTAGAATACGCTCATGGTTTTGTGTTCAAGATATGTACCACCCCAAGCACTGTGACATGGCAATGTACTGGATAGCTGAAGGGAATGGCGAGTATCTCAGAAAACTCAGATATCAGTGTGACCAAGAAAGTCTCAGTGGAGAAACCCTGCTTTGGGCCTTTTGCTTCCCTGTCTGTTGCCCTGAATGTCAGGAAGGTCTTTGCCTCCGGCAACCCCTTTGTGAAGACTGAAGAAAACAGTTTTCAAATGGAAATAAATGGGCATCACCTGTGGCTCTTTGCTTAACTGCTTTGGAAAGGGATGTTTCTGAATCTGCATCTTGGCCCTGTGTGAGCCTGTGCCTTAGATTCTCAGCACCTGATGGATCTAAAGAAAGATCCCATGTGTGCATCCAAAACTAAAATGGCAAAAAGGGCAGTCATAGTGGATGAAGTCTCTTGGCTTCCTCCAGACAAAAGCTGAATTAAGATACTATAGAACTCAATAGCACAATCAATAACCTAGACGTAACCAACATATATAAAATATATCAACCATCATCAAGTGGATACACGTTCTTCTCAGCAGCACATTGATCCTACTCCAATATAGACCATATATTATGCAATAGGGAAACTCTTAGTAAATATAAAGGTATGGAGATAATACCATGCACCATATCTGATCATAATGGATTGAAACTTTAAATCAATGAAAAAAAAAGGAAGGAAAAATTCTACATCACATGGAAAATGCACAATATGTTACTGAATGATCAGTGGGTTACAGAAGACATAAAGGAGGAGATAAAAAAATTCTTAGAGACAAATGACAATAGAGACACAACATACCGGTTTGTATGGGACACAATGAAAGCCGTTTTAAGAGGGAAATTCATTTCTTGTAATTCTTTCCTCAAAAAAAGAAAAAAACACCACAAATAAATGAACTCACACTACACCTCAAAAACCTAGAAAAGGAAGAGCAAAACAACATCAAATGTAGTAGAAGACAAGAAATAATTGAAATTAGAGGAGAAATCAATGAAATTGAAACAAAAAATCTACATTGTAAAAATTGAAATAAATAAGAGTTGGTTCTTTGAAAAAATAAATATGTTCGACAGGCCCTTAGCCCTGCTAACGAAGAGAAGAAGAGAGAGAACTCAAATTACTAACATATGGAATAAAGATGGAAATATCACAACACACACTACAGAAACACAGAAGATAATTAGAAAGTATTTTGAAACCCTATATTCCAATAAAATAGAAGATAAAGAAGATATCGATAAATTTCTTAAGTCATATGATCTGCCCAGATTGAGTCAGGAAGACACCCACAATTTAAATAGACCAATAACAAAGGAAGAAAAATAAGAAACCATCAAAAGACAAAAAAACCAAAAAGAGCCCTGGACCGGATAGGTATAAAGTGGAGTTCTACAAAACCCTCAAAGAAGAATTAATACCAATACTTTTCAAGCAATTTCAAAAAATAGAAAAAGAAGGAGTTCCTCCAAATTCATTCTATGAGGCCAACATCACCCTGATTCCAAAACCAGACAAAGACACTTCAAAGAAAGAAAACTACAGACCAATACCTCTAATAAACTTGGATGCAAAAATTCTCAATAAAATCATGGTGAATTGAATACAAAAGCATATCAAAATAATTGTGCTTCATGATCAAGTAGGATTCATCCCTGGGATGCAAGCCTGGATCAATTTATGGAAATCAATAAATGTAATCCACCACATCAATAGACTTAAAGACAAAAACCATATGATCATCTCGATAGATGTAGATAAAGCGTTTGACAAAGTACAGCATTCCTTTATGTTCAAAACACTATAAAAATTAGGGATAACAAGAACTTACCTCAACATGGTAAAAGCTATATATGCTAAACCTCAGGCTAGCATCATCCTAAATGGAGAAAAACTGAAGGCATTCCCTCTAAAATCTGGAACAAGACAGAGATGCCCTCTATCACCACTTCTATTCAGTTTAGTTCTTGAAATACTAGCCAGAGCAATTAGACAGAAAAAAGAAATTAAAGGCATAAAAATAGAAAAAGAAGAACTTAAATATTTGCTATTTGAGGATGACATGATAATATATTTAACAAACCCTAAAGGGTATGCAAAGAAACTACTAGAGTTAATAAATGAATTCAGCAAAGTGCCAGTATATAAAATCAACAAGAAAAAAATCAAAGGCATTCCTGTATATCAGCAACAAAACTTCTGAAATTGAAATGAGGAAAACCACTCCATTCACAATATCCTCATAGAAAATAAGATACTTGGGAATCAACCTAAAAAAAGAGGTGAAAGATTTATACAATGAAAGTTACATAACTCTAAAGAAAGTGATAGAAGAAGATGTTAGAAGATGGAAAAATGTACCCTGTTCATGTATAGGCAGAACTAACATCATCAAAATTGCGATATTACCCAAAGTTCTCTACAGGTTTAATGCAATGCCAATCAAAATCCCAATGGCATTTCTTGTAGAAATATATAAAGCAATCATGAATTTCATATGGAAAAACAATAGACACAGAATAGCAATAGCAATTCTAAGCAGGAAGTGTGAATCAGGATGTATAGCGATAACAGAGTTCAAACTGTACTACAAAGCAATAGTAACAAAAACAGCGTGGTACTGGTATCACAAAAGTCAGCTGGACCAATGGTACAGAATAGAGGACACAGAAACCAATCCACAAAAGTACAACTTTCTTATATTTGAAAAAGGGCCTAAAAGCATGCAATGGAGGAAGGATAGCATCTTCAACAAGTGGTCCAGGGAAAATTGGAAATCCATATGCAACAAAATGAAAATGAATCCCTTTCTCTCGCCATGCACAAAAGTTAACTCTAAATGGATCAAGGAGCAAGATATAAAATCAGAGACACTGCATCTAATAGAAGAAAAATTTGGCTACGATGTACATACTGTGGGGTTGGGCTCCAAATTCCTTAATAGGACGGCCATAGCACAAGAGTTAATAACAAGAATCAACAAATGGGACTTACTTAAACTAAAAAGTTTTTTTCGAAACAAGAGAAACAATAAGAGAGGTAAATAGAGAGCCTACATCTTGGGAACAAATTTTTACCCCTCACACTTCAGATAGAGCCCTAATATCTAGAATATACAAAGAACTCAAAAATTAAACAATAAGATAACAAATAAACCAATCCACAAATGGGCCAAGGACCTGAACAGAAACTTCACAGAGGAGGACATACAATCCATCAACAAGAACATGAAAAAATGCCCACCATCTCTAGCAGTTAGGGAAATTCAAGTCAAAACCACCCTAAGATACCATCTCACTCCAGTAAGATTGGCAGCCATTATGAAATCAAACAACAATAAGTGTTGGCGAGGATGTGGGGAAAAGGGTACACTTGTACACTGCTGGTGGGACTGGAAAATGTTGAGGCCAATTTGGAAAGCAGTATGGAGATACCTGGGAAAGCAGGGAAAGGATCCACCATTTGACCCAGCTATCTCACTTCTCGGACTATTCCCTGAGGATCTTAAAAGAGCGCACTATAGGGATACTGCCACATCACTGATCATAGCGGCACAATTCATAATAGCTAAACTGTGGAACCAAACTAGATGACCTTCAATAGGCGAATGGATAAAAAAGGGGCATCTATACACAATGGAGTATTATGCAGCATTAAAAAATGACAAAAATCATTGAATTTGAAGGGAAATGGATGGCATTAGAACATATAATGCTAAGCAAAGCTAGCCAATCCTTAAAAAACAAATGCCAAATGTTTTCTTTGATATAAAGAGAGCAAATAAGAACAGAACAGGGAAGAAGAGCATGAGGAAAATATTAACACTAAATGGAGATGAGTGGGGGGAGAGAAAGGGAGAGAGAATGGAAAGCATATGGAAATGGTAGGAGACACTAAATGTTACACAAAATTCCATATAAGAGGTTGTGAGGGGAAAGGGGGGGAAACAAGGGAGAGAATTGAACAATAGCAGATGAGGTATAGAGGGTAGATGGTTGGAGAGGGGAGGGGGATAGTAGGGGATAGGAAAGGTAGCAGAATACAACAATCACTAATATGCCATTATGTAAAAACGTGAGTGTGTAACTGATGTGATTCTGCGATTTGTATTGGGGTAAAAATGGGAGTTCATAACCCAAATGAGTCAAATGTATGAAAGATGATATAGCATGAGCTTTTGAACAACCAAAAAAAAGAAAAAAAAAGGAATTTAATTTCCAATATTTGAGACATTTTACAACTTTATTTTTTAATAAAATTGGCTTTTATTTGTTATCTTACTTGCTGTTATCTGCCTTTCAGTTTGAAAAAACGATGTGCTGTAGCCATTCATCCATGTAGTATGTAACAGAAAATTTTCAGTGTCTCCATATAACCAGATTGGCAAGGCATCAAGGTTTCCCTCACAAACAAGATAAAGGCTTTTGCATAAAAAATTTAATATTCTGCAATACAATTTTTTTTTAACTTTCCAATTAAATTTCAATTTTTTTTAAAAAAAGAAGAAACTAAACCCCACAGTAAGAAGGCCTCAAAGTGGAGAAGTGGAGCAGTATTAATGGCAGGCCTATTTAATCACTCCTGGTTCACAGGAAGGGTGTCCAGGCCACCCTGACTTTAGGCAAATGAGGGGCAAGAAAGCTTATTTGGGCCACTGTCTTGGGCTGTGCCCCTCATGAAAAACTCCAGCCAGAGGTTATGAGGAGTGTCTATGTGGAAGAAGATGAGGACAATGTGGGAGTGTTTTGGTTTTAATTGTGGTCATTTGTGTGGCAGATGGAAGAGATGACTGGGTCCAACTGGGCTTGAACACTGGTGTGATTCCCCTTAGAGAATGAGTTCTGGAACTGACCTCAGATAAGTATTGCCATGAATTGTGTTGCGATTTCAGGAGGCCACACATGAGAGTCGCCCTTTGAAACTGAGATCTAGGCCCAGGGTGGCTTTCCCAAGAGTACTGAGAATCTCAGCTAGGATATCACATGATTTTATTCTGAAAGACTTGGCACCCATAGTTGAGAGTCAAAACACACATGGACCTCACATTGTAGACCTCAATGGGCCTGGCTTCATGTGACCTTTTGGCCACTCTTTGGGAAGCCTTGCCTGTGAGTGTTCTCCAGATCTTTCATTGAAATGAGCTTCCTCAACATTTAATGGTCCCTGAATGAATTGAAACCCACAGTGCCTCCACCTTCATCCTTGAAATTTGTCTAGATCAATACCATGAATGTTTAGAAATTTTCATGACCAGATGGCACTGGAGAACCTTTTGATGTACTTTTGCTGATCATGAGTATACCAGACAGTGCCTTGATTGACTGGGCTTCATGAAAATGTTTAGAACAGAGATGCCAGAAAGTTGGAGACTGCAGAGTAGTGGGCCTAGAGCAGTGGTGGGAAGGTGTGTGATAAAACATCTGTGGTGGGGCCATGTGGATCTGCCATTGACTTTCAATTGTCTTGAGACAGACATGGTGCAGCCATCAGACCATTGTATATAAAGGCATCTTGTTATATGGAGAAGTTTCAGAGTAATGTTTAGAATCAGGTTGCTATGATCAAGGGGGCAAGCTATGTGGGATAGAAGCCTGGTTGGTGCATTCTACTGTAGACCAGGGTACACGTACCACACGTGACAGAACTCCCTCCAGCACTGTGTCCCAGTTGAACTCCTTGTATTTCGTGATGCCAATACCAAACTACCAGTGCAGCAGCAAGAAACACCACGAAAAGTGGAAGATGACCAAATGGTTTCACAGTCCACACGGGGAGACACTTAGCCCCCAGTGGCAATAGTTTACCTACAACGAGAGAATTCAGCATTGCTGCCTCATGTTCATTGGAAAATAAGATGCCATGTCCTCCAGGTCACATAGATGCAGACCCAGCTTAGATGGTCTCACTATAAAGGAAGCGAAAGCTCCTGAAAACAGCATATATTTCAAGTGCCCAACCTCAAAGGCAGTTTCTCAAGAAGTGTTTAGGCCAGCAGATCTTCATGTCTGTGGAGTATTTCCCATGTCACTTACTTTTGGAAACTCCTCTACCACCTCCAAGGTTGTGCACTCCTGAGCATTTTCGTTGCAGATATATATTTACAGATTTTCTAACTCTTCTCCTCTAATTGTTACTTACTTGGGGCAATGGTAATGTCAAGTCATTCTTCTATATGAGAGAAGGAAGATTTTTTTGTAGCACATATTTGCATACACATTGGATTCATTTTTCAATTTTTCATTCGAAATACTGAATCCTTGACACTAGCCCATACCCTTATAGACTCTGACTACTAATACTAATATGATGAGAAAAATAACCAAAACAGAATAGAAATACAAGCAGTTCAGAAGATGCATGGTGTGTAGTTGTACTTGCCTTTTGCATGATATAAGGTAGGAGTTATAAATCTAGTCAATTATTTGTTGAAATAATTCTCCATGTGTTTTTAAAGTTAAGAAATATGTGAATTTCTGTCTCTCTTTCTCTTTAGCCTATTAAGCACATGTATTTTTATATGCACAAATAGAATCCTACCTGGTTTCACACGTACATTCTTGTGAGGTGGCTGACTTGGCAGATACAAATTGTGAGAAGAGATCACTTCTCCTAAAGGCTGTTGGAACTAAAAATTCAACCCATGGGTCACCTTCCTAGATGAACAACATTATACATAATCCATGTTCAGTATAATGAATATTTTTTGATATGCAGATGAGTTATTTTTCATGATGAATTTCAATTGGCATATATATTGCTACATTATAATGTGTGTGTGTTTGTGTCTATATATATATAGTCTCCAGATTTTCAAAATATGAAATATAAGTGTCTTACTATACACTGCCTAAATTCATTCATGTTCCTGTATGGGGATATATAATCAATTTTTCACAAGATTATTCTTAGAAATATACATCCACTGAAATACATATTTGTTTTCTAGTACTGAAAACTAACTTCAGGGAATGGTGCTAAGAAATCCTAATATTTCTACAGTGACTCACCCAGTTTAACATCAATGCAAGTAGACACCTATGGGACATGATGTGTATTTTGAAGTTCATTTTTATTCAACACTGGTACATTACTATTTCTGAAGTTTATGGGCAATATAGGATATATCATTTCATCCACAATTTTACAAATTTATAGGCATTTGGTTCAATTTCAATCACTTCCTACTTGAGAAGACATGTATTCCTCCATGTTTCTTGACTGTTCTTTTCATGAGATTCTTTCCAAACACATTATTTTCGATTTCCATAATCACTTTTGAAACAAAACTCACACACTCTTCATAATAAACCGTAACACTAATATTATCATTAGATGTATAACTGTTCGGAATGAATGTATGTATATCAATGTAAGATTTCTTGTATATTTTCAGATATCAATTCAATCCATTATTTAAATTTTGAACCAGTTATATTATTTATTCACAGTATGGTCTATTAAAGAATCATCTTTATATTCATAGACCCAGGGTATACCTATTTGTATCCCCAATACTAATTTATAAGCCTTTAAAATATTGCTTTCAAAAATGGTGGAAGAAATATTCTAGTCACCTGATATACATATGCATTTCATCACAGTAATATTCCTGACAAAAAATGCAAGTGTCACACTTATGATTGTACCAAAGCCTATATTGAAAGTGAGCATGTATTACTAACAACATCCATGTCCTGATTCACTAATGATCTCGAATATCATTCCTATTGGTGACTACATATTTGTTTCTTCCTAAGATTGTATATTCAAACTCAACCCTGTTAAAAATGTCTTATCCTATCACTCTCTTTGTACTTTGCCTGATTTCCTAATATCTCTATTGATATCTGCTTTCCTACACATTTTCCCCAGTTCATCACTGTGGCTGACTCTTCACATATGCTGAAATTTACATTCACTCTCTAACCAAAACCCTATATCTAAAGTCTTTTGATCCAACTCCTTGGTTCACTCAAATGGGTTCTTCAAATCCCTTCAGAGGGTAGCCAATAGGTGCTTGGGTTTTCTCATGACCCCAATTCTCATAAAGAATCTATACCCCACAGAGAGTAGGCCTCAAATTGGAGAAGTAGAGCACTATTAATGGCAGGCCTATTTGATCACCCCTCGTTCACAGGAAGGGTTTCCATGCCACCCTGACTTTAGGCAAATGAGTGGCAAGTGAGCTTATTTTGAACACTGTCTTGGGCTGCGCCCCTCATGGAAACCTCCAACCAGAGTTTATTATGACTGTCTATATGGAAGAAGATGAGGGCCATGTTGGAGTGTTTTGGTTTAATTGTGGTCATTTGTGTTACGGTTGGAAAAGATTCCAGGGTCAACCTGGGCTTTAACTCTTGTGTGATTCCCTTTAGAGACTGAGTTCTGGAACAGATCTCAGCGATGTATTGGCATGAATTGTGTTTGGAATTTAGGAGGCCACACATGAGAGTTGCCCTTGGAGACTGAGATCTAGGCCCAGGTTGGCTTTCCAAAGAGCACTGGGATTCTCAGCCAGGATATCACATGACTTTATTCAGAAAGACTTAGCAGCCATAGTTGAGAGTCAAAACACATATGGACCTCAATTGTAAACCTCAATGGGCCTGGCTTCATGTGACCTTTTGGCCACTCCTTGGGAAGCCTTGCCTGTGAGAGTTGTCCCGAGCTTTCATTGAAATGAGCTTCCTCACTATTTCATGGTTCCTGAATGAATTGAAACCCACAGTGCCTCCAACTTCATCCTTGAAAATTGGCTAGATAAACACCATAAAATTTTTGATATTCCTATGAACAGGTGGCACTAGAAAATCTTTGGATGTCTGTTGCTGATCACGAGTATACCAGACAGTGCCCTGATTGACTGGGTTTCATGAAAATGTTGTAGAACAGAGATGCCAGAAAGTTGGAGCCTGCTGAGTAGTGGGCCTAGAGCAGTGGTTGGCAGGTGTATGATAAAACATCTGTCGTGGGGCCACATGGATCTTCCCTTGGCTTCCAAATGGATTGTGACTGACATGGTGCAGCCAGCAGGCCCTTACAAATAAAGGGATCTTGTTATATGGAGAGGTTTCATGGCAATGTTCAGAATCAGGTTGCTATGGACATGGGTGCAAGCTTTTTGGGATAGAAGCCTGGTTGGTGCATTCTCCTGCAGACCCTCACTCACCACACATGAGAGTACTCCCTCTAGGACTGTGTCCCAGTTTATCTCCTTGTACATCATGAAGCCAATACCAAACTCAGAGTACTGCAGTAAATAACACCACAAAAATTCGAGTATGACCAAATGGCTTCACAGACCACACGGTTAGACACTTAGACCCCAGTGGCCTCAGTTTACCTACAAAGAGAGAATTCAGAACTGCTGCCTCATGTTCAATAGAAAATAAGGAACCATGTCATCCAGGTCACATAGATGCTGACCCAGATTTGATGGTCTCACTACAAAGGAAGCTAAAGCTCCTGACAACAACAAATATTTCAAGGGCCCAAACTCAGAGGCAGTTTCTCAAAAATTTATTAGGCCACCAGAGCTCCATGTTTGTGGAGTGTTTATCCTTTCTTTTACATTTGGAAATTCCTCTACCACCTCCAAGGTTGTGAACTCCATTCATTTTTTTTTCCAGATATATATTCACAGATTTTCAAACTATTCTCCACTAATTGTGTCTTACTTGTGGTGAAGGAAATATCAAGGCATTGTTGTGGAGGACAGTGGGAAGATTTTTGTCTAGCATATATTTGTATACACATTAGATTCATTTTCCTATTTTCTATTTGAAATACTGAATTCCTGACAGTAAGCCATACCCTAGTAGACTCTGACTGTTCCTGGGTGCCTATGGTTGGTATACCATTCTAACTTGTGAATGTGACACAGGAAGTAGGGGCAGACTCCATGTCATGGAGCCATTGGAAGCAAATGTTAGAACAAAGTGGTTGCCAAGGCAGTGACCTCATTCAGTTCCTGAAGGAAGTGACCTACCTCACTTCCTTGGTGATGGAACCCTCTGAACTTGGGATCCAGGAAGCCAGGCACCAAGAGCCAGTCCCAGTCCCTTTCCCAGTGGGTTCACTTGTTTGGATTTACCAAGGACAGAGTCAGTCTTTCTTGTGGATCACTAAATGCCAGGAAAGCTCTGAAGAGGGGCCTTTCCTGAGAAAGCAGGTAGTGACTCACCGATGGCTCCTGAAAACTTTAGAGAGTTGGTAAAGGAGACCAGATCTGAGACAGGACAGGCCATTTCGGGGGAACATAGTATGGCCTATCAGTCTGAGGACACTCTGGTTACTCACAGACCTATGTTGGTAAAAGATATGCCTTTGTGGGTGTAGATGTGAGTTTATGGTTTTGTCTCATGTTCTGAGAATAGGTAGGAAAGGCAGTTTGTTTGGTTTGGAGTGGACTGTTTTTAATAAGTCATTTGACATGGTGAGTGATTCTATGTCTGTGTATCCCTCTTTGTCGGTGGTTGAAGATATGAGAAAAGTGAATGCATCAATGCATGTGTCCTGACAAGTAGAAAGCATTCCAGCACACATCCTGCCCAATTTATGAATGGACTGTTGCTTGCCTTATCGATGGGCAACACCTACTATTTTCCTTAGTTCCTGTTTTCTTCCTGAATTCTGGCCATTCTCCAGAATAGGCTCATTTTTTTTTTGTCCAAGATATGTACCACCTCCGAGCTCTGTGACATGGCCATTTACTGGATACCTGAAATGAATGGGGAGGATCTCAGAAAACTCAGATATCAGTGTGACCAGTAAAGTCTCAGTAGAGAAACCCTGCTTTGTGCCTTTTGCTTACCTACTGTTCTGTTGACCTGAATGTCAGGTAGGTCTTTGCCTCAGACCACCAGTTTGTGAAGCCTGAAGAAACTGCTTTCAAATGGAAATGAATGAGCATCACCCGTGGCTCTTAGATTAATTGCTTTAGAAAAGGATGTGTCTAAATCATCCTCTCGGCTCTGTGTGAGGCTGTGGCTTAGAATCTCAGCACCTGATGGATCTAAAGAAAGATCCCATGTGTGCATCCAAAACCAAAATGGCAAAAAAATCAGACATTGTGGATGAAGTCTCTTGCTTCCTCTGTTAGGCTCCTCACCTCCATCAAGTACGAATAGGGATCCTTTGGGTCTAATGAGTTCTTCAAAGACGAGAAAAGGTGCTTGGGTTTCACATGACTCCAAATCACATAAAGAATCTATACCTCACGTTCAGTAGGCCTCAAAAAGGAGAAAAAGAGCATTATTAATAGCAGGCCTATTTGATCAATCCTGGTTCACAGGAAGGGTGTCCAGGAAACCCAGACTTTAGGCAAATGAGGGGCAAGGGAACTTATTTTGGACACTGTCTTGGGCTTTGCCCCTTGTGGAAACCTCCAGCCAAACGTAATGATGAGTGTCTATATGGAAGAATATAAGGGCCATGTGGTAGTGTTTTGGTTTTAATTGAACATGTTAATAACACTAACCATACATTGTTCCATCAATTTAAGTATTCAGAAGAGCAGGGACAGATTTGTTCTTACAATACAGGAATGTAGGGGATCTTCAACCTGCTGAAAACCTCAAAGGTCAATGCAGAAATTATCCCTGGAGAAGATGTAGGCAGCTATGAAGGACCGGAGAGAGCAAAATAATCTTCCATGGAAAACAACCTTGTCAGGATGAAGGGTTGAGTCTGAATCAGACTCTCTATCCTTAACGTAGAGGAGATGGAGCAAACTGGGCCTGTGTGGAGAGCTGTTCCTGGGTACCTATGGTTGGTATACCAGTCTAACTTTTGAAAGTGTCTCAGGAATTAGGGGCAGCCTCCATCTCATGGGACCCTTGGAAGCAAGTGTTAGGACAAAGTGGTTGCCACGGCAGTGACCTCATTCAGTTCCCGAAGAAATGACCTTCCTAACTTCCTTGGTGATGGAACTCTCTGAATTGGGATCCAAGTAGCCAGGCACCCAGAGCCAGTCCCAGTCACAGTTCCAGTGGGCTCACTTGTTGGATTTACCAAGGACAGCGTCAGTCATTCTTGGTACCTACTGATATGAGGATGGCCAAATGCCAGGAGTGCTCTGAAGAGGGGCCTTTCCTGAGAAAGCAGGTAGTGGCTCAACACTGGCTCCTGACAACTTCACAGAGTTGGCCAAGGTGACCAGATCTGAGGCAGGACAGGCCATTTCGGGAGAACACAGTATGGCCCACAAGTCAGAGGACATTCCGGATAGTCACAGACCTACTTGGGGGAAGAAGTTGAATTTGTGAGTTCCGGTGGGGTTTGTGGTTTTGTCTCATGTTCTCAGAATAGGTAGGAAAGGAGGTTTGTTTGGTTTGGAATTATCTGATTCTTCTAAGTCCTTTGACAATGCGAGTTTTTCTATGTCTGTGTATCCCACTGTGTTAGTGGTTGTAGACATTAGAAAAGAGAATGCATCAATGGATGTGTCCTGTCTAGTAGAAAGCTTCCCAGCATTCATCCTGCCCAATTTATGAATGGACTGCGGCTTGCCATATGGATGGGCAACACCTGCAATCTTCCTAAGTTCCTGATTTCTTACTCAATTCTGGTCACTCTCAAGAATAGACTCATGGTTGTGTGTCCAAGATATGTACCACCTCCAAGGTCTGTGAAATGGCCATGTACTGGATAGCTGAATGGAATGGCCGAGCATCTCAGAAAACTCAGATAGCAGTGTGACCAGGAATATCTCAGTGGAGAAACCCTGCTTTGGGCCTTATGCATACATATTTTTCTGTTGCCCTGAATGTCAGGAAGGTGTTTTCCTCAGGCCAACACTTTTGGAAGCCTTAACAAAAGACTTTTCAATTGGAAATAAATGTGCATCTCCTGTGGCTCTTTGCTTAATTGCTTTGGAAAGGGATGTGTCTGAATCAGCCTCTTGGCCCTGTGTGAGGCTGTGGCTTAGATTCTATGCACCTTATGGATCTAAAGAAAGATTCCATATGTGCATCCAAAACCAAAATGGCTAAAAGTAGAGTCATTGTGGATGAAGTCTCTTGCCTTCCTCTGGTAGGGCACTTACTTCCATCAAGGAAGAATAGGGATCCTTTGTGTCAAATGGGTTCTTCAAAGCTCTGCAGTGGCTTGCCCATAGTTCTTGTGTTTTCTCATGCGTCCAATTCCCAAAAAGAATTTAAACCCCTCAGTCAGTAGGCCTCAAATTGGAGAAGTGGAGCAGTATAAATGTCAGGCCTATTTGATCACTCCTGGTTCATAGGAAGGGTGTCCAGGCAAACGTGACTTTAGGCAAATGAGGGACAAGGAAGCTTATTTTGGACACTGTCTTGGGCTGTGCCCTCATGGAAACCTCCAGCCAGAGGTTATGATGAGTGTCTATATGGAAGAAGATGAGGGTCATGTGGGAGCGTTTAGGTTTTAATTGTGAGAGATTACTGGTTCAACCTGGGTTGAATTCTGGTGTGATTCCCCTTAGAGACTCAGTTCTTGAACTGACCTCAGAGAAGAATTGTGTTAAGATTTTCGGAGGCAACGCATGAGAGTCGCCATTGGAAGCTGAGATCTAGTCCCAGGGGGACTCTCCACAGTTCACTGGGAATCTCAGCCAGAGAATCACATAATTTTATTCTGAAAGATTTGGCACCCACAATTGAGAGTCAAAACACACATGGACCTCACATTTTAGACCTCAATGGGCCTGGCTTCAAGTGACGTTTTGGCCACTATTTGGGAAGCCTTGCCTGTGAGAGTTCTCCAGAGCTTTCATTAAAATGAGATTCCTCACCATTTAATGGTTTCTGAATAATTGAAACCCACAATGCCTCCAACTTCATCCTTGAAAATGGTTACATAAATATCATGAAATTTTTAAAATTACCATGACCAGGTGGCACTGGAGAACCTTTGGATGTCCTGTTGCTGATCATGAGTATACCAGAGAGTGCCTAGATTGACTGGGTTTCTTTAACATGGTGTAGAACACAGATGCCAGTAAGTTGGAGTCTGCTGAGAAGTGGACCTAGAGCAGTGGTGGGCAGGTGTGTGATAAAACATCAGTGGTACGGCCATGAGGATCTAGCATTGGATTCCAAATGCCTTGTGACTGACATGGTGCAGGCAGCAGACCCTTCTATGTAAAGGCATCTTGTTATATACAGAGGTTTCAGGGCAATGTTCAGAATCAGGTTGCTATGGTCAAGGGGGAAAGCTATCTGGATAGAAGCCTGGTTGGTGCATTCTCCTGCAGACACTGACCCACCACACGTGACAGAACTCCCTCCAGCACTGTGTCCCAGATAAACTCCTTGTATTTCATGAAGCAAACACCAAACTCCCAGTGCAGCAGCAAGAAACACAACGAAAAGTGGATCATGACCAAATTGCTTCACAGTCCAAACGGGGAGACACTTAGCCCCCAGTGGCCACAGTTTACCTGCAAAGAGAGAAACCAGCACTGCTGCCTCATGTTCATTGAAAAATAAGATGCCATGTCCTCCAGGTCACATAGATGCAGACCCAGCTTTGATGGTCTCACTAGAAAGAAGCTAAAGCTCCTGAAAACAACATATATTTCAAGTGCCCAAACTCAGAGGCATTTCTCAAGAAGTCTTTAGGCCAGCAGAGCTCCATGTTTGTGGAGTGTTTATCCTGTCCCTTACTTTTGGAAACTCCTCTACCACCTCCAAGGTTGTGAATTTCTGAGGATTTTTCATTGAATATATGTATTCACACATTTTCTAATTCTTCTCCTCTAATTGTGTCTTTCTTGGTGCGAAGGTAATGTCAAGGCATTTTTCTGGATGAGAGTGGGAAGATTTTTGTGTAGCATATATTTACATACACATTGGATTCATTTTCCAAATTTCCATTAGAAATACTGAATCCATGACACTAACCACTACATTACTAGACTCTGACTACTAATCCTAATATGATGGAGAATAAAAACCCAAACAGAATAGAAATATAAGCAGTTCAGAGGATGCATGTTGTATAGTGGGACTTGCCTTTTGCATTATATAGGGTAGGAGTTATAAATCTAGTCAATTTTCTGTTGAAATATTTCTCCATGTATTTCTAAAGTTAACAAATATGTGAATACCTGACTCCCTTTCTCTGCAGCCTATTCAGCACATGTAATTTTATATGCACATATAGAATCCTACCTGGAATCACACGTACATTCTTGTGAGATGGCTCACTTGGCAGATACAAATTGTTAGAATAGTTCACTCTTCCTAAATGATACTGGAACTGAAAATTCAACCAATGGGTGAGCTTCCTGGTTGAACAACTTTACACAAAAACCCATGTTCAGTAAAATAAATATTTATGATCTGTGGATGATATATATTTCATGGTGAATTTCAATTGGCATATATATTCCTACTTTTTAAAGTCTGTTTGTGTGTGTGTGTGTGTATACATACTCTACAGATTTTACAAAATATGAAATATGTGTCTTATTATACACTCCCTAAAATAATTCATATTCATGTATGTGGATTTTTAATCAACTTTTCACGAGATTATTCCCAGGAATATTCACACACCTGAAAAACATATTTGTTTCCTCGTACTGAGAACTATCTTCAGTGAATGGTGCATACAAATCCTTGTATTTCTGCGGTAACTTACCCAGTTTAACATCAATGCAAATAGATTTCTATGGGACATGATGTGTATTTTGAAATTCATTTTTATTCAACACTGGTACATTGCAATTTCTTCCGTTTATGCACATCATAAAATATATATTTCATCTAGAAATTCGAAAATTAATAGGCATTTGTTTCATTTTCAATCACTTCCTGCTTCAGAACACATGTATAACTCCATGTTTCTTGACTGATCTTTTCATGAGGTTTCTTTTTCGATTTCCTTAATCATTTTTGAAGCAAAACTCATACACTCTTCATGATGAACCATAACCCTAATATTACCATTAGATGTATATTTGGTTTTAATGAATGTATATATATCAATATAAGATTTCCTCTATGTTTTCATTTATCAATTCAATCCATTATTTAAAGTTGGAACCAGTAATACTATTTATTCACAGTATGGTCTATTCATGCATTATCTCTATATTCATAGACACAGGGTACACCTATTTGTACCCCCAGTACTAACTTATACGTCTTCACAATATTGCTCCCAGAAATGGTGGAAGAAATACTCATGTCACCTGATCTACATGTACATGTTATCACAGTAATATTCTGGAAACAAAATGCAAAGGTCACAGTTATGATTGTACCAAAACCTAAATGAAAAGTGAGCATGGATTACTAAAAATATTCCTGTCCAGGTTGCTACCGCTCTCAAATGTCAATCCTATTGGTGACTATATATTTGTTTCTTCCTATGATTATATATTCAACCTCAAGCCTGTTAAAAATGTGTAATCCTATCACTCACTTTATACTTTGCCTGATATCCTAATGTCTCTATTGATTTCTGCTTTCCTAAATATTTTCCCAGTTTATCATTTTGACTGACTCTTCACATGTGCTGACATTTAAATTCACTTTCTAACCGAAACCCAATTGCTATAAACATTTCCTCCAAAACCTATAATCACTATTCTTTCTAAACCTACCGACACTTTTCCTAATCCTACCGACTACAGCTTTTTGACTGGATATTCTCGTGACATTCAATCATCCAAGGTACAAGGTCCTATGACATTGTATATGGATTTATTTAAGACATCTGTGCAGAACGTAAGTCAAAGCTAAGTATCCCAATTAAAGGCCCAATGCCCTTCTGGGCTTCAAATTTTACCTAGATTTCTGTTTTCATACTTATATTTCACCTAAATATTCTTGTAAATATCACACATTCCCAATACCATTATTCATCGCTCAGAATGATTCTTAATCCAAATCGAACCTGTTATTAAGCCTAACCAAACACTGTTCCCTCAATCTAACTTTACAGAAGAGCAGCGACAGAGTTGGTCTTACAATACAGGAATGTAGGGGATCTTCCAGATGCTGAGATCCTCAAAGTTTTAAGCAGAAACTATCCCTGGAGAAGACATAGGCAGCTATGAAGGACCTGAGAGAGCAAAAGTCATCTTCCATGGCAAACAACGTACTCAGGATGAAGCATTGTGTCTGAATCAGCCTCTCTTTTCTTAATGTAGAGAAGAGGGACCAAACCAGGCCTGTGTGGAGAGCTGTTCCCGGATTTCTATGGTTGATATACCATTCTAACTGTTGAAACTGTCTCGGGAAGTAGGGGCAGCCTCCACCTCATGGGAACCTTGCAATCACCTGTTAGGACAAAGTGGTTGCAAAGGCAGTAAACTCACTCAGTTCCTGAATGAAGCGACCTACCTCACTTCCTTGGTGAAGAAACTCCCTGACCTTGGGCTCCAGGAAGACAGAGAATACCAAGACCTTGTCACAGTTCCAGTCCCAGTGGGCTCCATTGTTTGGAAAAACCAAGGATAGACTAAGTATTCCTTGGTACCTACTGATATGAGGATTTCAAATGCCAGGAGAGCTCTGAAGAGGGGCCTTTCCTGAGAAAGCAGGTAGTGGTTCACCGCGACCAGATCTGAGACAGGACAGGCCTTTTGGGGGAACATAGTATGGCCCACCAGTCAGAGGACACTCCAGATAGTCACAGACCTACTTGAATGAAGGAGGTGCGTTTGCGTGTGTGTGTGTGATTTTGTGGTTTAGTCTCTTCTTATGAGAATAGGTAGGAAAGGCGGTTTGTTTGGTTTGGAGTGGACTGCTTCTAGTAAGTCGTTTGACAAGGCGATTTTTTGCATGTTTTTGTAACCCACTGTGTTCGTGGTTGTAGACCTTAGAAAAAAGAATGCATCAATGTGTCCTGTCTAGTAGAAATCATCCCAGCATTCATCCTGCCCAATTTAGGAGTGGACTGCCCCTTGCCTTATGGATGGGCAACACCTGCAATCTTCCTAAGTTCCTGATTTCTCCCTCAATTCTGGTCACTCTCAAGAATAGGCTCATTGTTTTGTGTCCAAGATATGTACCACCTCCAATCTGAGTGACATGGCCATGTACAAGATAGATGAAGGGAATGGCGAGCATCTCAGAAAACTCTAATATCAGTGTGTCCAGGAAAGTCTCAGTGGATAAACCCTGCTTTGGGCCTTTTGCTATTGTTCTGTTGCCCTGAATGTCAGGAAAGTCTTTGCCTCAGGCCATCCCTTTGTGAATCCTGAAGAAAACAGTTTTCAAATGGAAATAAATGGGCATCAACTGTGGCTCTGTGCTTAATTGCTTTGGAAAGGGATGCGTCTGAATCAGCCTCTTGGTCCTATGTGAGGCTATAGCTTAGATTCTCAGCACCTGATGGATCTAAAGAAAGATCCCATGTGTGCATTCAAAACCAAAACGGCAAAAAGATCAGTAATTGTGGATGAAGTCTCTTGCCTTCCTCTGTAAGGTTCCTGACCTCCATCAAGTGAGATTAGGCATTCTTTGGGTCAAATGAGTTCTTCAAAGCCCTGTGGAGGCCATTAACAGGTGGCACTGGAGAACTCTTAAATGGTCTGTTGCTGATCATGAGTATACTAGCCAGGGCCTTTATTGACTGAGTTTCATAAAAATTATCTAGAACAGCGATGCCAATAAGTTGGAGCCTGCTGAGTAGTGGACCTAGAGAAGTAGTGTGTGATAAAATATCTGTGGTGGGACCATGTGGATCTGCTATTGACTTCCAAATGGCTTGTGACTGACATGGTGCAGCCAGCAGACCCTTCTATGTAAAGGCATCTTGTATATGGAGAGGTTTCAGGGTAATGTTAAGAATCAGGTTGTTGAGGTTAAGGGGACAAGCTATCTGGTATTGAAGCCTGGTTGGTACATTCTCCTGCAGAACGTGACCCACAACACGTGACAGAACTTCCTCCAGCACTGTGTTCCAGTTGAACTCATTGTATTTCGTGAAGCAAATACCAATGTCCCAGTTCAGCAGCAAGAAACACCACAAAAGTTGGAGAATGAACAAATGGCTTCAGAGTCCACATGGGGTGACACTTAGCCCCCAGTGGCCACAGTTTACATACAAAGAGAGAAATCAGCACTGCTGCCTCAGGATCATTGGAAAATAAGAAACCAAGATCTTCATGTCACATAGATACAGACCCAGCTTTGATGGTCTCACTAGAAAGGAAGCTAAAGCTTCTGACAAACACATATATTTCAAGTGCCCACCCTCAGAGGCAGTTTCTCAAGAAATCTTTTGGCCAACAGAGCTCCATTTTTGTGGAGTGTTTACCCTGTCCCTTACTTTTGGAAACTGCTCTACAACCTCCAAAATTGTGAACTCCTGAGCATATTCCACTACAGATATATATTCACAGATTTTCTACCTCTTCTCTTCTAATTGTGTCTTATTTGGGGTGAAGGTAATTTCAAGGCATTGTTGTGGATGAGAGTTGGAAGATTTTTTTGTAGCACATATTTGCATACACATTGGATTTATTTTCCAATTTTCCATTCGAAATACTGAATTCCTGACACTAACCCATAACCTACTAGAATCTGACTACTAATCCTAATATGATGGAGAACAATAACCCAAACAGAATAGAAATCCAAGAAGTTCAGAGGAGGCATGGTGTATAGTTGAACTTGCCTTTTGCATTATAGAGTGTAGGAGTTATAAATCTAATCAATATTTTGTTGACATAGTTGTCCATGTGTTTTTAAATTTAACAAGTATTTGAATTCCTGTCTCCGTTTGTCTGTAGCCTATTCAGCACATGCATTTTTATATGCACATATAGAATCCTACCTGGTATCAAATGTACATTCTTGTGAGGTGGCTGACTTGGCAGATACAAATTATGAGAAGAGATCACTCCTCCTAAACGCTGTTGGAACTGAAAATTTAACCTAAGGGGGAGCTTCCTAGTTGAACAACATTATACACAAATCCATGTTCAGTAAATTAAATATTTTTGGATCTTTGGACGATATGTATTTCTACATCAATTTCAATTGACATATATATTGCTACATTTCAATGTCTCTGTGTGTATATGTGTTTGTTTGTGTGTGTGTGTGTGTGTGTGTATATATATATATATATATATATATATATATATATATACACTCTCCAAATTTTTAAAAATATGAAATACTTCTGTCTTCTTTTACACACCCTAAATTCATTCATATTCATGTATGTGGATTTATAATAAACTTTTCACAAGATTATTCTCAGAATTATTCATCCACCTGAAATACATATTTGTTTTCTAGTACTGACAAGTAACATCAGTGAATGGTGCATTCAAATCCTAATATTTCTACAGTAACTGACCCAGTTTAACATCAATCCAAGTAGATTACTATGGGACATGATGTACATTTTGACGTTCATTTTTATTCAACACTGGTACTTTACTATTTCTTCAGTTTATTCACATCATAGGATATGTATTTCATCCACAAGTTAGCAAAATTATTTGCATTTGTGTCACTTTCAATCACTTTCTACTTCAAAACACATGCATTCCTCTATGTTTCTTGACTGGTCTTTTCATGAGACTTCTTTCCAAACACATTATTTTCCTTTTCCATTCTCACTTTTGAAGCAGATCTCACACACCTTTCATGATAGAATATAACCCTAATATTACCATTAGATGTATAACTCATTGGAATGAATGATTCTATATCAATATAAGATTTCTTCTATATTTTCAGATATCAACTCTATCAATCCATTATTTGAAGTGGAATCAGTTATATTATTTATTCACAGTATTGTCAATTCATGAATTTCTTCTATATTCATAGACACAGGGTACACCTCTTTGTACCCCCAATACTAATTTATTTTTTTTTATTTTGCATTCTTTCTTAAAGTATTTTTATATTATTTTCAACAACATTTGAAACAACAGGATTTTCTAAATAGACTTGTCTTTAGCATACCCAGATGAAAAAATATAATTCTATTTCATATCCCTTTGTGGGATAATGTGGGTTTTTTGTACTGAAAAAAATGCTAGGAATATTAGAATATATGATCCGTTAGCCAACTTTGTTTGTTTGTTTGTTTGCTTTTGCAAAGCTAGGAATTGAACCCTAGTAGTAACTAGTAATTCTACTCATTCAGAAAAGTTAGTGTGTCATTTTATTGAAATAACCATACTGGATATAAAATAGATACACATGTGATACAATAGATTGCATGGTATATAAATTTGTATCTCAGTAAAGCTGTAATTAAAATAAAATTTAAAGTATTGAAATTCAGGCAAAGGATAGGAAAGATATTTGTGTCTGTTTTTCAGAAGTTTATTGTCATCCATTTAAAAAATCTTTTAAAAGAGATTGCATTTGAACAAAAGGTATTGTTTAGTGTGCTTTCTCTGTATTCTTAGTGGTTCTTCACTATTACTATTTTATTCACACCCTCTTAATTTCTTATTGTTGAGCCAATTCTGCATCTAAATGTAGTGGCAAGATATATTCAGGAGTCTGGTGCAATAGTGCATGCCTGAAATCCCAGCTACTAAGACCCTTTCTCAAAACAACAAAAAAGTAGTGGGGGTGGGGAGCATGGATGTAGTTTAGCCGTCAAGTGCTTTCCGAAGCATGTGGAGCCCCTGGGTTCTATCTGCAGCACCGCAAAAGCAAAACAAACAAAAGACGTATTCCAGAGATTTTGATTATTTCTGCAGGAGACATGCAGTCAAGACTAAGCAATTTGAAACAGGAGTGGCACAAGAAGTGGAAGATAAAGTATCAATTTTTTTTTCTTTTTTTTTTTTTGGTTAGAATTAGTTCACTTTGCATTCCTTGCGTATGCGCCTCTACCTTTTTAACCACATTGGTAAAAGTTTGTGTAAGAATTGTTTGTTGGCATATCCTAGAGTGCTCAATTTATACGTCTTCAAAATATTGCTCCCAGAAATTGTGGAAGAAATACTCATGTCACCTGATCTACATATACATTTTATCACAGTAATATTCGGAACACAAAATGCAAAAGTCACACTTATGATTGTACCAAAGGCTAAATAGAAAGTGAACCTGTATTATTAAAAACATTCATGTCCAGGTTGCCTAATACTCTCAAATGTCAATCCTATTGGTGACTACATATTTGTTTCTTCCTAAGATTATATATTGAAACTCAACCCTGTTGATAATGTCTAATCCTATCACTCACTTTATACTTTGCCTGATTTCCTAATGTCTCTATTGATATCTGCTTCCCTACATATTTTCCCCAGTTCATCATTGTGACTCATTCTTCACATGTGCTGACATTTACATTCATTCTCTAACCGAAACCCTATTACTAAAGAACTTTTGGTCCAAATCCTATACTCACTCTTCTTCCTAAACCTACGGACTATATTCCTAATCCTACTGACTATCCCTTTTTGACTGGATGTTCTCTTCTACATTCAATCATCCAAGTAAAGGTCGGTCGAGTGTCGGAAGAGGAGACCACCAAGAGTCTATCTCATGTAACAGCAAAGGGTTTATTGGGGGTCCAGCATGCTGGGGCTCAGAGTTCACTTGAAAAGAGTAGAGAGCCCTGAGAACAGCTTAAGCAGAGGTTAAATACTTTCCCTTGCGAGTGCAGGGAGGGAAGTTTATTGATGTGTCAGGGCGAGTGGTCAATTTGCATGCAACCTGGTGAAGGAGTACATTCTGCAGTTTGACAGTTGGGGACAGCACATTCTGGGAACAAGATTGGCAAACATTTCTCAAGATTTCAACAGTGTTTTGTTAAGCGTACAGAAAAACAGGAAGTGACAACTACATATTTTATTAACCTTTCATTCGACACTTCTTTTTCTGGCTACTTTTAATCATAAAAATGATCATTGGGGGGTGTCACATTCTATGTCTGCTAGTGGGGTATTACCATTAGTTTAACTTGTCCAATTTGAGCTTGGAGAAAATAAATTACATGGTTGAGCAAGCAGGGTTTAATAGTTAGCAATAATATGAGGATTATTATTGGACCGGCCAGGGTTGATAAATGCGTAGTTAACCAGGGGAACTTTGTGAACCAAGATTCAAAACACCCTTTTTTGGCCTCTCTCTGTCGTTGACGCTCTTCAAGTCATCTTTTTAATTTACTCATAGATTTTTTTACAACTCCAATATGGTTGGCATAAAAACAACATTCTTCCATCAATGCAAAACAAAGGCCCTCTTCTCACATGAAGAGGAGTTCCAATCCTCGACTGTTCTGTAAAACAACTTCAGAGAGATAGGTTAAAGATTCCTGCAATGCTGTTATGGAGGTTTCTAATATCTTTAAGTTTTGGTCTATAGCTGCTTCTATTTGGGTCTTTTGTTTGGCCCATGGACCAAGGCAGTGGTTCTTGTGCCCACCCTTGCAGCAACATGTATTCCTAATAGGATCGCAAAAGTGAGTTATATATGTTCCCAGTGGAACTAGGTTTTATGCCCCCCCTATTTGATCTTCAAATGAACCTGTGTTGATAGAGCACTCTGGGAAACATTTGCACAACTACACAATTAATCACATCTGTTGACCACTTCATGAAAACATAAACAATGTTTTAAGTATATAGAATTATACTGTTGTAGGGACGGACAAGGCAAGGCACCTAAGATAGTACCAAAGACAGGAAAACAGTCCTATTTGTTTGCAACCAGATTCAGAGGGCATTACTTCTGTTGTAATCAATTAAATCCCCAGAACCCCAAGTTTAGGTACTTTCAGAATTTTGTACCCAACATATAAGGGAAGGGGCTCAGAAGTTCACAGTCTTAAGCAGTTCACAAAAAGCAGTTTGTATTCTGTTTTTTTCCTCTGTTGTGGGAAAGTTAACTTTTCAAGGACACCTGGGTGAGGGAGAGCATTATATTCCCTTTATTTTTTCCCCCTCCCAACTGTTACCATGGAGCCCAGTTGGTAACTTCTTTATCTTACAAATGTAGCCATCTCTGTGAAGCCTCAGCTCAAGGCCAAGGCCTTGTTCACATATTTTGTGAAAAACTAGTAAGGTGGTGTCTAGCTTAGGATTGCTGATTTTTTTAGCCAGTGGCCAAGTAGAATAGGGCAACAGGAAAAGAGGAAGTTTATGTACTTAGAAATTTTTTATAGGGACTCTTTTTCTGAAAGTCCTAAATTCAGCTATGTTGAAGATTTCTGGAGAAGGTCAGTTAAGACATTTCTGTGGCCCTGGTACAGAGGGGGAAGACGGGGAAGGCGTGGCTGTGAGCAGCTCCGTGGATCTGAGAATGAGGTAGGAGAGATGTAAAAGAATAATGGGAAAGGGGTTTTGGATTTTTCTAGGAACAAATCTTGAGCAGTACAACAGGTAGAGCAGAGGGTAAGATGGGAGTTAGTATCCCCAAAAGCCTGTGAGGGACTTTAAATACTTAGTAACCTGTTTTCAGTGATGACAAAGCAACTTTAAAGGCCATTTACATTACATCTTCGATAAGGGTCTGAGGGCTCTCCTCAGCTGGTTTGAGCTTTGTGTTAGCTAGTAAGAGGACCTGGTGGGACCTGGTGCAGGCAATGACAAGAGAAGAGAGGAGTGAGTGGGTTAAGGTGTACCTCAGTACCTGCTACCTTAACAAGGGGGCAATGGTCATAGAATGGGCGGAGGTTTGGGTTTTTGATCTAGTAATTGGAGGGGAGAAATCAGGTTGCTTAGGTGAGAGTAAGAGCAGAGAGTATGGAGCAGATGGCTGAGGGTGAGGATCTATTGGAGAAGCATAGTTCAGGATGTGAGCAAAGGAGGGAAAAGGAGTCCACATAGGGGAATCTCCTTTCACACTTTTGAGCACTTGCAAAAGTTAAAAAGGTCACGCAGAATTTGAGGATCTAGAGACCCCTCTGGGGGCTATCAATTTTGGTTATCTAATTGGATATGGCCAATGCTGTGTACAGAATTTGATGAGGAGTTTGGGTTCCATCAAGAAGTCCCTGAATGCTCACATCCCCATGACTTACAGAAGAAGTCGGCTTCCCCCCAACACAACCGTGACAGTTTGTGGCTTTGATAGTCCGCCAGGCAAACATAGTAATCTAGGCTAGCCAAACTGCATCTGGCTCGCGTGTCCCTACATCCATAATATTTGTTTCCATTATCTATGGTAGAGAAGGGATTTAATGGAATTTTAGTGGGATCCACTTTATCAGGGATATCCCAATGGAAAAGACCTATAGCCAGCTGACAAATGTCTCTGTGGAGAGATGGCGACCATGTCCTTAAGTGGGCGGTATGCGAGATAGACCATACTTCTTGTCCAGTAAGATTTGTGATCAGCCATTGCTGCTGAATGGGCTGATGAGGGTTAGGACTACTGGTGGTCAAGGGGAGAGTCTATAGCCTTATTGACAAGGCAAATACACAATTTGAAAGGGTTACCTGTCTTTTACAGTTTCCAGCCAGAGTCTGGACAGGGCACAGGCTTGAGATGAGAGGTATGGATCCAGGAAGTGATTCTGTCTACCTTTACTTCTGTAGGTGTTATAAGTAGCACCTTCTATGGTCCCTTTCAGCGGGGTTCCATGGATGACACCTGATGTCGTCTAATGTAGACAAGTCTCTTTCTTGATATTGATGTTGATTCCCCTTGTCCCCGGGTTGGTAGGCAGTGGCCATCTGTCTTCACAGGTATTTGTGTGGTCCTGGCTGAAAGACAATATCTCTGACTTTTTAAATTAGTGGGATGTAGAAAGATCCTTCTAGGGTCCATCCAAATCCAATGGTGAGCCATTCTGAGGCACAGAGAGTCTGCCAGGTCCAGCGTTTTGCTAAAAAAGAAAGATTCTGATCCCTTAAGAAAACTTTGGTGCAGTGATCAAGGGTCAGAGACAGAGGCATTGAAGTGCTCTGTCCCATAATGAAAGATCCACAAACAGTAAAAGCAACAACACACGACACAGACAAGACAAGACAATAAAGACAGGATATGGAAGTCCAACACTGACACCAGGACTTAGTAGTTGGCAGTACCCGATCGGTTGGCAATAACGAATCTGAAACAAAATATCACTGAGTCATGGAGACTATTGTTCCTCAATTTTCTGAGTCCTCTATGACGTCACCCAGGGACTTGGCCTGTGGCTCTGTGACATAACTGTCAGCCATCGTTGGAGAGAGCTCACGCTCTTCATTGACATCCATTTTGCCAAGCCCTGACCTGAAACCTGACCAGAAAGAGGCACCTTACTTACCCTGAGAGGAGTTCGTTGGGGTCTCTTGTCCACCGCTGCCGGATCTCAGTGGAACCTCCATATGTAAAGGTCCGGTGACAATCGGGGGAAGAGACCACCAAGAGACTGTCTCATGCAAAAGCAAAGGGTTTATTGGGGGTCCAGCATGCTGGGGCTCAGAGCTCACTTGAATAGAGCAGAGAGCCCAGAGAACAGCTTAAGCAGAGCTTATATATTTTCCTTGGACAGGGCAGGGGGGTAAGTTTATTGATGGGTCCGGGCGAGTGAGCGGTTTGCGTGCAACTGGTTGAGGGAGTACATTCTGCAGTTTGGCAATTGGGGACAGCACATTCTGGGAATAAGATTAGCAAACAGTTCTCAATATTTCAAAAGTGTTTTGTTAAGCATACAGAAAAACAGGAAGTGACAAGTACTTATTTTATTAACCTTTCACTGCGAACTATACTTTGCCAGAATTCCTAATGTCTCTATTGTGTTTGTTAAAGTTCATTTTTATTCAAACCTGGTACATTATTATTTCTTCAGTTCATGGACATCATAAGATATTTCCTTTCATTCACAAGTTCACAAATTTATAAACATTTGGTTCACTTTCAATCACTTCCTCCTTTGGAAGACATATGTTCCTCCATGTTTCTTGACTGGTCTTTTTACTAGACTTCTTTCTAAACATTTTATTTTCGATTCCATAATCATTTTTGAGGCAAAACTCACACACTATTCATGATAAATGATAACCCTAACATTACAATTAGATATATAACTGGTTGGAATGAATGTATGTATATCAATATAAGATTTTCTATATATTTTCAGATATCAATACAATCCATTATTTAAATTTGGAACCAGTTATATAATTTATTCACAGTATGGTCTGTTAATGCATCATCTCTATATTCATCAAAACAGGGTAAACCTAATAGTATCCCCAGTACTAATTTATAAGTTTTCAAAATATTGCTCACAGAAATGGTGAAAGAAATACTCATGTCACCTTAGCTACATATACATATTATCACACTAATATTCTGGACACAAAATGCAAAGGTCACACAGAACATAATTTAAGCTAAGTATCCCAATCAAGGGCCCAAAGTCCTTCTGGGCTTCAAATGTTACCTAGATTTCTGTTTTCATACTTATATTTCACCTCCATGTTCTTGTAAATATCACAGGTTCCCAATATCATTATTCATCCAGCAAAATGATTCATAACCCAAATCGAACATGCTATTAACCCTAACCATTCTGTAAACTGAGATTGTTCACTCAATCTCACTTTACAGAAGAGCAGGGACAAAGTTAGTATTACAATACAGGAAGTTAGGAGATCTTCCACCTGCTGAGTACCTAAAAATCCATGCAGAAATGATCCCTGGAGAAGACGTAGGCAGCTATGAAGGACCTGAGACAGCAAAAGTCATCTTCCTTTGCAAACAACCCGATCAGGATGAAAGGATGTGTCTGAATCATCCTATCTCTTCTTAATGTAGGGAAGATGTATGAAACCAGGCATGTGTGGAGAGCTGTTCCCAGGTGCCTATGTTTCTATACCATTCTAACTTGTGAAAGTGTCACAGGAAATAGAGGCAGCCTCCTTTTCCTGAGACACTAGGAAGCAACTGTTAGGACAAAGTGGTCGCCAAGACAGTGGCCTCATTCATTTTCTGAAGAAAGTGACCTCACCTCACTTATTTCATGATGGAACTCTCTGAATTTTGTGATCCAGGAAGCCAGGCACCAAGAGCCAGTACCAGTCCCAGTCCAAGTGGGCTCACTTGTTTGGATTTGCCAAGTAAAGACTCAGTCTTTCTTGGTACCTACTGATGTGAGGGTGGCCAAATGCCAAGAAAGCTTTGAAGAGGGTCCTTTCCTGAGAGGGCAGGAAATGGCTCACCACTGCCTCCTGAAAACTTCACAGAATTGGCCAAGGAGACCAGATCTGAGACAGGACCGGCCATTTCTGGGGAACATTCTATGGCCTACTAGTCAGAGGACACTCCGGATAGTCACAGACATACTTGGGGAAGGAGGTGACTTTGTGTGTGTGGATGTCAGTTTGTGGATTTGTCTCATATTCTGAGAATAGGTAAAAAAGGAGGTTTGTTTGGTTTGGAGTGGACTGTTTCTAGTAAGTCATCTGACAAGGAGACTGTTTCTATGTCTGTGTATCCCACTGTGTCCTTAGTTGTAGATATTAGAAAAGAAAATGGCTCAATGGGTGTGTCCTGTCTAGTAGAAAGCTTCACAGCATTCATCCTGCCCAATTAATGAATGGACTGAGGCTTGACTTATCCATGGGCAACACCTAGTATCATCCTAAGTTCTTGAATTCTTCCTGAATTCTGGCAACTCTCCAGAAAGGCTCATGGTTTTTTGTACAAGATATGTACCACCTCCAAGCTCTGTGACATGGCCATGTACTAGTTAGCTGAAAGGAATGGCGAGCACACCAGAAAACTCAGATATTGGTGTGACGAGGAAAGTCTCTATGGTGAAACCTGGCTTAGGGCCTTTTGCTTAACTGTTGTTCTGTTGCCCTGAATGTCAGGAACCTCTTTGCCTCAGGCCACCCCTTTATAAAGCCAGAAGAAAACAATTTTCAAATGGAAATGAATGGGCATCACCTGTGCCTCTTTGATGAATTGTTTTGGAAATGGTTATGTCTGAATCAGACTCTGGGCCCTGTGTGAGGCTGTGGCTTAAATTGTCAGCACCTCTTGCTGATCATGAGTGTACCAGACAGTGCCTTGATTGACTGGGATTTATGAAAATGGTGTAGAACAGAGATGCCATTAAGTTGGACCCTCCTGAGTAGTGGGCCCTGAGCTGTGGTGTGCAGGTGTGTGATAAATCATCTGTGGTTGCGCCATGTGGTTTTGCCATTGATTTCCAAATGGTTTGTCACTGACACGGTGCAGTGACCAGACACTTATATGTAAAGGTGTCTTGTTAAATGGATAGTTTTCAGGGCAATGTGCAGAATCAGGTTGCTATGGAGAAGGGGGCAAGTTATGTGGGAATGAAGCCTGGTTGGTGCATTCTCTTGTAGACCCTGAAAAACCACAAATGACAGAACTCCCTCCAGGACTTTGTTCCAGTTGAACTCCTTGTATTTTGTGAGGCAAATACCAAACTCTCAGTGCTGCAGCAGGAAACTCTACGAAAATGGAGGATGAACAAAAGGCTTCACAGTCCACACAGGGAGACACTTAGACCCCAGTGGCCACAGTTTACATACGAAGAGAGAATTCAGCACTGCTGCCTCATGTGTATTGGAAAGCAAGAAAGAATGTCCTCCAGGTCACATAGATGCAGACCCAGCTTTGATGATCTCACTACAAAGGAAGCTAAAGCTACTGACAACATATATTTCAAGTGCCCATCCTCAGAGGCAGTTTCTCTAGAAGTCTTTAGGCCAGCAGACCTCCATGTTTGTGGAGTGTTTACCCTGTCCCTTACTTTGGGATACTCCTCTACCACCTCCAAGTTTGTGAACTCCTGAATATTTTCCATTCCAGATATGTATTTACAGATTTTCTAACTCTTCTCCTCTAATTGTTTCTTATTTGGCGTGAAGGTAACGTCAAGGCATTGTTCTGGATGAGAGTGGGAAGATTTTTGTGTAGCACATATTTGCATACACATTGGATTCATTTTCCAATTTTCCATTCCAAAGACTGAATCCCTGACACTAACGCATACCCTACCAAACTCTGACTACTAATCCTAATATGATGAAGAAAAATAACCCAAACAGAATAGAAATACAAGCACTTCTGAAGGGGCATGGTGTATAGTTGGACTTGCCTTTTGCATGATAAAGTGTAGGTGTTATAAACCTAGTCAATTTTTCATTGAAATAGTTCTCCATGTGTTTTTTTTCCTTTAATATTTATTGTTGGTTCTACAAAACATTACATAGTTCTTGACATGTCATATTTCACACTTTGATTCAAGTAGGTTATGAACTTCCATTTTTCTTCGTATACAGATTGCAGTATCTCATCAGTTACACATCCACTATTTTACATATTGCTATACTACTGTCTGTTGTATTCTGCTGCCTTTCCTGTCCTCTACTATCTCCCATCCCCTCCCCTCCAATCCTCTCTCTCTACCCCATCTATTGTAATTCATTTCTTCCACTTGTTTTTGTCCCCTTTCACCTCACTTCATCTTGTATTTAATTTTGTATAACCATGAGGGTTTCCTTCCATTTCTATGTAATTTTCCTTCTCTTTCCTTTTCCCTCCCACCTCTCACCCCTGTTTAATATTAATCATCTTCTCATGCTCTTCCTCCCAACTCTGTTCTTAGTTACTCTCCTTATATCAAAGAAAACATTTGGCATTTGTTTTTTAGTGATTGGCTATCTTCACGTAGCATAATACGTTCTAATGCCATCCATTTCTCTGCAAATTGTATGATTTTGTCATTTTTTAATGCAGAGTAATACTCCATTGTGTATAAATGTCACATTTTTTTAATCCATTCATCTATTGAAGGGCATCTAGGTTGGTTCCACAGTCTTCCTATTGTGAATTGTGCTGCTATGAACATAGATTTATCAGTGTCCCTGTAGCATGCACTTTTTGGGTCTATAGGGATTAGACCGAGAAGGGGAATTGCTGGGTCAAATGGCGGCTCCATTCCCAAGTTTCCAAGAAATCTCCATACTGCTTTCCAATTTTGGTGCACCAATTTGCAGTCCCACCAGCAATGTACAGGTGTACCCTTTTTCCCACATCCTCGCCAGCACTTGTTGTCGTTTGACTTCATAATGGCTGCCAAGCTTACTGCAGTGAGATGGTATCTTAGGGTGGGTTTGTTTTGCATTTCTCTGAATGCTCGAGATGGTGAGAATTTTTTGATGTACTTATTGATTGATTGTCTGTCCTCCTCTGAGAAGTGTCTGTTCAGGTCCTTGGCCCATTTGTTGATTGGGTAATTCATTTGCTTATTGTTTAATTTTTTGAGTTCTTTGTATAACTCTGGATATTAGGGCTCTATCTGAAGTGTGAGGAGTAAAGATTTGTTCCCAGGATGTAGGCTCCCTTTTTACCTCTCTTATTGTTTCTTTTTCTGAGAAAAATCTATTTAGTTTGAGTAAGTCCTGTTTGTAGATTCTAATTATTAACTCTTATGCTATGGGTGTCCTATTGAGGAATTTGGAGCCCGACCCCACAGTATGTAGATCATAGCCAAAGTTTTCTTCTATCAGATGCCGTGTCGCTGATTTGATATCAAGCTCCTTGATCCATTTTGAGTTAACTTTTGTGCATGGCGAGAGAAAGGGATTCAGTTTCATTTTCTTACATATGTAATTCCAGTTTTTCCAGCACCATTTGTTGAAGATGCTATCCTTCCTGCAGTTTATGCTTTTAGCTCCTTTATCAAATATAAGATTGCTGTAATTTTGTGGATTGATTTCTGTGTCCTCTATTCTGTACCATTGGTCCACCCGCCAGTTTTGGTACCAGTACCATGCTCTTTTTGTTACTATTGCTCCGTAGTATAGTTTGAGGACATGTATCGCTATACCGCCTGATTCACACTTCCTGCTTAGAGTTGTCTTTGCTATACTGGGTCTTGTATTATTCCATATGAATTTCATAATTGTTTTATCTATTTCTACAGGAAATGCCGTTGGGATTTTGATTGGCATTGCATTAAACCTATAGAGAACTTTTGGTAATATCACCATTTTGATGATGTTAATTCTGCCTATCCATGAACAGGGTATATTTTTCCATCTTGTAAGATCTTCTTCTATTTCTCTCTTTAGGGTTCTGTAGTTTTCATTGTGTAAGTCTTTCACATCTTTTGTTACGTTGATAACCAAAAATTTTATTTTATTTTTTTTGAGGATACTCTCAATGGAGTGGTTGTCCTCATTTCCGTTTCAGAGGATTTGTTGCTGATATTCAGGAATGCTTTTGATTTATGATTGTTGATTTTATATCATGCCACTTTGATGAATTCATGTATTATCTCTAATAGTTTCTTGTAGACCCTTTTGGGTCTACTAGGTATAGAATCATGTCATCTGCAAATAGTGATAATTTAACTTCTTCTTTTCCTATTTTTATGCCTTTAATTTCTTTCATTTGTCTAATTGCTCTGGCCAGTGTTCGAGAACTATGTTGAACAGAAATCGTGAGAGAGGGCATCCCTGTCTTGTTCCAGATTTTAGAGGGAATGCCTTCAATTTTTTCTCAATTCAGAATGATACTAGCCTGAGGCTTAGCATAGATTGCTTTTACAATATTGAGGTATGTTCCTGTTATCCCAGTTTTTCTAGAGTTTTAAACATAAAGGGATGCTGTACTTTATTGAATGCTTTTTCTGCATCTATTGGGGTGATCATATGGTTCTTATTTTTAAGTCTATTGATGTGGTGAATAACATTTATTGATTTCCATATATTGAACCAGCCTTGTATCCCAGGAATGAATCCTACTTGATCATGTTGCACAATTTTTTAAATATGTTTTTGTTTCTGATTCGGCAGAATTTTATTGAGGATTTTTGCATCTAGGTTCATTAGAGAGATTGGTCTGTACATTTGTTTCTTTGAAGGGTCTTTGTCTGGTTTAGGAATCAGGGTGATATTGGCCTCCTCTGCTGTATACCCATTCGGTCCTGGGCTTTTCTTAGTTGGTAGTCTTTGGATGGTTTCTTCTATTTTCTCAATTGATATTGGTCTGCTTAGGTTGTCTATATCCTCCTGACTCAATCTGGGCAGATCATATGACTTAAGAAATTTATTGATGCCTTCACTATCTTCTAATATAATTTCTGATTATCTTCTGTATTTCAGAAGTGTCTGTTGTGATATTGCCTTTTTCATCCCTTATGATAGTAATTTGAGTTCCCTCTCTTCTTCTCTTCATTAACATGGCTAAGAGTCTGTCGATTTTATTAATTTTTCAACTTTTAGTATTTTCAATTTTTTCAATTGTTTCTTTTGTTTCGATTTCATTAATTTCAGCTCTGATTTTAATTATTTCTTGCCTTCTACTTCTTTTTCTGTTGTTTTGCTCTTCTTTTTCTAGGATTTTGAAATGAACTATGAGATCATTTATTTGTTGTTGTTTTTTTTTTCTTTTTTTAAGAAAAGAACTCCAAGCAATGAATTTTCCACTTAGAACTGCTTTCAATGTGTCCCATAGATTCTGATATGTTCTGTCTGTCTTTTTCATTTATGTCTAAGAATTTTTTTTATTTTTCTCCTTGATGTCTTCAATAACCCATTGATCATTCAGTACGTATTGTTCATTCTCCAAGTGATGCATGAATTTTCCTTCCTTCTTTTATTGTTGATTTTCAGTTTCATTCCATTACGATCAGATAAGATGCCTGGTATTATCTATACTCCTTTATATTGTCTAAGAGTTGTTCTGTGACATAATATATGATCTATTTTTGAGAGGTATCCATGTGCTGCTGAGAAAACAGTGTAACTGCTTGATGTTGGGTGGTATATTCTATATATGTTAATTAAGTCTAGGTTATTAATTGTGTTATTGAGTTCTATAGTTTCCTAATTCAACTTTTGTTTGGAATATCTGTCCAGTAGTGAGAGAGGTGTGTTGAAATCTCCCATGATTATTGTATGGTGGTCTACCAGACTCTTGAACTTGAGAAGAGTTTGTTTGATTAACATAGCTGAACCATTGTTTGGGGCACATATATTTATGATTGTTATGTCTTGTTGGTGTATGGTTCCCTTGAGCAATATGTAGTGTCCCTCTTTATCCCTTTTGATTAACTTTGTCTTGAAATCTATTTTATTTGATATGAGTATGGACACTTCTGCTTGTTTCCGAAGTCAATATGAGTGATATAATTTCTCCCAACCTTTCACCTTTAGTCTATATATGTCTTTTCCTATCAAATGTGTCTCCTGTAGGCAGAAAATTTTTGGGTCTTCTTTCGTGATCCATTCTACTAGCCTGTGTCTCTTAATTGGTGAGTTTAAGGCATTAACATTTAGGGTTATTTTTGAAATATGGGTTGTTCTTCCAGCCATATTTGTTTATTTATGTTACTAAACATGGTTTGTTTTTCTCTTTGATTATTTTTCGCCCCTTTACTGTACTACCTCCCACTGTTGGTTTTCATTGTTATTTTCCATTTCGTCTTCCTATAATGTTTTGCCAAGGATCTTTTGAAGAGATGGTTTTCTAGCTGCAAATTCTTTTAACTTTTGTTTATCATGGAAGGTTTTAATTTCATCTTCCATCCTGAAGCTTAAAATCGCTGGATACACAATTCTTGGTTGGAACCCAATTTCTTTCAGTGATTGAAAAATGTTATTCCAGGATCTTCTAGCTTTCAGAGTCTGTGTTGAAAGATTAGCTGTTATCCTGATTGGTTTACCCCTAAATGAAATCTGCTTCCTTTCTCTTGTAGCTTTTAAAATTCTCTCTTTATTCTGTATGTTTGGCATCTTCATTATAATATGTCTCGGTGTTTATCTCTTATGATATTGCACATTTGGCGTCCTGTAGGCTTCTAGGATTTGGGATTCTGTCTCATTCTTCATGTCTGGAAAGTTTTCTCATATTATTTCATTGAATAGATTGCTCAATCCTGTGGTTTGGACCTGTATACCTTCCTGTATCCCAATTACTCTTTAGTTTGGTCTCTTCATGTTATCCCATATTTCTTGGATGTTCTGCTCATGGTTTCTTAACAGTCTTGCTGAGCTTTCTATGTTCTTTTCAAGTTGAAATACTTTGTCTTCATTGTCTGATGTTCTATCTTCTAAGTGATCTATTCTGCTGGTAGTATTCTCAATTGAGTTTTTAAGTTGGTTTATTGCTTCCTGCATTTCTATGATTTCTGTTTGTGTGTTTTTTATAACCTCTATCTCCCTGTATAGTTGATCTTTTGCTTCTTGGATTTGTTTATGTAATTCATTGTCAAAGTGATCTTTCATTGTCTGATTTTGCTGTCTAATGTCTCCCTGGAGACTTCAGATCATCTGAAGCAAGTATATCCTGATTCTTTATCTGACATTCCATATGCTGCAGATATTACCTCTTCTAATGTTGAGTTGACCTGCGTTGCTTGTGGTCCTTTCTTTCCTTGTCTTTCCCTACTGTTCACGTTTTTTTCGGGTTGGTGAAACTTTTGTGTTATTGAATTTTACCCCTAAATGTTTATATTGCTATTGTATTCTTGAAAAGTCTCCCTCACAGGCGTAAGCAGCAGCTCTGCCCCTCCTCCAATTGGGGCAATGTGCCTACCACACCAGCACGCCGCTGGGCCTGTTCTGCCTCTTGGTAGCTGGTCCGCCTACCTTGCAGGAGCGGGCAGTTGATCTACCCCTCTGCGGGTGCTGGTCCTGTTCAGCCAGTGGGTAACAGGTCCAGCTACCTTGCAGGCACAGGCGTCGGCTCTGCCCCTCCGCGCTCCGCTGGGCCTCTTCTGTCTGTGTGTTGCAGGGTTGTCTACATTGCAGGCGTGAGTGGCATCTCTGCCCCCCCCCAAACCGGGGCGATGTGTCTACCACGCTGGTAGGTCGCTGGGTCTGTTCTGCCTCTGGGTGAGAGATCTACCTGCTTTGCAGGCACCGGCAGTGGCTCGGCCCCTCCCCAAACCTGGTTATGTGTCTAGCACCCTGGCGGGGGCTAGCACCTGGTCTGTCGGTGTTCGCAGATCCACCTACTTCGCAGGCGCGGGGGCCGGCTCTGCCCCTCTGAAGGCAGCTGGGCCGCTTCAGCTGGTGGGTCGCAGGTTCACCTATCTTGAAGTCGCAAGGGGTGTCTCTGCCCCTCCGCGGGTGTCAGGGCCTGTTCTGCCTGTGGGTCGCATGTCCGCGTTCCTTGCAGGCGTGCAGTGGCTCTGCCCAACCCCCAACCAGGGTGATGTGTCTTTCACGATGGCGGGCCGCTAGGCCTGTTCTACGGGTGGCTCGCAGGTCCGCCTACCTTACAGGCGCGGTTGGCGGCTCTGCCCCTCCCTTCTCCATGTGTTTCTAAAGTTAACAAATATGAGAATTCCTGTCTCCATTTCTCTGTACCCTATTCAGCACATGCATTTTTATATTCACATATAGAATCCTACCTGGTATCACATGTACATACTTGTGAGGTTGCTGACTTTGCAAATACAAATTGTGAGAAGGGATCGCTCCTCCTAAATGCTGTTGGAACTTACAATTCAAACTATGGGTGAGCTCCCTACTTGAACAACATTATACATAAATCGATGCTCAGAAAAATGAAGATTTTTGGATTTGTGGATGATATATAATTCATGATGTATTTCGATTGGCATATATATTGCTACTTTTTAATGTATACGTGTGTGTGTGTGTGTGTGTGTGTGTGTGTGCATATATATATGTATAAACTCTCCAGATTTTTCAAAATATGAAATGTATGTGTCTTATTATATACTCCCTAAATTCATTGATGTTCATGAATGTGGATTTATATTCAACTTTTCATAAGAATGTTCTCAGAAATATTAATCCACCTGAAATACATATTTGTTTCCTAATACTGAAAACTAACTTCAGTGAATGGTGCATACAAATCCTAATATTGCTATAGTAAATGACTCAGTTTAACGTCAATGCAAGTAGATTCCTATGGGACATGATATGTATTTTGACGTTCATTTTTATTCAAAACTGGTACATTAATATTTCTTCAGTTTTTGCACATAATAGAATACATATTTCATTCACAAATTCACAAATTTATAGGCATTTTTTTCACTTTCAATTACTTCCTGCTTCAGAACATATGTATTCCCCCAGGTTTCTTGACTGCTCTTTTAATGAGACTTCTTTCCAAGCACATTGTTTTCAATTTCCATAATCATTTTAGAAGCAAAGCTCACACAACTTCATGATAAACCATAACAGTAATATTACCATTAGATGTATAACTGGTTGGAATGATTGTATGAATATCAATATAAGATTTCCAATATATATTCAGATATCAATTCAATCCATTATTTAAATTTGGAACCAGTTATATTATTTATTCACAGTTTGGTCTATTCATGCATTATCTTTATATTCATATAACACAGAGTATTCCTATTTGTACCCACAATACTAAATTATATGTCTTCAAAATATTGCTCCCAGAAATGGTGGAAGAAATACTCATGTCACCTGATCTATATATACATTAATCACAGTAATATTGTGGAAACAAAAAGCAAGGTCACACTTATGATTGTACCAAATCCTAAATGGAAAGTGAGCATGGATTAAAAAAAAAATCCATGTCCAGGTTGCCTAATGCTCTCAAAAGTGAATCCTATTGGTGACTACATATTTGTTTCTTCCTGAAATTACATATTCAACCTCAACCCTGTTGAAAATGTCTAATCCTATCACTCACTTTATACTTTGCTTGATTTCCTAATGTCTCTATTGAAATCTGATTTCCTGTATTTTTTCCCCAGTTCATCATTATGACTGACTCTTCACATGTGCTGACATTTACTTTCACTCTCTACCCAAAACCCTATTGCTAAAGATCTTTTGGTCCAAATGCTATACACACTCTTCATTCTAAATCTACCGGATATCTTCCTAATCCACCAACTATCCCTTTTGGACTGGATTTTCTCTTCGACATTCAATCATCCAAAAGACAAGGTCCTATGCCATTGTATATCAATTAATCTGAGACACCTGTGCAGAACATAATTCAAAGCTAAGAATCCCAATAGTGGGGCCAATTCCCTTCTGTGCTTCAAAAATTACCTAGATTTCTTTTTTCATACTTATATTTCACCTATATATTCTTGAAAATATAGCAAAATTCCAATACCATTATTCATCCAAGAGAATGATTCCTAACCCAAATGGAAGCTGTTATTAACCTTAACCATACAATGTTTCCTCAATCTAACTTTACAGAAGAGGAGGGACAGAATTAGTCTTCCAATACAGGAGTGTAGGGGATCTTCCACCTGCTGAGAAGCTCAAAGTTCCATGCAGAAATGATTCCTGGAGACGATGTAGGCAGCTATGAAGGACCTGAGAGAGCAAAAGTCATCTTCCATGGCAAACAACCCGGTCAGGATGAAGGGATGTGTCAGAATAAGCCTCACTCTTCTTAATGTAGAGAAGATGGACCAAACCAGTCCAGTGTAGACAGCTGTTCCCGCCTGCCTATGGTTGATATACAATCCTCAGTTGTGAACGTATCACAGGAAATAGGGGCAGCCTCCATCTCATGGGAACCTTGGAAGCAAATTTTAGGACAAAGTGGTTTCCAAAGCAGTGACCTCATTCAGATCACAAAGGAGGTGACCTTCCTCACTTCTTTGGTGATAGAACTCTCTGAACTTGGGATCCAGGAAGCCAGGCTACCAGAGGCAGTCCCAGTACCATTCCCAGTGGGCTCACTTATTTGGATTTACCAAGAACAGAGTCAGTCTTTCTTGGTACCTACTGATGTGAGAATGGCCAAATTTCAGGAGAGCTCAGAAGAGGGGCCTTTCCTAGAAAGCAGGAAGTTGCTCACAGCTGGCTCCTGACCACTTCACAGATTTGGCCAAAAAGACCAGATCTGAGACAGGACAGAACATTTCAGGGAACATAATAAGGCTCACAAGTCAGAGGACACTCCGGATAGTCACAGACCTCTTTGGGGGAAGGAGGTTCCTTTGTGGGTGTGGGTGTGAGTTTGTGGTTTTGTCTCATTTTCTGAGAATAGGTAAAAAAGGCGGTTGTTTGGTTTGGAGTGGACTGTTCCTAGTAAGTCGTTTCACAAAGTGAGTGTTTCTATGTCTGTGTATCCCACTGTGTCTGTGGTTGTAGACATTTGAAAAGAGAATTCATCAATGGATGTGTCCTGTTTAGTAGAAACCTACACAGCATTCATTCTGCCCAATTCATGAATGGACTGTGGCTTCCCTTATGGATGGGCAACACCTACTAATTTCCTAAGTTCCTGTTTTCTTCCTGATTCTGGCCACTCTCCAGAATAGGCTCATGGTTTTGTGTCCAAGATATGTACCACCTCCAAGCTCTGTGACAAGGCCATGTAATGGATAGCTAAAGGGAATGGCTAGCATCTCAAAAAACTCAGATATCAGTGTGACCAGGAAAGCCTCAGTGGAGAATCTCTGCTTTGGGTTTTTTGCTAACCAATTCTTCTCTTCCCCTGAATGTGAGGAAGGTCTTGGCCTCAAGACACCGCTTTGTGAAGCCTGAATAAAACAGTTTTAAAATGGAAATAAATGGGCATCACCTGTGGCTCTTTGTTAATTTCTTTGGAAATGAATGTGTCGGAATCAGTCTCTTGGCCCTGTGTGAGGCTGTGGCTTAGGTTCTCAGCACCTGATGCATCTAAAGAATGATCCCATGTGTGCATCCAAAACCAAAATGGGAAAAAGATCAGTAATTGTTGATGAAGTCTCTCGCCTTCCTCTCTTAGGTTCCTGACCACCATCAAGTGAGAATAGAGATCCTTTGAATCAAATGAGTTCTTCTAAGCCCTGCAAAGGCTATCCCATACATGCTTGTGTTTTCTCATGACTCCAAATCACATAAAGAATCTATACCTGACAGTCAGTAGGCCTCAAATTGGAGAAGCAGAGCAGTATTAAAGGAAGGCATTTTTGATCCCTTGTGGTTCACAGGAAGGGTGTACAGGCCACCCTGCCTTTAGGAAAATGACTGGCAAGCGAGGTTATTTGGACTCTGTGTTGGGCTGCGCCCCTCATGGAAACATCCAGCCAGAGGTTATGAGGAGTGTCTATATGGAAGAAGATGAGGGCCATGTGGGAGTGTTTTGGTTTTAATTGTGGTTATTTGTGTGGAAGTTGGAAGCGATGACTGGGTCCACCTGGGCTTGAACTCTGGTGTGATACCCTATAGAGACTGAGTCCTGGAACTGACCTCAGAGAAGTATTGCCATGAATTGTGTTGGGATATTAGGAGGCCACACATGAGAGTCACCATTGGAAACTGAGATCTATTCCCAGTGTGGCTTTCCACAGAGCACTGGGAATCTCAGCCAAGGTATCACATAATTTTATTCTGAAACACTTGGCAGCAATAGTTGAGAGTCAAAACACAAATGCACTTCACATTGTAGACCTCAATGGGCCTGGCTTCATGTGGCCTTTTGGCCACTCTTTGGGAAGTCTTGGCAGTGAGAGTTCTCCAGATCTTTCTTTGAAATGAGCTTCTTCACCATTTAATGGTTACCGAATTAAATGAAACACTCAGTGCCTCCAACTTCAACCTTGAAAGATGGGCTCGATAAATACCATGAAATTTTTGAAATTCCCATATCCATGAGGCACTGGAGAACCATTGGATATCCTGTTGGTGATCATGAGGGTACCAGACAGTGCCTTGATTGGCTGGGTTTCACGAAAATGGTGTAGAACAGAGATTCCAGTAAGTTGGAGCCTGCTGAATAGTGGGCCTAGAGCAAAGGTGGGCATGTGTGAGATAAAACATCTCTGGTGCTTCCATGTGGATTTCCCAATGGCTTCCAAATGGCTTGTGACTGACATGGTGCAGCCAGCAGACCCTTATATGTAAATGATTCTTGTTATATGGGTAAGTTTCAGGGCAATGTTCAGAATCAGGTTCCTATGGTCAAGGGGTCAAGCTATGTTGGACAGAAGCCTGGTTTGTGCATTCTCCTGCAGACCCTGTCCCACCACACGTGACAGAACTCCCTCCAGCACTGTGTCCCAGGTGAACTCCTTGTATTTCGTGAAGCAAATACTGAACTCCCAGTGTAGCAGCAAAAAATATCACAAAAATTGGAGGATGATCAAATGGTTTCACAGTCCACATGAGGAGACACTTAGCCCCAAGTGGCCACAGTTGACCCCGGAAGAGAGAATTCAGCAATGCTGCCTCATGATCATTGGTAAATAAGAAAGCATCTCCTCCAGGTCACATAGATGCAGACCCAGCTTTTATGGTCTCACTACAAAAAAAGCTAAAGCTCCTGACAACAACATATATTTCAAGAGCCCAACATCAGAGCCAGTTTTTCCACAAGCCTTTAGGCTAGCAGAGCTCCATGTTTTTGGAGTGTTTACATTGTCCCTTACTTTTGGAATCTCGCCTTCTACCTGCAAGTTTGTGAACTCCTGAGCATATTAAATTCCAGATATGTATTCACAGATTTTCTTACTCATCTCCTCTACATGTGTTACTTGGGACGAAGTTAAGGTCAAGGCATTGTTGTGGATGAGAGTCGGAAGATTTTGTGTAGCACATATTTGCATACACATTGGATTCATTTTCCAATTTTCCTTTCGAAATACTGAATCCCTGAAACTAACCCATACCCTACAAGACTCTGACAACTAATCCTAACGTAATCGAGAAAAATAACCCAAACAGAACAGAAATACAAACATATCAGAGGAGGCATGGTGTACCATTGAATTAACTTTTCCATTATATAGGGAAGGAGTTTTAAATCTAGTCAATTTTTTGTTGAAAGAGTTGTCCATGTATTTTTAAACATCAAATATGTGAATTCCTGTCTCCCCCATTTCAGCACATGTATTTTTATATGCACATATAGAATTGTACCTTGTATCACACATATATTCTTGTGAGGTGGCTGACTTGGCAGATACAAATTGTGAGAAAAGTTCACTCCTCCTAAACGCTGTTGGAACTGAAAATTCAACCTATGGGTGAGCTTCCTAGTTGAACAACATTATACATAAATCCATGTTCAGTAAAATGAATATTTTTGGATACGTGGATGATATATATTTCATGATGAATTTCGATTGGCATATATATTGCTAGTTTTTAATGTCTGTGTGTGTTTGTATATATATATATATATATATATATATATATATATATATATATATACTGTCAAGATTTTTCAAAATATGAAATATATGTGTATTTTGGCCACTCTTTGGGAAGCCTTACCTGTGAGAGTTCTCTAGAGCTTTCATTGAAATGATTTTCCTCAACATTTAATGGTTCCTGAATGAATTGAAACCCACAGTGCCTCCAACTTCATCCTTGAAAAATTTCTCTATAAATACCATGAAATTCCCCTGACCAGGTGGCACTGGAGAACCTTTGGATGTCTTGTTGCTGATCACGAGTGTACCAGACAGTGCCTTGACTGACTCGATTTCATGAAAATTGTGCAGAACAGAGATGCCAGTAAGTTGGAGAGTGCTGAGAAGTGGGCCCAGAGCTGTGGTGTGCAGGTGTATGATAAAACATCTGTGTTGGGGCCATTTGGGTCTGCCATTGACTTCCAAATGGCTTGTGGCTTACATGGTGCAGCTAGCCGACCCTTATCTGTAAAGGCATCTTGTTATATGTAAAGGTTTCAGGACAATGTTCAGAATCAGTTTGCTATGGATAATGTTGCAAGTTATGTGGGATAGAAGTCTGGTTGGTGAATTCTCCTGTAGACCCTGACCCTCCACACGTGACAGAACTCGCTCCAGCACTGTGTCCCAGTTGAACTCCTTGTATTTCATGAAGGAAAAACCAAAAGCCCAGTGCAGCAGCAAGAAACACCACGAAAATTGTAGGATGGCCAATTGGCTTCACAGTCAAGACGGGGAGACACTTACCCCTCCGTGGCCACAGTTTACCTTAAAAGGAGGAATTGAGCACTGCTGCCTCATGTTCTTTTGGAAAATAAGAAACCATGTCCTCCAGGTCAGATAAATGAAGACCCATCTTTGATGGTATCACTACAAAGGAAGCTAAAGCTCCTGACAACAACATATATTTCAAGTGCCCAACCTCAGAGGCAGTTTCTCAAGAAGTCTTTAGGCCAGCAGAGTTCCATGAATTTGGACTGTTTATCCTGTCCCTTAAGTTTGAAAACTCCTCTAAAATGCCCAAGCTTGTGAACTCCTGAGCATTTTCCATTCCAGATATGTATTCACAGATTTTCTAACTCTTGTCCTCTAATTGTGTCTTACTTGGGTGAAGGTAATGTCAAGGCATTGCTCTGAATGAGAGTGGAAAGTTTTTTTGTAGAGCATATTTGCATACACAATGGATTCATTTTCCTTTATTTCCATTTGAATTACTGAATCCATGACACTAACGCATACCCTACTAGACTCTGACTACTAATGCTAATATGATGGAGAAAAATAACCCAAACAGAATAGAAATACAAGCAGTTCAGAAGAGGCATGGTGTATAGTTGGACTTGCCTTTTGCATGATAAAGGGTAGTTGTTAAAAATCTGGTTAATTTTTAATTGATATAGTTCTCCATGTGTTTTGAAAGGTATCAAATATGTGAATTCCTGTCTCCCTTTCTCTGTTGCCTATTCAGCACATGTATTTTTATATGCACAAATAGAATCCTACCTGGTACCACATGTACATTATTGTGAGGTGGCCTACTTGGCAGATACAAATTGTGAGAAGAGATCACTCCTCCTAAACGCTGTAGGAACTGAAAATTCAACCTATGCGTGAGCTTCCTAGTTGAACAACATTACACATAAATCCATGTTAAGTAAAATAAATATTTTTGGATCTGTGTATGATATGTATTTCATGATGAATTTTGATTGGCATATATATTGCTACTTTTTAATATCTCTGTATGTGTTTTGTGAAAAATCTGCACTCTATAGATTATTCAAAATATGAAATATATGTGTCTTATTATACACTCCTTAAATTCATTCATGTTCATGTATGAGACCACGGCTCATGCAACAGCAAAAGACATTTATTGAGGATCCAATCCAGTATGCTAGGGCTCCGTGGTCACTTAAGAAGGGAGAGCAGCCCAGATCTCCGAGCTGAGGTTGAGCAGTGCTTAAGTACACTTTTTGGGGAGGGCGAGACTTTACATATATCACAGTATCTTTTAACAAATCATCATACACTGCGGGAAAATCAAACAACAAATCCTAAACATGATTAGTTCATTCATTGGTGGGAACATGTCAGGCAGGAGGGATAGGTCAGTTCTACAGCGGGGTACAGATTCAAATTGATTAGATTAGGCCCTGCGATGCATATGTGCCAAGCCACACAGGGTCCTAGGTTATTAAACAACCAGGCGATCAAGGGGAATATTTACTGGGCAGTCCAGAAATTGTCCTACAAGTAACAGGAATTTCAGATTTTTCATGTAGCATAGGAACTTAACAATACCTGGTCCTTTACATTTTAAATCATGCCTTGAATCTTAGAAACTTTACAAACCCGGTCTTTTACACTTTAACTTTTACACTTTAATTTCAATTTCTTTTACCCTCAAAGATCACTCCTGGTTCACAAGAAGGGTGTCCAAGCCACCCTGACTTTAGGCAAATGAGGGGCAAGGGAGCTTATTTTGGACACTGTCTTGGGCTGTGCCCCTCATGGAAACCTCCAGCCATATGTTATGATGAGTGTCTTTATGGAAGAAGATGAGGGTCATGTAGGAGTGTTTTGGTTTTAATTGTGGTCATTTGTGTGGCGGTTGGAAGAGATGACTTGGTCCACCAGGGCTTGAACTCTGCTCTGATACTCCTTAGAGACTGAGTTCTGGAACTGACTTGAGAGAAGTATTGCCATGAATTGTTTTGGGATTATAGGAGGCCACACATGAGATTAGCCCTTGGAAACTGAGATCTAGGCCCAGGGTGGCTTTCCACTGAGCACTGGGCATCTCAGCCAGGGTAACACATGATTTTTTTACTGAAAGACTTGGAAGTCATAGTTGAGACTCAAAACACACATGTACCTCATATTGTAGACCTCAATGAGCCTGGCTTCATGTGAACTTTTGGGCACTCATTGGGAAGCCTTGCCTTTGAGTGTTCTTCAGAGCTTTCATTGAAATGAGCTTACTCACCATTTAATGGTTCCTGAATGAATTGAAACCCACAGTGCCTCCAACATCATCCTTGAAAAATGGCTATACAAATACCATGAAATTTTTGAAATTTCCATGACCAGGTGGCACTGGAGAAACTTTGGATGTCCTGTTGCTGATCATGTGTGTACCAGACAGTTCCTTGATTGACTGGTTGTCATGAAAATGGTATAGAACCGAGATGTCAGTAAGTTGGAGCCTGCTGAGTATTGGGGCTAGAGCAGTGGACTATACGTTTGTGAATAAATATCTGTGGTGGGACCACGTGGATCTGCCTTTGGCTTCCAAAATACTTGTGATTGATATGGTGCAGGCAGCAGACCCTTATATGTAAAGGCATCTTGTTTTATTGAGAGGTTTCAGGGCAATGTTCAGAATCTGGTTGCTATAGTCAAGGGGAAAGCTATGTGGGATAGACCCATGTTTCGAACATTCTCCTGAAGACCCTGACCAATCACACGTGTCAGAGCTCCCTCCAGAATTGTGTCCCAGTTGAACTCCTTGTATTTCATTAAGCCAATTCCAAACTCCCAGTGCAGCAGTAAGAAACACCACAAAAATGGAGGATGACCAAATGGCTTCACAGACCACACGGGGAGACACTTAACTCCCAGTGGCCACAGTTTACCAAGAAAGAATTCAGAACTGCTGCCTCATGTTCATTAGAAAATAAGGAACCATTTCCTCCAGGTCACATAGATGCAGACCCACATTTGATGGTGTCACAATGAGGAAGCTAAATCTCCTGACAACTTCATATATTTCATGCTCCCAACCTGAGAGGCATTTTCTCAAGAAGTCTTAAGGCCAGCAGAGCTCCAAGTTTGTGGAGTGTTTAACCTCTCCCTTACTTTTGGAAACTGCTCTACCACATCCAATGTTGTAAACTCCTGAACATTTTCAGTTCCACATATGTGATCACAGGTTTTCGAACTCCTCTCCACTAATTGTGTCTTACTTGGAGTGAAGTTAATGTAAAGGAATTGTTCTGGATGAGAGTGGCAAGATTTTTGTGTAGCACATATTTGCATACACATTAGATTTATTTTCCTATTTTCATTTGAAATACTGATCCCCGACACTAACACATACCCTAATAGACTCTGACTACTAATGCTAATATGATGGATAAAAAGAAAACTAACAGAATAGAAATACAGGCCTTTAATAGGAGGCATGGTATATACTTGGAATTGCCTTCTGCTTTATCAAGGGTATGTGTTATAAATCTTGTCAAATTTTCATTGTAATATTTCTCCATGAATTTTATATGTATATATATATATATATATATATATATATATATATATATATATATACTCTCTAGATTTTTCAAAATATGAAAAACATGTGTCTTATTAAACACTATCTAAATTCATTCATATTCATGTATGTGGATATAAAATCAACTTTTCATAAGATTATTCTCAGAAACATTCAACCACCTGAAATACATATTTGTTTCCTCGTCCTGAGAACTAACTTCAGTGAATCGTGCTTACAAACCCTAATATTTTTACAGTAACTGACACAGTTTATCAACAAAGCAAGTAGATTCCTATAGGACATGATGTGTATATTGATGTTCATTTTTATTCAACAATGGGACATTAAAATTTCTTCATTTTATGCACATCGTAGGATATATATTTCCTCCACAGGTTAGCAAATATATAGGCATTTGTTTCACTTTCAATCACTTCCTGCTTCAGAACACATGTTTTCCTCCATGTTTCTTGACTGGTCTGTTCATGAGACTTCTATCCAAACACATTATTTTCGATTTCCTTTATCACTTTAGAAGCAAAACGGACACACACTTCATGATAAACCATCACTGTAATATCACCATTAGATGTATTACTGGTTGGAATGAATGATTATATATCAATAAAAGATTTTTTATATATTTTCTGATATCAATTCAATACATTGTTTAAAGTGTAACAAGTTATATTATTTATTCACAGTATGGTCTATTCATGCATTATCTCTATATTCATAGACACAGGGTACACCTGGTTGTACCCCCAATACTAATCTATACATATTTGAAATATTGCTCCCAGAAATGGTGGAAGAAATACTCATGTCACCTGATCTACAGATGCATGTTATCACTGTAATATTCTGGACACAAAATGCAAAAGCCACACGTATGATGGTACCAAAGCCTAAAGGTAAACTGAACATGGATTACTAAAAACATCCCTGACCAGGTTGCCTAATGCTCTCAAATGTCAATACTATTGCTGGCTACATATTTGTTTCTTCCTAAGATTATATATTCAACCTCAAAACTGTTGAAAATGTTTAATTTTTTCACTCACTTGATACTTTTGCCTGATTTCCTAATGTCTCTATTGATATCTACTTTCCTACATATTTTCCGCAGTTCAACATTGTGACTGACACTTCACATGTGCTGACATTGACATTCACTCTCTAACCGAAACCCTATTGCTTATGAACTTTGGTCCAAATCCTATACTCGCTCTTCTTCCGAAACATACTGACTATCTTCCTGATCCTATCGACTATCCCTTTTTGAGTAGATTTTCTCTACTACATTCAATCATCCAAGGTACAAGATCCTATGCCATTGTATATCGATTTTTCTGAAACATGTATCTAGAACGTAATTCAAAGCTACGTATCGCAATCAGTTGCCCAATGCATTTCTGAGCTTCAAATCTTACCTAGATTTCTGTTTTCATACTTATATTTTATCTCTATATTCCTATAAATATTGCAGGTTCCCAATACCATTATTCATCCCGCATAATGATTCCTTACCCAAATCGAACCTGTTATTAACCCTAACCATACACTGTTGCTTCAATCTAAAATTACAAAAGAGCAGGGACAGAGTTTGCCTTACAATACAGGAATGTAGGGTATCTTCCAACTGCTGAGAACCTCAAAGTTCGATGCAGAAATGATCCCTGGAGAAGATGTCAGCAGCTATGAAGGACTTGTGAGAGCAAAAGCCATCTTCAATGGAAAACAATCTAGACAGGAAAAAGGGATGTGTATGCATCAGCCTCTCTCTTTTTAATGTAGAGAAGATTGACCTAACCAGACCTGCATGGAGAGCTGTTCCCAGGTGCCTATTTTGATATACAATTGAAACTAGTCAAATTTTCAAAGGAAGTAGGGGCAGCCTCTATCTAATGGAACCCTTGGAAGCAACGGTTAGGGCAAAGTTGTTGCCAAGGCAGTGACCTCTTTCAGTTCCTGAAGGAAGTGACCTACCTAACTTCCTTGGTGATGGAACATTCGGAAATTTTGATGCAAGAAGCCAGGCACCGAGAGCCAGTCCCAGTCCCTGTCCCAGTGGGCTCACTTGTTTGGATTTACCAAGTACAGATCAGACCTTCTTGGTACCTACTGATGTGAGGATGGCCAAATGTCAGTAGAGCTCTGAAGAGAAGCTTTTCCTGAGATAGCAGGTAGTGGCTAACGGTTGGCTCCTCAAAGCATCACAGAGTTGGCCAAGGAGACAAGATCTGAGACAGGAGAGGCCATTTTGTGGGGAACATAGTATGGCCCACCAGTCAGAAGACATTCCGGATAGTTACAGACCTACTTTTGGGAAGGAGGTGCCTTTGTGTGTGGGTGTGAGTTTGCGGTTTTGTCTCATGTTCTGAGAATAGGTAGGAAAGGTGGTTGGTTTGGTTTGGAGTCGACTGTTTCTAGTAAGTCTTTTGACAAGGTGACTTTCTATGTCTGTGTATCCACGGTGTCCGTGGTTTTAGACATTAGAAAAGAGAATGCATCAATGGAGGTGTCCTGTCTAGTAGAAAGCTTCCCAGCATTCATCCTGCTCAATTGATGAATGGACTGTGGTTTGCCTTATGGATCTTAAACACCTACTAACATCCTAATTTCCTGTTTTCTTCCTGAATTCTGGCCACTCTCCAGAATAGGCTCATGATTTATTGTGCAAGATATGTACCACCTCCAAGCTCTGTGACATGTCCATGTTCTTGATAGCTGAAGGGAATGGGAACATCTCGGAAAACTCAGACATCAGTGTGAGCAGTAAAGTCTCAGTGGAGAAACCCTGCTTTGGACCATTTGCTTAACTATGGTACTATTGCCTTGAATGTCAGGAAGGTCTTTGCCTCAGGCCACCCTTTTGTGAAGCCTGAAGAAACAGTTTTCAAATGAAAATGAATGGGCATCTCCTGTGCCTCTTTGCTTAATTGCTTTGAAAAGGATGGTGTCTTAATCAGACACTAGGCCCTGATTGAGGCTGTGGCTAAGATTCTCAGCTCCTGATAGATGTAAAGAAGATCCCATGTGTGCATCCAAAACCAAAATGGCAAAAAGATCAGTCATTGTAGATGAAGTCTCTTGCCTTCCTCTGATAGGTTCCGGAACTCCATCAAGTGAGAATAGGATTCCTATGGGTCAAATGAGTTATTCAAATCCTGCAGAAGTACTTGGGTTCTCTCATGATGCCAAATCACATAATGAATCTATACCTGACTGTCAGTAGGCCTCAAATTGGAGAAGCAGAGCAGCATTAACAGCAGGCCTATTTGATCACTCCTGGTTCAAAGGAAGGGTGTCCAGGCCACACTGAATTTAGACAAATGGGGGGCAAGGGTGCATATTTTGGACATTGTCTTTGGCTGCGCCCCTCATGGAAACCTCCAGCTAGAGTTTATGATGAGTGTCTATACGGCTGAAGATGAGGGCCATGTGGGAATGTTTTGGTTTTAATTGTGGTCATTTGTGTGGCGGTTGGAAGAGATGACAGGGTCCACATGGTCTTGAACTCAGGTGTGATTCCTCTTAGAGACTGAGTTCTGGAACTGACCTCAGAGAAGTATTGCCATTAATTGTGTTGGCATTGTAGGAGGCCACACATGAGAGTTGCCTTTGAAACCTGAGATCTAGGCCCAGGATGGCTTTCCTCAGAGAACTGAAAATCTCAGCAAGGATATGGCATGATTTTATTCTGAAAAACTTGGCAGCCATAGTTAAGAGTCAAAAGACACATGGACCTCCCGTTGTAGACCTCCATAGGCCTTGCTTCATGTGACCTTTTGGCCAGTGTTTGGGAAGCCTTGCCTGTTAGAGTTCCTCAGAGCTTTCATTGAAATGAGCTTCCTCCCCATGTAATGGTTCCTTGAAGAATGGAAACCCCAAAGTGCCTCCAACTTCATTCTTGAAAAATGGATAGATAAATACCATGATATTTTTGAAATTCCCAATGACCAAGTGGCACTGGAGAACCATTGGATGTTCTGTTGCAGACAGTGGCTTGATTGTTGTGTTACAGACAGTGCCTTGATTGACTGGGTTTCATGAAAATGGTGCAGAACAGAGATGCCAGTAAGTTGGAGCCTGCTGAGTAGTGGGCCTAGAGCAGTGGTGGGCAGGTGTGTGATAATACAACTGTGGTGTCGCCATGTGGATCTGCCATTGGCTTCCAAATAGCTTGTGACTGACTTGGTACAGCCAGCAGACCATTATATGAAAAGGCATCTTGTTATATGGAGAGGTTTCAGGGCAATGTTCACAATCAAGTTGCTATGGTCAAGGGGGCAAGTTATGTGGGATAGAACCCTGGTTGGTGAATTCTCCTGCACACCCTGACCCAACACACGTGACAGAACTCCCTCCAGCCCTATATCCTAGTTGAACTCCTTGTATTTCATGAAGCAAATACCAACCTCCCATTGCAGCATCAAGAAACACCACAACCTCGCCAGCACTTGTTGTTGTTTGATTTCATAATGGCTGCCAATCTTACTGGAGTGAGAAAAGGGTTCTCTTGTACATTGCTGGTGGGGCTGCAAATTGGTGCGGCCAATTTGGAAAGCAGTATGGAGATTCCTGGGAAAGCTGGGAATGGAACCACCATTTGACCCAGCTATTGCCCTTCTCGGACTATTCCCTGAAGACCTTAAAAGAGCGTATTACAGGGATACTGCCACATCGATGTTCATCGCAGCACAATTTACAATAGCTAGATTGTGGAACCAACCCAGATGCCCTTCAATGGATGAATGGATTAAAAAAATGTGGCATCTATACACCATGGAGTATTACGCAGCACTAAAAAATGACAAAATCTTGGAATTTGCAGGGAAATGGATGGCACTAGAGCAGATTATGCTTAGTGAAGCTAGCCAATCCCTAAAAAACAAATACCAAATGTCATCTTTGATATAATGAGAGCAACTAAGAATAAAGCAGGGAGGAAGAGCAGGAAGAAAAGATTAACATTAAACAGAGACATGAGGTGGGAGGGAAAGGGAGAGAAAAGGGGAATTGCATGGAAACGGAGGGAGACCCTCATTGTTATACTAAATTACATATAAGAGGTTGTAAGTGGAATGGGAAAATAAACAAGGTGAGAAATGAATTACAGTAGAAGGGGTAGAGAGAGAAGATGGGAGGGGAGGGGAGGGGGGATAGTAGAGGATAGGAAAGGTAGCAGAATACAACAGTTACTATTATGGTATTATGTAAAAATGTGGATGTGTAACCCATGTGATTCTGCAATCTGTACTTGGGGCAAAAAGGGAGTTCATAACTCACTTGAAGCTAATGTATGCTAATGTATGAAATATGATATGTCAAGAGCTTTGTAGGGTTTTGAACAACCAATAAAAAAATAAAATTAAAAAAAAAAAGAAAGAAACACCACAAAAAGGGCAGGATGACCAAATGGCTTCACAGTCCACTCAGGGAGACAATAAGCTTCCAGTGGCCACAGTTTACCAACAAAGAGAGAAATCAACACTGGTACCACATGTTCAATGGAAAATAAGAAACGATGTCCTCCAGGTCACATAGATGCAGATCCAGGTTTGATGGTCTCACCAGAAATGAAGCTAAAGCTCCAGACAACAAGATATATTTCAAGTGTCCAAACTCAGAGGCAGTTTTACAAGAAGGCTATTGGCCAGCAGAGTTCCATGTTTGTGGAGTGTTTACACAGTCACTTACTTTTGGAAACTCCTCTACCACCTCCAAGGTTGTGAACTCCTGTGCATTTTCCATTCCAGATATGTATTCACAGATTTTCTAACTCTTCTCTTCGAATTGCATCTTACATGGGGTGAAGGTAATGTCAAAGGATTTATCTGGATGACAGTGGGAAGACTTTTGTGTAGGACATATTTGCATACATATTGGATTCATTTTCCAATTTTCCATTTCAAATACTTTATCTCTGACACTAAACCACACCCTACTTGTCTCTGACTACTAATCCTAATATGAGGCAGAAAAATAACCCAAACATAATAGAAATACAAGCAGTTCAGAGGAGGCATGGTGTATAGTTGGACTTGCCTTTTGCATTTTAAAGGTTAGGGGTTATAAATCTAGACAATTTTTTGTTGCAATAGTTGTCCATGTGGTTTTAAAGATAACAAATATGTGAATTCTTGTCTCTCTTTCTCTGTAGCCTACTCAGCAAATATATTTTTATATACACATAGAGAATCCTACCTGGTACTACACGTACATTCTTGTGAGGTGGCTAACTTGGCAGATACAAATTGAGAGAAAAGATCACTCCTTCTAAATGTCGTTGGAACTGAAAATTCAACCTATGGGTGAGCTTCCTAGTTGAACAAAATTATACACAAATCCATGTTCAGTACAATGAATATTTTTGGATCTGTGGATGATATATATTTCATGGTGAATTTTGATTGGCATATATTGCTATTTTTAATGTCTCTGGGTGTGTATGTGTGTGTGTGTCTGTGTGTGTATATATATATATATATATATATATATATATATACACTCTCTCCTTCTATTTTTCAAAATATGAAATATATGTGTCTTATATACACTCCCTAATTTTATTCATGTTCATGAATGTGGATTTATAATCAACTTTTCACAAGATTATTCTCAAAAAATTTCATCCACCTGAAATACATATTTGTTTCTTAGTACTGAAAACTAACTTCAGTGAATGGTGCATACAAATCCTAATATTTCTATAGTAACTGACACAGTTTATCATCAATGCAAGTAGATGCCAATGGGACATGATGTGTTTATCGATGTTCATTTTTATTCAACACTGGGACATTACAATTTCTTCAGTTTATGCACATCATAGGATATATATTTCCTCCACAGGTTAGCAAATTTATAGGCATTTGTTTCACTTTCAATCACTTCCTGCTTTAGAACACATGGATTCCTCCATGTTTCTTGACTGATCTTTTCATGAGATTTCTTTCCAAACACATTATTTTCGAATTCCTTTATCACTTTTGAAGCAAAACGGACACACACTGCATGATAAATCATAACTATAATATCACTATTAGATGTATAACTGGTTGGAATGAATGATTTTATATTAATATAAGATTTCTTATATATTTTCAGATATCAATTTAATACATTTTGTAAAGTGGAACCAGTTATATTATCTATTCACAGTATGGTCTATTCATGCATTATCTCTATATTCATAGACACAGGTTACACCTCTTTGTACCCCCAATACTAATTTATACATCTTCAAAATATTGCTCCCAGAAATGGTGGAAGAAATACTCATGTCACCTGATCTACATATGCATGTTATCACAGTAGTATTCTGGACACAAAATGCAAAAGTCACACGTATGACTGTAACAAAGCCTAAACGGAAACTGAACATGGATTACTAAAAACATCCATGTCCAGGTTGCCTAATGCTCTCAAATGATCATCCTGTTGGTGACTACATATTTGTTTCTTCCTAAGATTATATATTCAACCTCAATACCATTGAAAATGTCTAATTTTTTCACTCACTTTGTACTTTGCCTGATTTCCTAATGTCTCTATTGATATCTACTTTCCTACATATTTTCTCCAGTTCAACATTGTGACTGACCCTTCACATGTGCTGACATTGACATTCACTCTCTAACCGAAACCCTATTGCTTATGAACTTTGGTCCAAATCCTATACTCACTCTTCTTCCGAAACATACTGACTATGTTCCTGATCCTATCGACTATCCCTTTTTGAGTAGATGTTCTCTACTACATTCAATCATCCAAGGTACAAGATCCTATGCCATTGTATATCGATTTTTCTGAAACATGTATCTAGAACGTAATTCAAAGCTACGTATTGCAATCAGTTGCCCAATGCATTTCTGAGCTTCAAATCTTACCTAGATTTCTGTTTTCATACTTATATTTCATCTCTATATTCCTATAAATATTGCAGGTTCCCAATACCATTATTCATCCCGCATAATGATTCCTTGCCCAAATCGAACCTGTTATTAACCCTAACCATACACTGTTGCTTCAATCTAAAATAACAAAAGAGCAGGGACAGAGTTCGCCTTACAATACAGGAATGTAGGGTATCTTCCAACTGCTGAGAACCTCAAAGTTCGATGCAGAAATGATCCCTGGAGAAGATGTAGGCAGCTATGAAGGATCTGAGAGAGCAAAATCCATCTTCATGGCAAACAACCTGAACAGGACGAAGGGATGTGTATGCATCAGCCTTTCTCTTCTTAATGTAGAGAAGATGGACCTAAGCAGGCCTGCGTGGAGAGCTGTTCCCAGGTGCCTATTTTGATATACCATTGTAACAAGTCAAATTGTCACACAAAGTAGGAGCAGCCTCCATCTCATGGAACCCTTGGAAGCAACGGTTAGGACAAAGTTGTTGCCAAGGCAGTGACCTCATTCAGTTCCTGAAGGAAGTGTCCTAGCTAACTTCCTTGGTGATGGAATTCTCTGAAATTGTGATGCAAGAAGCCAGGCACCGAGAGCCAGTCCCAGTCCCAGTCCCAGTGGGCTCACTTGTTTGTATTTACCAAGTACAGATTCAGACCTTCTTGGTACCTACTGATTTGAGGATGGCCAATTGCCAATTGAGCTCTGAAGAGAGGCCTTTCCTGAGACAGCAGGTAGTGGCTAACTGCAGGCTCCTCAAAGCATCACAGAGTTGGCCAAGGAGACAAAATCTGAGAGAGGAAAGGCCATTTCGAGAGGAAAATAGTATGGCCCACCAGTCAGAGGACACTCCAGATAGTCACAGATCCACTTTTGGGAATGAGGTGACTTTATGTGTGTGGGTGTGAGTTTGTGGTTTTGTCTCATATTCTGCGAATAGGTAAAAAAGGTGGTTCGTTTGCTTTGGAGTCTACTGTTGATAGTAACTCTTTTGACAAGGCGAGTGTTTCTATGTCTGTGTATCCACTGTGTCCGTGGTTTTAGACATTAGAAAAGAGAATGCATCAATGGAGGTGTCCTGTCTAGTAGAAAGCTTCCCAGCATTCATCGTTCATAAGTGATGAATAGACTGTGGCTTGTCTTATGGATAGGAAACAACTACTAACTTCCTAAGTTCCAGTTTTCTTCCTGAATTCTGGCCACTCTCCAGAATGAGCTCATGATTTATTGTCCAAGATATGTACAACCTCCATGCTCTGTGACATGGCCATGTTCTTGATAGGTGAAGGGAATGGGAACATCTCAGATATTAGTGTGACCAGTAAAGTCTCATTGGAGAAACCCTGCTTTGGGCCATTTGCTTACCTATGGTTCTGTTGCCTTGAATGTCAGGAAGGTCTTTGTTTCAGGCCACCCCTTTTTGAAGCCTGAAGAAACAGTTTTCAAATGGAAATGAATGGGCATCACCTGTGGCTCATTGCTTAATTTCTTTGGAAAGGGATGTGTCTTAATCAGACACTAGGCCCTGGTTGAGGCTGTGGCTAAGATTCTCAGCTCCTGATAAATCTAAAGAAGATCCCATGTGTGCATCCAAAACCAAAATGGCAAAAGGATCAGTCATTGTGGATGAAGTCTCTTGCCTTCCTCTGTTAGGTTCCTGACGTCCATCAAGTGAGAATAGGATTCCTATAGGTCAAATGAGTTATTCAAAGTCCTGCATAAGTGCTTGGTTTCTCTCATGATGCCAAATCACATAAGCAATCTATACCTGACAGTCAGTAGGCCTCAAATTGGAGAAGCAGAGCAGTATTAACGGCACGCCTATTTGATCACTCTTGGTTCACAGAAAGGGTTTCCAGACCACCCTAAATTTAGACAAATGAGGGGCAATGGTGGATATTTTGGACACTGTCTTGGGCTGCATCCCTCATGGAAACCTCCAGCCAGAGTTCATGATGAGTGCCTATATGGATGAAGATGAGGGCCATGTGGGAATGTTTTGGTTTTAATTGTGGTCATTTGTGTGGCGGTTGGAAGAGATGACAGGGTCCACATGGGCTTGAACTCTGGTGTGATTCTCCTTGGAGACTGAGTTCTGGAACTGACCTCAGAGAAGTATTGTCATTAATTGTGTTGGCATTGTAGGAGGCCACACATGAGAGTTGCCCTTGAAACCTGAGATCTAGGCCCAGGATGGCTTTCCACAGAGAGCTGAAAATCTCAGCAAGGATATCACATGATTTTATTCTGAAAAACTTGGCAGCCATAGTTAGAGTCAAAAGACACATGGACCTCACGTTGTAGACCTCAATGGGCCTGGCTTCATGTGACCTTTTGGCCAGTGTTTGGGAAGCCTTGCCTGTTAGAGTTCCTCAGAGCTTTCATTGAAATGAGCTTCCTCCCCATGTAATGGTTCCTGGATGAATGGAAACCCCAAAGTGCCTCCAACTTCATTCTTGAAAAATGGAAAGATAAACACCATGAAATTTTTAAAATTCCCAATGACCAGATGGCACTGGAGAACCATTGGATGTCCTGTTGCTGATCATGAGTGTAACAGACAGTGCCTTGATTGACTGGGTTTTATGAAAATGGTGTAGAACAGAGATGCCAGTAAGTTGGAGCCTGCTGAGTAGTGGGCCTAGAGCAGTGGTAGGCAGGTGTGTGATAATACATCTGTGATGTGGCCATGTGGATCTAACATTGGCGTCCAAATGGCTTGTGACTGACTTGATGCAGCCAGGAGACCATTATATGAAAAGGCATCTTGTTATATGCAGAGTTTTCAGGGCAATGTTCAGAATTAGGTTGCTATGGTCAAGGCGGCAAGCAATGTGGGATAGAAGCCCAGTTGGTGCATTCTCCTGCAGAGCCTGACCCACCACACGTTACAAGACTCCCTCATGCACTGTGTCCCAGTTGAACTCCTTGTATGTCATGAATCAAATACCAAACTCCCAGTGCAGCAGCAAAAAACACCACGAAAAGTGGAGGATGACCAAATGGCTTCAAAGTCCACACGGGGTGTCACTTTGCCCGAAGAGGCCACAGTTTACCTACAAAGAGACTTCAGCACTGCTGCCTCATGTTCATCGGAAAATAAGAAACCATGTCCTCCAGGTCACATAGATACTGACCCAGGTTTGATGGTCTCACTTCAAAGGAAGCTAAAGCTCCTGACAACAACATATATTTCAAATGCCGAAACTCAGAGGCAGTTTCTCAAGAAGTCTTTAGGCCAGCATAGCTCCATGATTGTGGAGTGTTTACACTGTCCCTTACTTTTGGAAACTCCTCTACCACCTCCAAGGTTGTGAACTCCTGAGCATTTTCCATTCCACATATGTATTCACAGATTTTCTAACTCTTCTTTTCTAATTGTGTTTTACCTGGGGCGAAGATAATTTCAAGGCATTTTTCTGGATGAGAGTGGGAATATTTTTTGTGGCACATATTTGCATACACATTGGATTTATTTTTCTATTTTCCATTTGAAATACTGAATCCGTGACACTAACCCATACCCTACTTGTCTCTGACTACTAATCCTAATAAGATGGAGAAAAATAACCCAAACAGAATATAAATACAAGCAGTTCAGAGGAGGCATGGTGTATAGTTGGACATGGCTTTTGCATGACAAAATGTAGGTGCTATAAATCTAGTCGATTTAAATTGAAATAGTTCTCCATGTATTTTTAAATTTAACAAATATGTGAATTCCTCTCTCCCATTTTATGTAACCTATTGAGCACATTTATTTTTATATGCACATATAGAATACTACCTGGTATCACACATACGTTCTTGTGAGGTGTCTTACTTGACAGATACAAATGATGAGAAGTGATCACTCCACCTAAACGCTATGGGATTTGAAAATTCATCCTATGTGTGAGCCTCCTAGTTGAACAATATTATACATAAATCCATGTTCAGTAAATTGAATATTTTTCTATCTGTGTAAGATATATATATCACGGTGATTTTCGATTGGCATATATATTGCTACTTTTTAATGTCTCTCTCTCTCTCTGTGTGTATATATATACACACTCCAGATTTTTTTAAAATATAAAATATATATGCCTTATTATACACTCCCTAAATTTTTTCATATTCATGTATGTGGATTTATAGTCAACATTTCAAAAGGTTATTCTCTGAAATATTCATCCACCTGAAATACATATTTGCTTCCTAGTAATGAAAACTAACTTCAGTGAATGGTGCATACATATCCTAATATTTCTACAATAATTGACCCAGTTTCTCATTAATGCAAGTAGATTCATATGGAACATGATGTGTATTTTCATGTTCATTCTTATTCGCCACTGGTACATTACTATTTCTTCAGGTAATGCACATAATAGAGTATATATTTCATCCACAAGTTAGCAAAATTATGGGTATGTGTTTCACTTTCAATAATTTTCTGTTTCAGAACACATGTATTCCTCCATGTTTCTTGACTGGTCTTTTCATGAGACTTCTTACCAAACCCATTATTTTCGATTTCCATAATCCCTTTTGAAGCAAAACTCACACACCGTTCATGATAAACCATAACCCTAATATTACCATTAGATGTATAACTGGATGGAATGAATGATTGTATATCAATATAAGATTTCTTATATATTTTCAGATATCAAATCAAACCATTAATTAAAGTGGAACCAGTTATATTATTTATTCACAGTATAGTCTATTCATGCATTGTCTCTATATTCATAGACACAGGGTACACCTCATTGTAAACTCAATACTAATTTATACGTATTCAAATTATGGCTCCCAGAAATGGTGGAAGAAATATTCATGTCACCTGATCTACATATACAATTTAACCCAGTAATATTCTGGACACAAAAAGAAAAGGTCACACTTATGTTTCTACCAAAGCCTAAATGTAAAGTTAACATGGATTACTAAAAACATCCATGTCCAGGTTGCCTAATGCTCTCAAAAGTCAACCTTTTTGTGACAATATATTCGTTTCTTCCTAAGATAATATATCCAAAATCAACCCTGTTGAAAATGCCTAATTCTATCACACACTTTATACTTTGCCTGATTTCGTAATGTCTCTATTGATATCTGCTTTCCTACATATTTTCCCCAGTTCATCATTGTGATGGTTCATATGTGCTCACATTTACATTCACTCTCTAACCAAAACCCTATTGCTAAAAAACTTTTGTTCCAAATCCTATACTCACTCTCCTTCCTAAACATACCGACTATCTTCCTAATCCTACCGACTATCCCTTTTTGACTGGATGTTCTCTTCTACATTCAATCATCCAAGTAATGTTCAGGTGAGCGTCGGAGGAAGAGATCACCAAGAGACTGTCTCATGGAACAGCAAAGGGTTTATTGGGGGTCCAGCATGCTGGGGCTCAGAGCTCCCTTGAATCGAGCAGAGAGCCCTGAGGACATCTTAAGCGGAGCTTATGTGTTTTCCTTGTAGAGGGCAGGGAGGGAAGTTTATTGATGGGTCAGGGGGAGTGGGCAGTTTGCATGCAACCGGGAGAGGGAGTACATTATATATTTTGGAAGTTGGAGACAGCACATTCTGGGAACAAGATTAGCAAACAGTTCTCAAGATTTCAACAGTGTTTTGTTAAGCATACATAAAAAGAGGAAGTGACAAGTACCATTTTATTAACCTTTCATTCCCCACGTCTTCTTCTGGCTACTTTTAATCATAAAAGTGATCATTGGAGTGGTGTCACATTCTATGTCTGCTAGTGGGGTATTACCATAAGTTTAACTTCTCTAATTTGAGCTTGGAGAAATGAAAATACATGGTTGAGCAAACAGGGTTTTATAGTTAGCAAGAATGTGAGTATTATTATTGGACTGGCCAAGGTTGATAAACGTATAGTTAACCAGGGGGACTGTGTGAACCAAGACTCAAACCACCCTTTTTGGGCCTCTCTCTTTCGTTGACACTCTTCAAGGCATCCTTTTATTTTACTCATAAATTTTTTACAACTCCAGTATTGTTGCCATAAAAATAACATTCTTCCCTCAATGCAGCACAAAGGCACCATTCTCTCATGAAGAGGAGGTCCAACCCTCGATTGTTGTATGAAACAACATCAGAGAGAGAGGTTAAAGATTCCCACAAAGCTGTGATGGAGGTTTCTAATATCTTTAAGTTTTGGTCTATTGCTGCTTCTAATTGGGTATTTTGCTGTGTACCATGGACCAAGGCAGTGGTTCCTGTGACCTCCCCTGCAGCAACTAGTATTCCTAATAGGATGGCTGAAGTGAGGGATATATGTTCCCTGTGGAACCGGGTTGTATGCCCCCCTGTTTGATCTTCAAATGAACCTGCATCATGATAGAGCACTCTGGGTAACCTCTGCACCATTACACATTTAATCACCACTGTTGACCATTTAATGAAAACATAAAAATGTTTAAGTATATAGAATTATACTGTTGTAGGAACAGTCAAGACAAGGCACCTAAGATAGCACCAAAGCTAGGGAAACAGTCCTATTTGGTTGCAAACGGATTCAGAGGGCATTGCTTCTGTTGTAATCAATTAATCCCATGAACCCCAAGTTTAGGAAGTTTCAGAATTTTGTACCCAACATGTAAGGGAATGTGCTCAGAAGTTCACAGTCAGCAGAAATTCACAAAAAGCAGTTTTTTTATGTTTTTTCCTCTGTTCTGAGCAAATTAACTTTTCAAGGACACCTGGGAGGGGGAGAGATATTTCATCCCTTTCTTTTTTCCGCTTGCCAGCTATTACCATGGAGCCAGTTGGTAACTTCTTTATCATAGAAATGTAGCCATCTCTTTGAAGCCCCAGCTCAAAGTCAGAGGCCTTGTTCACATATTTTGTGAAAAACTAGTAAGGGGGTGTCTAGCTTACAAGTACTGATTGTTTTAGCCAGTGGCCAAGTAGAACAGGGCCACATGAAAACAGGAAGTTTGTCTACACTGAACTCTTTTATAGGGACTCTTTTGCTGAACGTCCTAAAGTCAGCCATGGTGAAGACATCTGGAGAAGATCAGTTAAGACTTTTCTGTGGGTGTGGAACAGAGGGGAAAGAGAGGGAAGGCGGGACTTAGAGCAGTTCCGAGGATTTGAGAATGAGTACGGAGAGATGTAAAAGAATAATGGGAAAGGGGTTTGGGATTTTCTAGCAACAAAAACTTGAGCAGTAGAACAGGTAGAAAAGAGGGGAAGATGGGAGTGTGTATCCAAAAAGCCTGTGAGGGACTTTAAATTCTTAGTAACCTGTTTTCAGTGATGACAAAGCAACTTTAAAGACCATTTTTATTACATCTTGGATAGGGGTCTTCTCAGCTATTTTGAGCTTTAGGTTAGCTGGTAAAAGGACCTGGTGAAACCCCGTATGGGTGCTGACAGGAGAAGAGAGGAGTGAGTGGGTAGAGTGGTAACTAAGTACCTGCTACCTCAGCAAGGGGGCAATGGTCTGAGAACCGGCGGATGTTTGGGTTGTTGATCTAGAAACGGGATGGGAGAAATCAGGTTGTTGAGGTGGGAGTGACAGCAGAGAGACTAGAGCAGAAGGCTGAGGGTGAGGATCTATTGGAGAAGCATAGTTCAGGATGTGAGCAAAGGACGGAAAAGGCCTCCACATAGGGGAATCTCTTTTCATGCCTTTGAGCCCTTCCCAAAGTTAAAAAGGTTCCACAGAATTTGAGGATCTAGAGACCCCTCTGGGTGCCATCGATTTAGGTTATCTTATTGGTAATATGGCCAATGCTGTGTACTGAATTTGATTAGGAGTTTGGGTTCCATCGTGCAGCCCCTGTATGCTCACATCCCCTTGATTACAGAAGAAGTCGGCTTTTCCCACACACAGCCATGGCTGTTTGTGGCTTTGATAGTTCACCGGGCAAACATAGTAATCTAGGCTAGCCGACCTGCATCTGGCTCACGTGTCCCTACATCCATAATGTTTGTTTCCATTACATATGATACGGAAGGGATTTAATGGAATTTTAGTGGGATCCTCTTCTTCAGGGATATCTGAATAGGAAAGACATATAGCCAGCTGACAAATGTCTGGGTGGAGAGATGGCCACCAGGTCCCTAAGGGGGCTGTATGCAAGATTGATTAAACTTCTTGTCCAGTAGGATTTGTGATCAGCCATCGCTGCTGAAAGGGGTGATGAGGGTTAGAAATACTGGTGGTCAAGGGGAGAGTCTATAGCCTTATCCACACGGCGAATGTGCAATTTGAAAGGGTTACCAGTCTTTTCCAGTTTCCAGCCAATTCCAGTTTCCAGTCAATGTCTGGACAGGGCGCAGGCTTGAGATGAGAGGCATGCATCAAGGAAGTGATTCCATCTACCTTTACCACTGTAGGTGTTATAAGTAGCACCTGGAATGGTCCTTTCCAGCGGGGTTCCAGCGATGTCACCTGATGTCGTCTTACGAAGACAAAGTCTCTTACTTGATATCGATGTGGAGTCCCCTCGTCCCCAGTTTGGTAGGCAGTGGCCAGCTGTTTTCACAGGTGTCACTGAATTCTTTCAAGAGCTTTAAGTCTGTCAAGCAAGCTGGTGTGGAAGGGATTGTAAGGTCTTAGAGTTGGTGTTAGGTCCCTTACTGGAGGAGGGGCACCATAGAGAATTTCATAGGGGGTGAGGTTACACTAAAATCAGAGTGAGTATTTTCTTCATTTAACAGTGCATAAGGCAGGAGCATAGTACAATCTTTTATTCCGGTCTCTAAGCTTAATTTTGTTAAGGTCTGTTTAATGGTTTTTTTCATTCTTTCTACCTGTCCTAAACTCTGGGGTCTATAAGCACAATGTAACTTCCAATTAATCCCCAGGGTCCTGGCTAACCCCTGACTTACCTGGGCCATGAACCCCGGTCCATTATCAGACCCTATTAACTTAGGCAGGCTGTATCTTGGAAAAATATCTTCTAGGATATTCTTGACCAAAATTTGCGCTATTTCTTTTCTTTTTTTTTTCTTTTTTTTTTTTGTGGGGAAGGCTTCAATGCATCCTGAAAATGTATCTACAAAGACTAGGAGATATTTAAGTCCATACCTTGCTGGCTTTATTTCAGTAATGTCCACTTCCCAGTATTGTCCTGGTTTGGTTCCTCGTATGTGCTTTCATACAGGAAGCTTGGAAGGGTAAGCATTTACCAATTGATGAACCCGACTGGCTTTTGTTACCCATTCAGTTATTTTCTTCACTGTGAGTCTGTTAGTGGAAAACTCTGTTCTTGATCCTTCAGGAATGCCTGCAGTTTCTTTGAACCAAGGTGAGTGAGTTGATGTACATTTTCTACTGACATAGTTAGAGCCGTGGCTCTTGGAGTTTTTACTGAAAGATTTAGAAATTCCACTTAAGGGCCTTCAGGGTTAAAATTTATTTTGGCCCAGAGCTTGGTGAGCAGATCTCCGCCAATCAATGGGGCCAGGCATTCTGGGACTACTAGGAAGGAGTGATGGATTTTTCCTTTTCCCAGGTCCATGGTCCTCTTAGTTGTCCAAGCCCGATATTTACTGCCATTAGCCCCTTGAAATAGAGATTTTTTATTTGATAGAGGGCCCAATGTGGCCTTATGGGCTCAGTATATTGCCCCTGTATCCACTTCAAAGTTTACTGGGGTCCCCTCCACTTCAAAAGTTACTCTGAGCTCGGGGAGGGGATCTGAGCCCCGACTTTCTTAGTCATCCTCCAGAGTCAGAATGGCTGGCTGGCGTGGCTGTCGCTTTCTATGTCAATTTTGGCCCAGTGTCCTTTTTCTTTGAGTAGGCACATTGATCTGAGGCCAAGGGTGGCCTCTGTCGTGGGCCAATGTATACCTTCTTGTCTCTCTGTTTCTTAATTTTTGGCCTATTTGTTGTTGTGACCTGGACCTTAGTCAACGCCTTACTCTGCCTTTTGTTTCTTTTATCCTCCATTTGCTCCCTTCTCTTCCTCAGTTTCTCTCTTATAGTATACCTTCTCAGCTTCTCTGACTAAATCTCTCAAAGTCATATCTTGTAATCAATCTAAGCTTTGTAACTTTGTTTTAATATCCAGGGCAGTTTGCCCAATAAAGGCCATCATGACAGATGCCTTTTGATTCTCTGCCTGACGATAAAAAGGATTATAGCTCCTATATGCCTCCATAATTCTCTCTAGAAACATAGAGGGAGATTCATCAGGCCCCTGATAATCTCTCTTACCTTGGCCAAATTAGTTGGTCACTAGCGGCTGCTCGGAGACCCACTATTAGAGCCCGGCGATAAGTGGACACATGCTCCCTACCTTCAAAGGTGTTGGGGTCCCAGTTGGGTCGGTTCAAGGGAAAGCCGGCTTTGATTATGTTGGTAAGTTGTGTCGGATGCAAACCTGGTCCAAGGATTTTTTTTTAGCTTCCTGGAGAATTCCCTTTTTTTCCTCTGTCATGAAGAAAGTCCCTAGCAGTTGTTGGCTGTCATCCGAAGTAGGCTGGTGTGAAAACATCAATGACTCAACCACACCTGAGAGCCGGGTGGGGTCCTCGGTAAAAGGGGGATTGATATTTTTTAAGTTACATAGGTCTGAAGAGAAGAACGGCCAATACTGGTAGGCTTGAATTTTCCCCCAATGGCCATTGTCAATCATTGGTCCATAGGGTCGAAGGGGAGGCATCACAAGAGTTCCAGGGTTTTCAATCATTCACCGCCAGCGAGTTCCTTTAGCAGGGCCAGCTTCCTCCATGGGAGGAGGTGCTGTGTGTGCTGCAGGGGAATTACCTGGAGGGCGCTGGGCCGGCTTAGCTTCCTTCAATGGAGGAGAGGCTGAGTCAGCAGCAGGGGTATCACTTAGAGGGTGTTGGGGGTTAGAGGATGAGGGCAGGGGATAAGGAGCGGGAGGAGAGTCCAGTAGACTCAAATCTGGTGACACAGGGAAAACAGAGTGTGGAGGAGGAGGAGGAGCAGAGTGTTTGTGAGTTCCTGGGGGAAGGAGTCATTGCGGGGGCAGGGGCAAGGAAAGGCTTGACCCATTGAGGAGGAAATTTGCAGAGGTCCTGCTGAATTAAAATATATGGCTGTTGATCCAGATGACTATCTGGCCACGGCTGAAAGACAATATCTCTGAATTATAAATTAGTGGGAAGTAGAAAGATCCTTCTAGGGGCCATCCGACTCCAAAGGTGGGCCATTCTGAGGTACAGAGAGTCTGCCACATCCGGGGCTTTACTGAAATAAAGAGATTCTGAGCCCTTAAACGGACTTTGGTATAGTGATCAAGGGTCAGGGACAGAGGCATTGAAGTGCTCTGTTCCATAATGAGAGATACACAAACAGTGAAAGCAAGACACATGACACAGGCAAGACAAGACAATAAAGACAGGCAATGGACGTTCAACACTGAGACCATGACTGAGTAGCCGGCAAAATCCGATGGACTGGCAATACTGAATCCGAAACAAAATATCACTGAGTCAAGGAGACTATTGTTCCTCAATTTCCCGAGTCCTCTCAGGCGTCCTCCAGGGACGTGGCCTGTGGTTCTGTAACACGACTGTCAGCCACCATCAGAGAGAGCTCACACTCTTCATTGACAGCCATTTTGCCAAACCCTAACATGAAACCTGAAACCAGAAAGAGGCGCCTTACTTATCTGAGGGGGGTCCATTGGGGTCTCTCGTCCACCGCTGCTTGATCTCTGTGGAACCTCCATATGTAAAGGTCGGGCTAGTGTCAGAGGAAGGGACAACCAAGAGACTTTAACATGCAACAGCAAAGGATTTACTGGGGGTCCAGCATGCTGGGGCTCATAGTTCACTTGAATAGAGCAGAGAGTCCTGAGAACAGCTTCAGCAGAGCTTATATACTTTTCTTGGAGAGGGCAGGGAGGGAAGTTTATTGATGGGTAAGGGTCAGTGGGCGGTTAGCGCTTAACCGGGTGAGGGAGTACAATCTGCAGTTTGGCAGATGGGGACAGCACATTCTGGGAACAAGATTAGCAAACAATTCTCAAGATTTCAACAGTGTTTTATTAAGCGTACAGAAACACAGGAAGTGACAAGTACCTATTTTATTAAACTTTCACTACCAACTATCCCTTTTTGACTGGATGTTCGCTTCTACATTCAATCATCCAAGGTACAAGGTCCTATGTCATTGTATATGGATTTATCTGAGACAACTTTGCAGAAAGTAATTCAAAGCTAAGTAGTCCCAATCAAGGGACCAATGCCCTTCTGGGCTTCAAATCTTACTTAGATTTCTGTTTTCATACATATATTTTACCTATGTATTCTACATATATTCAAATATATATATATATCTCATAGTATATATATTTCATCCAGAGTTTCACAAATTTATAAGAATTTTTTTTCATGTTTAATCAATTCCTTCTTCAGAACACATTTATTCCTCCAGGTCTCTTGACTGGTCTTTTCATGAGACTTCTTGCCAAACACATTATTTTTGACTTCCACAATCACTTTTGAAGCAAAACTCACACACTCTTCATGATAAACCATAACACTCATATTACCATTAGAATGTAACAGGATGGAATGAATGATTGTATAGCAATATAAGATTTTCTGTATATTTTCAGATATCAATTCAAAAAATTATTTAAAGTTGGAACCAGTTATATTATTTATTCTCAGGATAGTCTATTCATGCATTATCTCTATATCCAAAGACTCCAGGTACACCTAATTTTACACCCAACACTTATTTATACGTCTTCAAAATATTGCTCACAGAAATGGTGGAAGAAATACTCATGTCACCTGATATCCATATACATTTTATCACAGTAATATTCTCGACAAAAAAGCAAAGGTCACACTTTGATTGTACGAAAGCCTAAATGGAAAGTGAGCATGGATTACTAAAAACATCTATGTGCAGGTTGCCTAATGCTCTCAAATGTCAATCCTATTGTTGAGTACATATTTGTTTCTTCCTTAGATTATATATTCAACAACAACCCTGTTAAAAATGCCTAATCCTATCACTGACTTTATACTTTGCCTGATTTCATAATGTCTGTATTCATATCTGCTTTCCTATATATTTTCCCCAGTTCATCATTGTGACTGACTCTTCACATATACTAACTTTTACATTCACTCTCTATCTGAAACCCAATTGCTAAAGAACTTTTGCTGCCAATCCTATACTCACCCTTCTTCCTAAACCTACCAACTATCTTTCTAATAATACCGACTATCCCTGTTTGACTGGATGTTCTCTTCAACATTCAATCATCCAAGGTACAAGGTCCTATGCCATGGTATATCGATTTATCTGACACATCTGTGCAGAACAAAATTCAAAGCTAAGTATCCCAATCAAGGGCCTAATGCTCTTCTGGGCTTCATATCTTACCTAGATTTCTGTTTTCATACTTATATTTCACTTGTATATTCTGGTAAATATCACAGGTACCCAATACCATTATTCATCAATCAGAATGATTCCTAAGCCAAATCGAACCTATTATTAAGCCTTACCATACACTTTTCCCTCAATCTAACTATACAGAAGAGCAGGGACAGAGTTTGTCTTACAATACAGAAATAGAGGGGATCTTCCACCGGCAGAGAACCTCAAGGTCCATGCAGAAATGATCCCTGGAGAAGATGTATGCAGCTATTTAGGACCTGAGAGAGCAAAAGTCATCTTCCATGGCCAACAACCTGCTCAGAATGATGGGATTTGTCTGAATCAGCCACTTTCGTCTTTATGTAGAGAAGACGGACCAAACGAGGCTTGTATGGTGAGCTGTTCCCAGGTGCCTATGGTTGATATACCATTTTAACTTGTGAAACTGTCACAGGAAGTAGAGGCAGCCTCCATCACATGAGACCCTTCGAAGCTACTGTTAAAACAAAGTGGTTGCCAAGGCAGTGTCATAATTCAGTTCCTGAAGGAAGTGAACTTACTAATTTATTGGTGATGGAGCTCTCTGAACTTGGGATCCAAGAAGCCTGGCATCCAGAAACAGTCCCAGTCACAGTCCCAGTGGGCTAACTTATTTGGATTTACCAAGAACAGAGTAAGTCTTTTTTGGTACCTACTGATATGAGGATGGCCAAATGCCAGAAAAGCTCTGGAGAGGGGTCTTTCATGAAAAAGCAGGTAGTGGCTCACCCCTGGCTCCTGACAACTTCACAGTGTTGGCCAAGGAGACCAGATCTGAGACAGGACAGGCCATTTTGGGGGAACAAATAATGGCCAACCAGTCAGAGGACACTCCGGATATTCACAGACCTTCTTGGGTAAAGAAGTTGCCTTTGTGGGTGTGGGTGTGTGTTTGTGGCTTTGTCACATGTTCTGATAATTGATAGGAAAAGCAGTTTGTTTGGTTTGGAGTGGACTATTTCTAGTAAGTCATTTGACAAGGCGAGTGTTTCTAGGTCTGTGTATCCCACTGTGTCCGTGGTTGTCGACATTAGAAAAGAGAATGTATCAATGGATGTGTCCTGTCTAGTAGAAAGCTTCCCAGCATTCATTCTGCCCAATTTGTGAATGGACTGCGGTTTGACTTTTCGATTGGCAACACCTCCTATCTCCTTAAGTTTCTGTTTTCTTCCTGAATTGTGGGCACTGTCCAGAATGGGCAAATGGTTTTGTGTTCAAGATATGTACCACCACCAAACTCTGTGACATGGCCATGTACTGGATAGCTGAAGGAAATGGCGAGCATCTCAGAAAACTCAGATACCAGCGTGACCAGAAGAGTCTCAGTGGGAAACCCTGCTTTGGGCCTTTTGCTTACCTATTGTTCTGTTGCCCTGAATGTCAGGAAGGTCTTTGCCTCAGGCCACCCCTTGGTGAAGGCTGAAGCAAACAGTTTTCAAATTGTAATGAATGGGCATCACCTGTGGCTCTTTGCTTAATTGCTTTGAAATGGGATGGGTCTGAATAAGCCTCTTTGCCCTCTGTGATGCTGTGGTTAGATTTTCAGCACCTGAGGGATCTAAAGAAAAATCTCTTCTGTATCCAAAACCAAAATGGCCAAAAGAGCAGTCATTGTGAATGAAGTCTCTCGCCTTCCTCTAAGGATCCTGACCTTTATCAATTGTGAATCGGGATCTTTCGGTCAAATGAGTTCTTCAAAGCCCTGCAGAGGCTAGCCAGGTGATGCGTGGGTTTTCTCATAACTCCAATTCACATAAAGAATCTAAACCCCAGAGCCAGTAGGCCTCAAATTGGAGAATTGGAACAGTATTAACAGCAGTCCTATTTGATCACTCATGGTTAACAGGAAGGGTGTCCAGGACACCCTGACTTTAGGCAAATGAGGGGCAAGGAAGTTTATTTTGGACACTGTCTTGCACAGCGCCCCTCATGAAAACCCCCAGCCAATGGATATTATGTGTGTCTATTGGAAGAAGATAAGGGCCATGTGGGAGTGTTTTGGTTTTAATTGTGGTCATTTGTTTGGCGTTTGGAAGAGATGACTGGGTCCACCTAGGATTGAACTCAGGTGTGATTCCCCTTAGAGACTGTGTTCTGTAACTGACCTCAGAGAAGTATTGCCATGTATTGTGTTTGGATTTTAGGAGTCCACCCATGAGAGTCGTCCTTGGAAACTGAGATCTACGCCCAGGGGGGCTTTCCACAGAGCACTGGGAATCTCATCCAAGATATGCCATGATTTTATTCTGAAAGATTGGCAGCCGTAGTTGAGAGTAAAAACACACATGGACCTCACATTGTAGACCACAATGTGACCTTTTGCCTACTCTTTGGGAAGCCTTGTCTCTGAGAGTTCTCCAGAGCTTTCATTGAAATGAGCTTCCTCATCATTTAATGGATCCTGAATGAATTGAAACCCACAGTGCCTTCAACTTCATTTATGAAATTTCAAAAACTTCATTTTTGAAATTTCCATGACCAGGTGGCACTGGAGAACCTTAGGATGTCCTGTTGCTGATCATGAGGGTACCAGACAGTGCCTTGATTGACTGTGTTTCATGAAAATGGTGTAGAACTGAGATGTCAGTAAGTTGGAGCTTTCTGAGTAGTAGGCCTAGAGCAGTGGTGTGCAGGTGTGTGATAAAACATCTGTGGTGGGGTCATGTGGATCTTACACTGGCTCCAAATGGCTTGTGAATGACATGGTGCAGCCAGCACACCCTTGTATATAAAGGCATATTGTTACATAGAGAGTTTTCAGGGCAATGTTCACAATCTGGTTGCTATGATCAAGGGGGCAAGCAATGTTGGATAGAAGCCTGGTTGTTGCATTCTCCTGCAGACCCTGACCCCCCACATATTACAGGACACCCTCCAGGACTGTGTCTCAGTTGAACTCCTTATATGCCTTGAAGCAAATACAAAACACCCAGTGCAGGAGCAAGAAATAACACGAACACTGGAGGATGACCAAATGGCTTTCAAGTCCACATGGGGAGACACTTAGCCCTAAGGGGTCACAGTTTAGCTACAAAGAGAAAATTAAACACTGCTGCCTCATGTTCATTGAAAAATAGGAAACCATGTCCTCCAGGTCACATAGATGAAGACTCAGCTTTGATGTTCTCACTAAAAAGGAAGCTAAAGCTCCTGACAACAACGTATATTTCAAGTGCCCAACCTCATTGTCAGTATCTCCAGAAGTCTTTAGGCCAGTAGAGTTCCATGTTTGTGGAGTTTTACCCTGTCCCTAAGTTTTGGAAGCTCCTCTAAAGCCTCAAAAGTTTTAAACTTCTGAGAATTTTCCATTCCATATATGTATTTACAGATTTTCTGACTCTTCTCCTCTAATTTTGTCTTTCTTTGGGCGAAGGTTATGTCAAGCCATTTTCTGAATTAGAGTGGGAAGTTATTTGTGTAACACATATTGCATACACATTGGATTCATTTTCCAATTTTCCATTTGAAATACTGAATCCCTGACACTAACTTATACCCTACTACACTCTGACTACTAATTCTAATATGATGCAGAAAAGTAACCAAATCAGAATTGAAATACAAGCAGTTCAGAAGAGGCATGGTGTATTCTTGAACTTGCCTTTTGCATGATAAATGTTAGGTGTTATAAATCCAGTCTATTTTTAATTGAAATAGATATCCATGTGTTTTTAAAGTTAACAAATATGTGAATTCCTGTCTCCATTTGTGTGTAGCCTATTCAGCACATGTATTTTTATATGCACATATCGAATCCCAGCTGGTATCACACCTACATTCTTGTGAGGTGGCTGACTTGGCAGATACAAATTTTGAGAAGGGATCACTCCTCGTAAACGCTGTTGGAACTGAAATTCAAACTATGGGAGAGCCTCCTAGTAGAACAACATTATACATAAATCCCTGTTAAGTAAATTGAATATGTTTGGATCTGTGAATGATGTGTATTTCATGGTGAATTTCGATTGGCATATATGTTGCTACATTTTAATATCTGTGTGTGTGTGTGTGTGTGTGTGTGTATACACACACACTCTACAGATTTTTCAAAATATGAAATATATATGTCTTATTTGCACTCCCTAAATTCATTCATGTTCAAGTATGTGGATTTATAATCAACTTTTCACCAGATTATTGTCAGAAATATTCATCCACCTGAAATACATATTTGTTTCCTAGTACTGAAAACTACCTTCAGTGAATGGTGCATACAACTCCTGTTCATAGCTGCAGCCTAAGTGGCCCAGCAAACTTCCAGCTGCCTGCAAACTTTCAGCTGCCGGCTGATGATTGGCTCACAGGGGCCCCAGCAACATCTAGCTGATTGGCTCCTCTGCGGTGATGCTCATTGGAGATGCTCATTGAGCTGTTTCCCCACCCTTTCAGACTGCCAGCTGATATTTGGCTCACAGCGGCCCCAGCAACATCTAGCTGATTGGCTCCTCTGCGGTGATGCTCATTGGGCTGCTTCCCTGCCTTTTCAGATCACAGAGCTGCTCATTGGGGGACTTTTTTGACTCCACACGTGACCCAGCCAATCGGCCTCAAGAGCAGGAGGATTGTGGGAAGTGGAGAGAGGCTTGTGTGGGAGGGAAAGGCTTGTGGGAAGCCGGTGGTGACAGTTGGGGCTCTGAGGGTTTTTCCTGAGAGGCTCTTTTGCTTGGCGTGTGTGGTTCTAAAAATAAAGTTGCTTTCTTTTGAAAAGTGGCTCCTGATTGTGCCCAGCCAGACTGCAGCATTTGGTGGCTCGCATGGGGAGCGACTGAGGGTAACTAATAAGGTAAACTGCTTGCCCCTGAGGGCAGGACAAGAGGATGGGTAGCCATTTTAAGATTCCTCTTTTGTTTTGCTTCACATTTGCTTTAAATTGCCTGTCCCTGGAGACGAGTGAGATGGAAGAAAAACCGCTCACATCTGAGGAAAAACTATTTGTGTCTGAGGAACAGATAGAGAGAAAGGCTATAATGATATTTTGTTTTTCCATTTTTATTTCATTCTATCTCTGTTTTGTTTGGTGTTATCTTGTTGGGTTGTATTATAGTAGAAATATGGCATCAGAAATTAGAAAAAAAAAACTGAAAAGGTGTTAAGTAAATTGTTAGAGGAAGGAGGCATCCCAGTAAAATTAAGAGCAGTCAGGGCATACGTTGATACAATACAAAAATGTAGCCCATGGCTTTTTAAGGAGGAGTTGTTAAATATATCACAATGGAACCATCATGGTGAAGATTTAAAAAGAATAGAAAAGAAAAGCCCAGGGACTCTGCCAGTTGGCACATTGCCATTGTGGACTTTCGTATCTTGTTTGTTTAGTCAAAAGCCTTCAGTTCAGACAATGGTAGAGGAAGGAGAAGACATATTGATTCAAGTAAAAGAGAAGGTCTCTCAAGTTAGCCAGACAGAGGAAAAAATTCAAGTAAAAGAGAAGGTCTCTCGAACCAGTCAGACAGAGGAAAAAAATCATGTAAAAGAGAAGGCCTCTCAAGCTAGTCAGACAGAGAAAGAAAGTGTAAAACAGTAAAAGCCATCAGGGGGAAATTTACAACAGGAGACTACTACTAACACCTTTCTATCACCAGAGGGTGTAAGTGTCCAACCAACAGAACCACCTCTACAGGAGACTGCTACTAATACTTTTCTATCACCAGAGGACGTAAGTGTCCAACTAACAAGGCCACCTCCATATGCTGGGAAGCCCCCAACCCCACAGTTGATAGTTGGGATCCTGAGACAAGATCTCAAATATTAACATGCCCTATATTTGAGGTAGGAGGGCAGCGAGTTTACCATGCTTTAAATTTCAAAACAGTGAAGCAGATAAAAGAGGCTGTAACAACCTATGGTCCTCAAGCACCCTTCACTGTAAGCATGGTCGAAACCATTAACAACTTGAACATGAAGCCAGCGGATTGCGCTAATATGTGTAAAGTTGTGCTAAATGGAGGACAATACCTGTTATGGAAGGTTGACAATGAGGAATTTTGCAAGGAGACGGCTATGCGAAATGCAGCAGCTGGTTATCCTCAGAGAAATCTAGATATGTTGTTAGGAAAGGGACCTTATGAGGATCAGCAGCAACAAATTGCATATGATTCTGGTGTATGTGCATAAATTGCTGTAGATGCAATTAAGTCATGGAAGACTTTACAAGGACTTGGAGGTTTACAAGGTCAATTATCTAAAGTAATACAAGGAGCTAATTAACTTTATGCTGAATTTGTCGATAGGCTTATTCAAACAGGTACCAGAGGTTCTGGGAAAACAGAACAAGCAATGCTATTACTAAAAAAACTGGCATCTGAGCAAGCGAATAGTTGGTGCAGAGATATAATTAGACCATGGAAACATGAAGATTTAAACACATATATTAAATTATGTAGAGACATTAATGAACAAGAGCAAGTCGTGGCAACTGCAGTAAAACAGGCTTTAGATGCCAGAGACATTAATGAAGAAGGGCAAATTGTGGCAGCTGCACTAAAACAGGCATTAGATGCCAGGCCAAGAACATGCTACAATTGTGAACAAACAGGACATTTTAAAAGGAATTGCCCATAGGAGGAGGGTTTAACAAAATTACTTATAGATATTAAAGGTTTTTTTTTTTATCAATTCCAATTCATCCTGAGGATAGTCCACGTTTTGCATTTACTATCCCTGCACTGAATCATGAAGGTTCTGATCAGAGATATGAATGGAAAGTACTGCCTCAAGGGATGGCTAACAGCCCAACAATGTGTCAAATTTATTTTAACAAAGTAATCAAGCCACTTAGAAATCAAAATCCTGAACTACAAATATTTCACTATATGGATGATGTATTATTAGCACACAAAGCTAAAAACACATTGCTAGAATGTTATGCCACACTTACAAACTTATTAAAAAATAATCTAGATATAGCAATAGATAAAGTACAATTAAATTTTCCAATTAATTATTTAGGTGTTCTATTATCCTCAACCATGTACCGCCACCAAAAATTCAAATACAAGTAGATCAACTCAAATCACATAACGACTTTCAAAAGTTATTAGGAGACATAAATTGGATAAGGCCTTATCTAGGTATACCAACAAGAGAGTTGGGATATTTATTTGATATCCTAAAAGGTCCATCATATCCCAATTCACGGTACATGTTAACGCCTGAAGCAAGAAAGGCATTAAAAATCATTGAAACATATATGGAAAATATGCAATTGGATAGAATTGATATAAGTTTGCCTTTATTATTTATTGTCTACCAACAAAAAATATTCCTACAGGAGTATTTTTGCAAGAAGGTCCATTATTATAGATACATTTATCTTATTCTCCTAACACTATTCTTACTAGGTACCCTGAGGCTATAGGACAATTAATACCCAAAGGAATAAAAGCAGCAAAGTGAGTGCTTGGGATTGCTCCCAATAAAATTATTACTCCACATACTCTGAATCAAATTGATGAGTTAGTTAATGAGTTAAATACTTGGGCAATAATCATGTGCAAATCTAATGTTTCATTTCATGATCACTTACCATCTAATCCTTTATTGTCTTTTTGGTCATCACATCCTGTAATTTTTCCAAAATTGACAAGAAAAACACCTATCATGAATGCTCCAAATATATTTACTGATGGATCAAATAATGGTACAGCAGCAATAGTTACACCTGATCAAACTTTTACATTTCTAGTACCCAAACAATCAGCTCAAAATGTAGAGCTTAATGCAGTATTACAAGCTTTTCTGATGTTTAAAGATTCTGTATTTAATTTATTTTTGATAGTCAGCATATAGTTAATGCTATAATATGCCTTGAAGATGCTGGTAGGATTTCCCATTCCTCTACTGTTTTCTCCTTGCTTTCCACTATACAAAGTATAATCTGGGACAGAAAAGATCCATTCTTTATAGGACATATCAGGGCACATACAGGATTGCCTGGAGCCATCAGTTTGGGCAATGATTTAGCAAATAAAAGTACACATGGCATACATATTTTCTCTACACTAGAAGAAGCTATAAATTTTCGTAAAAAGTTCCATGTCAAAGCTAATACCTTACAAAAGCCTTCTAAAATAACTAAGGAAAAAGCTAGACAAATAATAAAACAATGTCAAAATTGTGTGACCTTTTTACCACAAGTTAATCTTGGAGTCAATCCTAGAGGATTAATACCTAATCATATTTGGCCGATGGACATCACACACTTGCCAGGATTTGGAAAATTAAAATATTTGTATGTTACAGTTGATACTTCTTCTGGATTTTTGATGGGCACCCTTCATGCCGGAGAAAAAACTAAAGATATTATCACTCATTGCTTACAAAATTTTGCCACTGTGGGCGTTCCCAAACAGTTAAAAACAGATAATGCCCCTGGTTATACTTCTACCTCTTTTAAACAATTTTGGTCATCATTTGGCATTACTCATATAACATTAATACCATACAATCCACAGGGACAAGGCATAGTTGAAAAAGCTCATCAAACTATTAAAAAGTACTTATTAAAGCAAAAAAGACGCAATTGGGAAAGGGTATATATTCCCCAAAGACAAACTTAAAATAACCCTTTTTATTCTAAACTTTTAAAATTTGGATTCATCAGGACTTAGTGCTGGGGAAAGGCATATGTGTCCAAAAAATGTGCATAAGCCCAAGGTTCTTTGGAAAGATATTCTAACAGGACAATGGAAAGGTCCTGACCCAGTAATTGTCTGGAGTCGGGGGTCTGTTTGTCTGTTTCCACAGGAAAAACAGTAGCCGATTTGGATTCCAGAGAGATTAACCAAGGTCCTGACCCAATGATTGTCTGGAGCCAGGGGCCTGTTTGTGTGTTTCCACAGAGAGAACAACAGCCGATTTGGATTCCAGAGAGACTAACTGAAGCGATTTCTACAGAACAAAAAGAAGATGATTTGACTCAAGTCCATATCAGCTGATATCCAAAATTCCAGTTTGGCTACCCTTACATCTAAGGTAGAACCAGGATGCTTTTTTCAATATCTATTTTATTATTGCCTTTTCCCACATTTTATTTTGTTTTTTTGAGCTCATACGTACCTAGTTTAATGTTTTGGTGATCAGTTCTATTTTTTGACAATAGAGTTTTTAAACATTGCAATGGAGATTTCACATGTAAAAAGTTATAAGGCCTTTACTATTAGGTTATGTGTTGTATGTATTATATTATGTGCGCACACTTGTGTTTTGTGTTATATGTTTGAATGTTCATATGTCCATATATCATATATGATGAGGGCTCATGAAAAAATTGATCCAAATATTTTTTTATTAACATTATTTAAATGGTTTAATTTAAATTGGGTAAACAGCTGTTGAGGATTGTTTTAAAATGTGAACAAAAAAGGAGGTTAACAGATCTGTTTGTTTTCTTTCACATTTCCTTTTCATTATATTTAATAATTCTCTCCAAGACAATGTAAATTGTTAGGAAAATTGTTTTATTTCAGTGTTTTCTGGAATGTTACATAATTTTTTCTTTAGCCATTATTGCCAGAATTTCTATCTTCGTCACAGTGCTGGTGAAATCAAAGATAAAACCAATCTACAGCTTCTGCAATAGCCATCACTGAACTGCTTGCAGAACTTGCCTGGACACATTGTGAACTCACATGTATGCATTGTAAACTATCTGTTTGTGCAGCAACTTGTGGTAGTGTTGGGTTATATTTGCTGATGATGTCATTGGTGGTACAATTTTTTCAAAAGGAGCCGTCAATTGGCTTGGTGTATCTTCCTCCCTTCTGAGATTCCAAAAGTAAGGGACAGGGTAAACACTCCACAACCATGGAGCTCTGCTGGCCTAAAGACTTCTTGAGAATCTGCCTCTGACGTTGGGCATTTGAAATATATGTTGTTGTTGGGAATTTTAGCTTTCTTTGTAGTGAGACCATCAAATCTGGGTCTGCATCTATGTGACTTGGAGGTCATGGTTTCTTATTTTCCAATGAACATGAGGCAGCAATGTTGAATTCTCTCTTTTAGGGTAAACTGTGGCCACGGGGGGCTAAGTGTATCCACATGTGGACTGTGAAGCCATTTGGGCATCCTTCACTTTTTGTGGTGTTTCTTGCTGCTGAAATGGAATTTTTGTATTTGCTTCACGAAATACAAAGAATTCAACTGTTACCCAGTGCGTGAGGGAGACCTGTCACCTGTGGTAGGTCAGTGTCTGCAGAAGAATGCATCAACCAGGCTTATATTCCACATAGCTTGCCCCCATGACCATAGCAACCCGATTCTAAACATTGCCCTGAAACCTCTCCATATAACAAGATGCCTTTACATAGAAGGGACTGCTGGCTGCACCATGTCTGTCACAAGGCATTTGGAAGCCAATGGGAGATCCACATGGCCCCACCACAGATGTTTTATCACACACCTGCCCACCACTGCTCTATGCCCACTCCTCAGCAGGCTTCAACTTCTTGGCATCTCTGTTCGGCACCATCTTCATAAAAACCAATCAAGGCACTGACTGGTACACTCATGATCATCCTCAGGATATCCAAAGATTCTCCAGTGCCACCTGGTCATGGGAATTTTAAAAATTTCATGGTATTTATCTAGCCAATTATCAAGGAGGAAGTTGGAGGCACTGTGGGTTTCAATTTATTCTGGAACCATTAAATGGTGAGGAAGCTCATTTCAATGAAATCTCTGGAGAACCCTCACAGGAAGGTTCCCAAACAGTGGCCAAAATGTCACATGAATCCAGGCCTATTGAGGTCTACAATGTGATGTCCATGTGTGTTTTGACTCTCAATTATGGCTGCCAAGTTTTTCAGAATAAAATCATGTGATATCCTGGCTGAGATTCCAAGTGCTCTGGGAAAAGCCACCCTGGGCCAAGATCTCAGTTTCCAAGGGTGACTCTCATGCGTGGCCTCCATAAAATCCCAACACAATTTATGCCAGTACTTCTCTGAGGTCTGTTCCAGAACTCATTCTCTAAGGGGAATCACACCAGAGTTCAGGTCCAGGTGGACCCAGGCATCTGTTCCAACTGCCACACAAATGACCACAATTTAAACCAAAACACTCCCACATGGCCCTCATCTTCGACCATACAGACACTCATCATAACCTCTGGCTGGAGTTTTCCATGAGGGGTGCAGCACAAGACAGTGTCCAAAATAACCTCCCTTGCCCCTCATTTGCATAAAGACATGTTGGCCTGGACACCCATCTTGGGAACCAGGAATGATCAAATAGGCCTGCTGTTAATACTGTTCTGCTTCTCCAATATGAGGCCTACTGACTGTCAAGTATAGATTCTTTTTTTTTTTTTTTTTTTTTTTTAGAAAGAGTGAGAGAGTGAAAAGACGGGGAGAGAGAGAGAATTTTAATACTTTTCTTTTTTAGTATTTGGCGAACACAACATCTTTGTCTGTATGTGGTGCTGAGGATCGAACCCGGGCCGCACGCATGCCAGGCGAGCACGCTAGGGCATGAGCCACATCCCCAGCACCAGGTATAGATGCTTCATGTGATTTGGATTCAGTTGAAACCCAAGCACCTATGGGCTAGTTTCTGCAGGGCTTTGAAGATCTTATTTGAACCAAAGGTTCGTATTCTTACTTGATGGAGGTCAGGAACCTTACAGAGAAAGGTGAGAGAATTCTTCCACAATGAATGCTCTTTTAGCCAATGTAGTTTATGATACACACATGGGATCTTTCTTTAGATGCATCAGGTACTGAGAATCTAAGCCACAGCCTCACAGAGGACCTATAGCCTGATTCAGACACATTCCTTTCCAAAGCAATTAAGCAAAGAGCCACATGTGATGCCCATTCATTTGCATTTGAAAACTGTTTTCTTTATGCTTCCCAATGGGTGGCCTGAGGCAAAGATCATCCTGACATTCAGGGCAACAGAAAAATAGGTAAGCAAAAGGCCCAAAGCAGTGTTTCTCCACTGAGACTTTTCCTGATCACAGATATCTGAGTTTTCTGGGATGCTCGCCATTCCCTTCAGCTATCAAGTACATGGACATGTCACTGAGTTTAGAGGTGGTACATATCTTGGAAACAATATCATGAGCCTATTCTGGAGAGTGGCCAGGATTCAGAAAATAAACCAGAAACTTAGTAAGATATCAGGGGTTGCTCATTGATAAGGCAAGCCGCAGTCCATTCATAAATTGGGAAGTATGAATGCTGGGAAGCTTTCTACTACACAGGACACATCAATTGAAGCTTTCTGTTTTCTAAAGTCTACAACCACATACACGGTGGGATATACAGACCTAGAAACACTCGCCGTGTCAAACGACTTACTAGAATCAGTTCACTCCAAACTAAACAAACCGCCTTTCTTACCTATTCTCAGAACATTAGACAAAACCACAAACCCACACCCACACCCACAAAGGCACCTCCTTCCCCAAAGTAGGTCTGTGACTATCCGGAGTGTCCTCTGACTTTTGGGCCATACTATGTTTCCCCAAAATGGCCTGTCCTGTCTCAGATCTGGTCTCCTTGGCCAACTCTGTGAAGTTGTCAGGAGCCAGCGGTGACACTACCTGCTTTCCCAGGAATAGCCCCGCTTCAGAGCTTTCTTGCATTTGGCCTTCCTCACATCTGTAGGTACCAAGAAAGACTGACTCATACAGGAACATGAATGAATTTAGGGAATGTATAATAAGACACACTTATTTCATATTTTGGAAAATCTGGAGAGTATATATATATATATATATATATATATATATATATATATATATATACACACACACACACACACACATTAATATTTAGCAATATATATGCCAATTGAAATTCATCACGAAATATAATACATCCACATATCCAAAAATATTCATTTTACTGAACGTGGATTTATGTATAATGTTTTTCACTAGGAAGCTCACCCATAGGTTGAATTTTCAGTTCCATCAGTATTTAGGGGAAGTAATCTCTTCTCACAATTTTTATATCCAAAGTCAGTGAGCTCACAAGAATATACGTGTGTTACCAGGTAGGATACTATATATGCTTAAAAAAATACATGTACTCAATAGGCTACAGAAAAAGAGAGACAGGAATTTACATATATGTTAACTTTAAAAGCTCAGGGAAAAATACTACAATGAAAACTTGACTAGATTTATAACACATACTCTTGATAAAGCAGAAGGCAAATCCAAGCATACACCATGCTTCCTATGAAAGGCCTGTATTTCTATTTAGTTAGGTTTCTTTTTCTCCATTATATTAAGATTAGTAGTCAGAGTCTAGTAGGGTATGGGTTAGTGTCAGGGATTCAGTATTTCAAATGGAAAATAGGAAAATGAATCTAATGTGTATGCAAACATGTGCTACACAAAAATCTTCCCACTCTCATCCAGAACGAAGCCTTGACATAACCATTGCTCCAAGTAAGACACAATTAGTTGAGAGGAGTTAGAAAATATGTGAATACGTATGTGGAATGGAAAATGCTCAGGAGTTCACAACACTGGAGGTGGTAGAACAGTTTCCAAAAGTAAGGGAGAGAGTAAAAACTCCACAAACATGGAGCTGTGCTGGCCTAAAGACTTCTTGAGAAACTTCCTCTGAGGTTGGGCACATGAAATATATGTAATTGTTAGGAGAATTAGCTTCATTTGTAGTGACCCCATCAAATCTGGGTCTGCATTTATGTGACCTGGATGACATGGTTACTTATTTTCTAATGAACATGAGACAGCAGTTATGAATTCTCTCTTTGTCGGTAAACTGTGGCCACTGGGAGCTAAGTGTCTCCCCGTGTTGTCTGTGAAGTCAGTTGGTCATCCTCCACTTTTAGTGGTGTTTCTTACTGCTGCACTGGGAGTTTGACATTGGCTTCACGAAATACAAGGAGTTGAACTGGGACAAAATGCTGGAGGGAGTTCTGTCACGTGTGGTTTGTCAAGGTCTCCAAGAGAATGTACAAACCATGCTTCTATTCCAAATAGTTTTCCCCTTGACTATAGCAACCTGATTCTGAACATTGCCCTGAAACCTCTCCATATAACAAGATGCCTTTACATATAAGGATCTGCTGCCTGCACCATGCAAGTCACATGTCTTTGGAAGCCAATGGCAGATCCAGGTGGTCCTACCAAAAATATTTATTCACACACCTACAGTCCACTGCTCTACACTCACTACTCAGCAGGCTCCAACTTATTGGCATCTTTGTTCTACACCATTATCACGAAACCCAGTCAATCAAGGCCCTGTCTGGTACACTCATGATCAGCAACCGGACATCCACAGGTTCTCCAGTGCCACCTGGTCATGGGAATTTCAAAAGTTTCATGGTATTTATATCACCATTTTTCAAAGATGAAGTTTGAGGCACTGTGTGTTTCAATTCATTCAGGAACCATTAAATGGTGAGGAAGCTCATTTAAATGAAAGCTCTGGAGAACTCTCACAGGCAAGCCTTTCCAAAGAGTGGCCAAAAGGTCACATGAATCCAGGACCATTGAGGTCTAAAATGTGAGGTCCATGAGTGTTTGGAATCTCAACTATGGCTGCAAAGTCTTTAAGAATAAAATATTGGGATATCGTGGCTTAGATTTCCCAAGCTCTGTGGAAAGCCATCCTGGGAATAGATCTCATTTTCCAAGGGCGATTCTCATGCATGGCCTCCTAAAATTGCAACACTATTTATTGCAATACTTCTCTGAGGTCAGTTCTAAAACTCAGTCTCTAAGGGGAATCATACCAGAGTTCAAGCCCAGGTGGACAAAGTCATCTCTTCCAACCACCACACAAATGACCACAGTTAAAACAAAAACACTCACATATGGCCCTCATCTTCTTTTATATAGACACTCATCATAACCACTGGCTGGAGGTTTCCATGAGGTGCGCAGACCAAGACAGTGTCCAAAATATGTTCCCTTTCCTCTCATTTGCCTAAAGTCAGGGTGGCCTGGACACTTGCTGTGAACCTGGAGTAATCAAATACTCCTGTCATTAATTCAGGTCCACTTCTCCAATTTGAGGCCAACTGACCGTGGGGTTTAGAATCTTTATTTGAATTGGAGTCATGGAAAACCCAAGCACCTATAGCCTAGCCTCTGTAAGTTGGAAAAATTCATTTCACTCAAAGAATCCCTATTCTCACTTGATGGAGGTCAGGAACCTTACAGAGGAAGGCGACAGACTTCATCCCAAAGGCTGCTCTTTTGGCCATTTTGGTTTGGGATGCACACATGGGAAATTTCTTTAAATCCATCAGGTGTTGAGAATCTAAGCCACAGCCTCACACAGGGCCAAGGGGCTGATTCAGACAATCCCTTTCCAAAGCAATTAAGCAAAGAGCCACAGGTATACCCATTCATTTCCATTTGAAAACTGTTTTCTTCAGGCTTCACAAAGGGATGGCCTGAGTCAAAGACCTTCCTGACATTCAGTGCAACAGAACAATAGGTAAGCAAAAGGCCCAAAGCAGGGTTTCTCCACTGAGACTTTCCTGGTCACACTGATATCTGAGTTTTCTGAGATGCTCGCCATTCACTTCAGCTATCCAGTTCATGGCCATGTTACAGAGTTTGGAGGGGGTACATATCTTGGACACAAAACCATGGGCTTCTTCTGGAGAGTGGCCAGAATTCAGGAAGAAAACAGGAACTTAGAAAGATAGTAGGTGTTGCCCATCCATAAGGCAAGCTACAGTCCATTCATCAATTTGGCTGGATAAATGCTGTGAAGCTTTCTACTAGATAGGACACATCCATTGATGCATTTTTTTTAATGTCTACAACCCCGGACACAATGTGATACACAGACATAGAAACACTCGCCTTGTCAAACGACTTACTAGAAAAAGTCCACTCCAAACTAAACAAACCTACTTTTCTACCTATTCTAAGAACATGACACAAGACCACAAACTCATAACCACAAAAAAAAAGGCACCTCCTTCTCCCAGGTAGGTCTGTGACTATCCGGAGTGTCCTCTGACTTGTGGGCCAATAATGTTTCCCCGAAATGGCCTGTCCTGTCTTAGATCTGGTCTCCTTGGCCAACTCCGTGAAGTTGTCAGGAGCCTGCGGTGAGCCTCTACTTGCTTTCTCAGGAAAAGCTCTGCTTCAGAGCTTTCTTGCATTTGGCCTTCCTCACATCTGTAGGTACCAAGAAAGACTGACTCTGTCTTTGTAAATCCAAACAAGTGAGACCACTGGGACTGGGACTGGGACTGGCTATGGGTGCCTGGCATCCTGGATCCCAAGTTCAGAGAGTTCCATCACCACTGAAGTGTGATGGAACTGTTTTTAGTTCCTCCTTCAGGAACTGAATGAGGTCACTCTCTTGGCAACCACTTTGTCCAAACGTTGCTTCCAAGGTTCCCATGAGATGGAGGCTGGCCCTAATTCCTGTGACACTTTAACAAGTTTGAATTGTATATCAACCATAATCTCCCAGGAACAGATCTACACACAGGCCTGGGTTGGCTCATGTTCTCTGCTTTAAGAATAGAAGCTGATTCAGACACAACCCTTTATCCTGACCAAGCCGTTTGCCATGGAAGATGCCTTTTGCTCTCTCAGGTCCTTCATAGCTCCCTACATATTCTCCAGGGATCATTTCGCCATGGACATTTGAGGTTATCACCAGGTGGAAGATCCATTACATTCCAGTATTATAAGACCAACTCTTTCCCTGCTTTTCTGTAAAGTAAGATTGAGGGAATACTGTATGGTTAGGGTTAATAACAGGTTCGATTTGGGTTAGGAATCATTTTGCTGGGTGAATAATGGTATTGGGAACCTGCGATATTTATAACAATATAGAGGTGAAATGTATGCATGAAAACAGAAATCTAAGTATGATTTGAAGCCCAGAAGGGCATTGGGCCCTTGCTTGGGATACTTAGCATTGAATTAACTTCTGAACAGATGTCTCAGATAAATCGATATACAATGGCATATGACCTTGTACCTTGGATGATTGAATGTAGAAAAGAACATCCAGTCAAAAAGGGATAGTCAGTAGGATTAGAAAGATAGTAGTTAGGATTAGAAAGAAGAGTGCATGTAGAATTTGCAACAAAAGTTCTTTAGCAATAGGTTTTCGGTTAGAGAATGAATTTAAATGTCAGCACATGTGAAGAGTCAGTCACAATGATGAAATTGGGAAAATATGTAGGAAAGCAGATATAAATAGAGACATTAGGTAATCAGGCAAAGTATATAGTGAGTGATAGGATTAGACATTTTCAACAGGGTTGAGGTTGAATATATTATCTTAGGAAGAAACAAATATGTAGTCACCAATAGGATTTACATTTGAGAGCATTAGGCAACCTGGACATGATATTTTTAGTAATCCATGCTCACTTTCCATTTAGGCTTTGGTACAATCATAAATGTGAACTTTGAATTCTGTGCCCAGAATATTTCTGTGATTAAATATATATATACACATATATATGTAGATCATTTGACATGAGTATTTCTCCACCATTTTTAGGAGCAATATTGACTGACTACTACTGACTGATAGGTATAGATTCTTTATGTGATTTGGCGTCATGAGAAAACCCAAGCACCTCTTCATGGCTTGAAGAACTCATTTGACCCAAAGAGTCACAAGTGATGCTCATTCATTTCCGTTTGAAAACAGCTTTCTTCAGGCTTCACAAAGGGGTGACCTGTGGCAAAGAACTTCCTGATATTCTGGGCAACAGAACAATAGGTAAGCAAATGGCCCAAAGCAGGGTTTCTCCACTGAGACTTTCCTGATCACACTCTCCCAGCTCACGTGTAAAGTTAGATTGAGGGAAAAGTCTATGGTTAGTGTTAATAACATATTCGATTTTGGTTAGGAATCATTCTGAAGGATGAATAATGGTATTGGGAGACTGGGATATTTACAAGAATATATAGGTGAAATACAAGTATGAAAACAGAAATCTAGGTACAATTTGAAGCCCAGAAGGGCATTGGGCCCTTGAGTGGGTTACTTAGCTTTGAGTTATGTCCTGCCCAGATGTCTCAGATAAATCGATATTCAATGGCATAGGACCTTGTACCTTGGATGATTGAATGTTGAAGAGAACATCCAATTAAAAAAAGAAAGTCCGTAGGATTAGGAAGATAGTTGCTAGGTTTAGAAACAAGAGTGAGTATAGGATTTGGACAAAAAGTTCTCTAGCAATAGGTTTTCAAGTAGAGAGTGAATGTAAATATCAGCACATGTGAAGAGTCAGTCACAATGAGAACTGGGGAAAATATGTAGGAAAGCAGATGTCAATAGAGACTTTAAGAAATCAGGCAAAGTTTAAAGTGAGGGATAGGATGAGATATTTTCAACAGGCTTGAGATTGAATATATAATCTTAGGAAGAAACAAATATATAGTCAACAATAGGATTTACATTTGAGAGCATTAGGCAACCTGGACATGGATGTTTTTAGTAATGCATGCTCACTTTCCTTTTAGGCTTTGGTACAATCATAAGAGTGACCTTTGTTTTCTGTGTCCAGAATGTCACTGTGATAAAATGTATATGTAGATTAGGTGACATGAGTATTTCTTCCACCATTACTGGGAGCAATATTTTGAAGACGTATAAATTCGTATTGGGGGAACAAAGAGGTGTACCATGTGTCTATGAATATAGAAATAATGCATGAATAGACCATACTGTGAACAAATAATGTAACTGGTTCCAACTTTAAATAATTGATTTAATTAATATCTGAAAATGTAAAGGAAATCTTAAATTGATATACATACATTCATTATAACCAGTCATAAATCTAACGGTAATATTAGGGTTATGGTTTATCAAGAAGAATGTGTGAGTTTTGCTTCAAAAGTGATTATGGAAATCGAAAATAATGTGTTTGAAAAGAAGTCTCATGAAAAGACCAGTCAAAAAATTTGGAGGAATATATGTGTTCTGAAGCAGGAAGTGATTGAAATTGAAACAAATGCCTATAAATTTGTGAACTTGTGGATGAAATGTATATCCTATGATGTGCATAAACTGAGAAAATAGTAATGTACCACTGTTGAATAAAAATGAACCGGAAAATACACATCATGTCCCATAGGAAACTACTTGCATTGATATTAAACTGGGTATTACTGTAGAAATATTAGGATTTGTATGCACCATCCACTGAAGTTATCTTTCAGTACTAGGTAACAAATATGTATTTCAGGTTGATGAATATTTCTGAGAATTATCTTGTGAAAAGTTGATCATAAATCCACATACATGAATATGAATGATTTTAAGGAGTGTATAATAAGACTCATATATTTCATATTTTGAAAAATTTGTAGAGTGTGTATTCCAATCAAAATTCATCATGAAATATATATGTCATCCACAGATGCAAAAATATTTATTTCACTGAAAATGGATTTATGTATAATGTTGTTCTACTAGGAAGCTCACCCATATTTTGAATTTTCAGTTCCAACAATGTTTAGGAGGAGTGATCTCTTCTCATAATTTGTATCTGCCAAGTCAGCCACCTCACAAAAATGTACATGTGATAACAGATAGGATACTATATGTGCATATAAAAATACATGTGCTGAATAGGCTACAGAGAAATGAGACAGGAATTTGTTGAGAGCCACAGCTGAAGGGGCCCCAGCAAACTTCCAGCTGCCAGCAAATTTCCAGCTGCCGGCTGATTATTGGCTCACAGCGACCTCAGCATCATCTAGCTGATTGGCTCCTCTGTGGTGATGCTCATTGGGCTGTTTCCCTGCCCTTTCAGACCATGGAGCTGCTCCTTGGGGAACTTTTTTGGCTCCACCCAGCCAATCGGCCTCAAGAGCAGTAGGATTGTGGCAGGTGGAGAGGCTTGTGTGTGTGAGAGAGACTTTACAAGGAAGCCAGTAGTGGCAGTTGGGCTCTGAGGGTTTTTCCTGAGGAGTTGTTTTGTTTGCCGTGTGTGGTTCTAAAAATAAAGTTAGTTTTTTTTTTTTTTTTTTGACAAGTGGCTCCTGAATCGTGCCCAGCCAGACTGCAGCATTTGGTGGCTCACATGGGGAACGACTGAGGGTAAGTGATAAGGTAAACTGCTTGCCCCTGTGGGCAAGGTGAAAGGATGGGTAGCCATTTTAAGATGACTCCTTTGTTTTGCTTCACTTTTGTTTTAAGTTGCCTGTTCCTGGAGATGAGTGGGACGGAAGAAAAACCACTCACATCTGAGAAAAAACTATTTACGTCTGAGGAACAGATATGTATAAAGGACGGATGCACATGTCAGGAGGATAGAAAGGCTATAATGACTTTTTGTTGTTCCCTTTTTAATTCATTCTGTCTCAGTTTTGTTTGGCGTCATCTTGTTGGGTTGTATTATAATAGAAATACGGGATCAGAAATTAGTAAAAAACAAACTGAAAGAGTGTTAAATAAATTGTTAGAGAAAGGAGGCATCTCAGAAATATCAAGGACAGTCAGGGCATTTGTTGATACAATACAAAAATGTAGCCCATGGCTTTTGAAGGAGGAGTCATTAAATATATCACAATGGAACCATCATGGTGAAGATTTAAAAGGATTAGAAAAGAGCAGCCGAGGGACTATGCCAGTTGGCACATTGCCATTGTGGACGTTCATATCTGGTTTGCTTAGTCCAAAGCCTTCAGTTCAGACAAAGATAGAGGAACCAAGTTTAGAGCATAAAAAGCAATCAGGGGCAAAGTTAAAAAAGGAGACTGCTACTAACACCTTTCTGTCACCAGAGGATGTAAATGTCCAACTAACAAGGCCACCTCCATGTGCTGGGAGGCCCCCAACCCCAACAGTTGATAGTTCGGATCCTGAGACAGGATCTCAAGTATTAACATGCCCTGTATTTGAGGTAGGAGGGCAGCGAATTCACCATGCTTTAAATTTCAAAATAGTGAAGCAGCTAAAAGAGGCTGTAACAACATATGGTCCTCAAGCACACTTCATTGTAAGCTTGGTCGAATCCATTAACACCTTGAACATGACGCCAGCAGATTGGGCTAATATGTGTAAAGCTGTGCTAAATGGAGGTCAATACCTATTATGGAAGGTTGCCAATGAGGAATTTTGCAAAGAGATGTCTAGGCGAAATGCAGCAGCTGGTTATCCTCAGAGAAATCTAGATTTGTTGTTAGAAAAGAGACCTTATGAGGATCAGCAACAACAAATTCCATATGATCCTGGCATATACGCACAAATTGCTGTAGAGGCAGTTAGGGCATGGAAGACTTTACAAGGACATGGAGGTTTACAAGGTCAATTATCTAAGGTAATACAAGGAGCTAATGAATCTTACGCTGGATTTGTAGATAGGCTTATTGAAACAGCTACAGAGTTTTTGGAAATACAGAACAAGCAATGCCATTATTAAAACAACTGGCTTATGACCAAGCGAATCATTGCTGCAGAGGTATCATTAGACCATGGAAACATGAAGATTTAAACACATTTATTAAATTTGGTAGAGACATTAATGAACAAGAGCAAGTCGTGGCAGCTGCAATAAAACAGGCTTTAGATGCCAGAGACATTAATGAAAAAGGGCAAATTGTGGCAGCTTTAGTAAAACAGGCTTTAGAAGACAGGCCAAGAACATGCTACAATTGTGAACAAACAGGACTTTTTAAAAGGAATTGCCCCAAAGGAGGAGGGTTTAACAAAACTAGGTATCAAAGGACTAGAATACCGGGTATTTGGCCACGATGACGTAGAGGGAGACATTGGGCTAATGAATACCATTCTCAAACCACCATAGAGGGTACTTCATTATCAAAAAACAAACAAGCACCAGGTGTTTATCCACGATATCATGAAGAAAGGCATCCGGCTCCATTGCCAAAAAATGGACAGGGGGACCCAATGCTCTGGGGCCCGAAACCGCAAATATATGGAGCACTGGAGGAAACCAGCAACCCCATCAGTGTAGTGCCCACGACACATTGTTCATCAGATCCCTCATCAGACAAACCAGAGGGAGCGCAGGGTTGGACATCTGTGCCTCCGCCAGATCAATACTAACTCCAGAGATGGGAGTTCAAATCATTCCCACAGGGGTGAAACGACCTCTTCCCAAAAGAACAGTAGGCTTATTATTGGGATGCAGCTCTTCTACTCTAAAAGGACTTATGATGAGTCCTGGGGTAATTGATCCCGATTATGAAGGTGAAATAAAAATTATAGCCAGTTCTCCAAAGGGTATATCAGTAATTTCTCCAGGAGATAGAATAGCACAATTACTAATAATACCCAGCCCACATGATAAATTTTACAGTTGTGCTGTAGAAAGGGGTTCCAAGGGATTAGGCTCCACAGGTGTAGATTGGGCTATGCTTTCTTTAAATTTATATTCTCGCCCCATGCTAAAAGTAAATATTCAAGGACATGAATTCAATGGGCTACTGGATACAGGTGCAGACCTTAGCATCATCTGTCGTCAAGAATGGCCAAAACATTGGCCATTACAAGAAGCCACTCAAACGCTTCGAGGCCTAGGAGTGGCGGCTAATCCCCATAAAAGTGCAACGGTATTAGATTGGAAGGATCCTGAAGGATGTGAAGGGACTATACAGCCATATGTATTGGAACATCTTCCCGTAACTTTATAAGGATGAGATGTCCTAGATCAATTAGGTTTGACATTAACAAATAACATCAATCAAAATTCACCCACTATTATGGCTAGACAAGATTTTAGGAAAGGAAAAAGATTAGAAAAGCAAGAACAAGGTATAGCAACACCAATACAAAAAGATCAAGAAACAGATAGATATGGGTTGGATTTTCAGAAAGGGCCACTGAGACAATAAATATTACTTGGAAATCAGAAAGACCAGTATGGGTTCCTCAGTGGCCCCTGACTAAAGAAAAGATACAAGTAGCCCATGACCTGGTCAAACAACAATTAGCGGAAGGACATATACAACCTTCTGTGTCTCCCCATAATACTCTCATTTTTGTCCTTAAAAAGAAATCTGGTAAATGGAGATTATTGCAAGATTTAAGAGCCATTAATAATGGGATGGTTATTATGGGACCTGCTCAATCAGAGATTCCTCAATTGTGTGCTTTGCCAAAAACTTGGTATGTTTTCGTTGTAGATATTAAAGATCGTTTTATTTTCAATTCCAATTCATCCTGAGGATATTCCAAGTTTTGCATTTACTATACCTGCACTGAATCATGAAGGTCCTGACAAGAGATATGAGTGGAAAGTACTCCCTCAAGGGATGGCTAACAGCCCAACTATGCGTCAAATTTATGTTAACAAAGTAATCCAGCCACTTAGAAATCAAATTCCTGAAATACAAATTTTTCACTATATGGATGATGTATTATTAGCACACAAAGTTAAAAACCCATTGCTAGAATGGTATGCCACACTTACAAACGTATTAAAAAATTATAACCTAGAGATAGCAATAGGTAAAATACAATTAAATTTTCCAATTAATTATTTAGTAGCTCTATTATCCTCAACCATGGTCAGTCAACCAAAAATTCAAATACGAGTAGATCAACTCAAATCAATTAATGACTTTCAAGAGTTATTAGGAGACTTAAATTGGATAAGGCCTCATCTAGGTATACCAACAGGAGAGTTGGGACCTTTATTTGATATCCTAAAAGGACCATGAGATCCAAATTCACTCAGAATGTTAACGCCTGAAGCAAGAAAAGCAATAAAAATCATTGAAACATATATGGGAAATATGCTTTTGGATAGAGTTGATATAATTTTGCATTTATTATTTATTGTACTAACAACAAAAAAAATATTTCTACAGGAGTATTTTGGGAAGAAGGTCCATTATTATGGATACATTTATCTTATTCTTCTAACACTATTATTACTTGCTATCCTGAGGCTGAGGGAGAATTAATACTCATAGGAATAAAAGCAGCAAAAAGAGTGTGTGTGGAATTTCACCCAATAAAATTATTACTCCATATACTATGAATCAAATTGATGAATTAGCTAATTAGTTAAATACTTGGGCAATAATCGTGTGTAAATCTAATGTTTCATTTGATAACCACTTACCATCTTATCTTTTATTGTCTTTTTGGTCATCGCATCCTGTAATTTTTCCAAAAATGACAAGAAAACACCTATCATGAATGCTCCAAATATATTCACCGATGGGTTAAATAATGGTACAACAGCAATAGTTACACCTGATCCAACTTTTATATTTTTAGTACCAAAACAATCAGCTCACAAGGTAGAGCTTAGTACAGTATTACAAGCTTTTGTGATTTTTAAAGATTCTGTATTTAATTTATTTTCCGATAGTCAGTATATAGTTAATGCTATAGTATCCCTTGAAGATGCTGGTAGGATTTCCCCTTTCTCTACTGTTTTCTCTTTGCTTTCCACTATACAAAGTCTAATCTGGGACAGAAAAGATCCATTCTTTATAGGACATATCAGGGCACATACAGGATTTCCTAAAGCCCTTAGTTTGGGCAATGATTTAGCAGATAAAACTACAATTGACATACATACATATTTTCTTTACACTAGAAGAAGCAATAAATTTTCTTAAAAAGTTCCATGTCAATGCTTATACTTTACAAAAGCATTTCAAAAAAACTAAGGAACATCTAGACAAATTATAAAACAATGTCAAAATTGTGTGACCTTTTTACCACAAGTTAATCTTGGAGTCAATTCTAGAGGATTGATACCTAACCATATTTGGCAGATGGACGTCACACACTTGCCAGAATTTGGAAAATTAAAATATTTGCATGTTACAGTTGATATTTGTTCTGGATTTTTAATGGGCTCCCTTCATGCTGGAGAAAAAAAACTAAAGATGTTATAGCTCATTGCTTACAAAATTTTGCCACTGTGGGCATTCCAAAACAGTTAAAAACAGATAATGCCCCCGGTTACACTTCTAACTCTTTTAAACAATTTTGCTCATCATTTGGCATTACTCATATAACAGGAATCCCATACAATCCACAGGGACAAGGCATAGTTGAAAGAGCACATCAAACAATAAAAATGTACTTATTAAAGCACAAAGACGGAATTGAGAAGGGGTATATATTCCCCAAAGATAAACTTAAATTAACGCTTTTTACTCTAAACTTTTTAAACTTGGATTCATCAGGACTTAGTGCTGTGGAAAGGCATATGTTTCCAAAAAATGTGCATAAGCCTAAGGTACTTCGGAAGGATATTCTAATAGGACAATGGAAAAGTGTTAACCCAGTAATTGTCTGGAGTCGGGCGTCTGTTTGTGTGTTTCCACAGGAAGAACAGCAGCTGATTTGGATTTTGGAGAGATTAACTAAAGTCCTGACCCAGTGATTGTCTTTAGTCAGGGGTCTGTTTGTGTGTTTCCACAGGAAGAACAGCAGGCAATATGGATTCCAGAGAAATTAACTAAAGTGATTTCTATAGACCAAAAAGAAGATGATTTGGCTCAAATTCATAACAGCTGATATCCAAAACTCCAGTTTGGCTATCCTTACATCTGCGACAGAACCAGGATGCTTTTTTCAATATCTATTTTATTATTGCCCTTTCCCACATCATGAAGTTCTATTTTTTATTTTTTTATTTTTTTTGAGCTCATACAGACCTAGGTTAATGTTTTGCTGATCAGTTCTATTTTTTGACTATAGAGTTTTTAGACATTCCAATGGTGATTTCACCTGTAAAAAGTTATAAGGCCTTTACTATTATGTTATGTGTTGTATATATTATATTATTTGTGCACACTTGTGTTTTGTGTTTTATGTTTGAATGTACATATATCCATATATCATATATGATGTGCGCTCATGAAAAAATGGATCCAATTTTTTTTATTCACGTGATTTAAATAGTTTAATTTAAATTGGGTAAACAACTGTTGAGGATTGTTTTAATATGTGAACAAAAAAAGGAGTTTAGCAGAACTGTTTGTTGACTTTCACCTTTCCTTTTCATTATATTTAATAATTCTCTTCAAGATAATGTAAATTGTTAAGATAATTGGGTTTTTTAGTGCCTTCTGGAATGGTAAGTAATTTTTTCTTTAGCCATTATTGCCAGAATTCCAATCTTCAACCCAGTGCTGGTGAAGACAAAGATAAAACCAATCTACAGCTTCTGCAATAGCCATCACTGAACTGCTTGCAGAACTTGCCTGGAATATATATCACTTGTATGCATTGTGAACTAACATGTATGCATTGTGAACTATCTGTTGGTGCAGCGACTTGTGGTAGTGTTGGGGTAATTTTGCTGATGCTCTCATTGGTGGTACAATTTTTCCAAAAGGAGACATCAATTGGCTTGGTGTATCTTCCCTATTCTCACTTTATAGAGGTCAGGAACCTTACAGAGGAAGACGAAAGACTTCATCTGCAATGACTGTACTTTCGGCCATTTTGGTTTTGGATGCACACATGGGATCTTTCTTTAGATCCATAAGGGGCTGAGAATTTAATCAACAGCCTCACACAGAGCTAAGAGGCTGATTCAGACACATCCCTTTCAAAAGCAATTAAGCAAAGAGCCACAGGTGATTTCCATTCATTTCCATTTGAAAACTGTTTTCTTCAGGTTTCACAAAGGGGTGGCCTGAGGCAAAGAACTACCTGACATTCAGGGTAACAAAACAATATGTAAGCAAAAGTCCCAAAGCAGGGTTTATCCACTGAGACTTTTCTGGTCACAGTGATCTGAGTATTCTGAGATTCTCGCCATTCACTTCAGCTATCCAGAACATAGCCATGTCACAGACCTTGGAAGTGATTCATATCTTGGACACAAAACCATGAGCCTCTTCTGGAGAGTGGCCAGAATTCAGGAAGAAAACAGCAACTTAGGAAATTAGCAGGTGTTGCCCATCGATAAGGCAAGCCAAAGTTCATACATAAATCGGGCAGGATGAATGCTGGGAAGCTTTCTACCAGACAGGACACATCCATTGAATCATTCTCTTTTCTAATGTCTACAACCACTGACACAGTGTGATACACAGACATAAAAACAGTCGCCTTGTCAAATGACTTATTAAAAACAGTTCACTACAAACCAAACAAACCACCTTTCCTACATATTCTCAGAATATGAGACAAACCAAAAAACCACACCCACATAACAAAGGCACCTCCTTCCCTCAAATGGGTCTGTGACTATCCGGAGTGTCCTCTGACTGGTGGGCCACACTATGTTCCCCTGAGATGGCCTGTCCTGTATGAGATTAGGTCTCCTTGGTCAACTCTGTGAACTTGTCAGAAGCCAGGGGTGAGCCTCTACCTGCTTGCTCAGAAAAGGCCCCTCTTGAGAGCTTTCCTGTTATTTGGCCATTCCCACATCGGTAGGTATCAAGAAAGATTGACTCTATCCTTGGAAAATCAAAACAAGTGAGACCACTAAGACTGGGACTTGGACTGGCTCTGGGTGCCTGGCTTACTGGATCTAAGTTCAGAGAGTTTGATCACCACGGAAGTGATGTAAGTCACTTCCTTCAGGAATTGAATGAGTTCACTGCCTTGGCAACCACTTTGTCCTAAGAGTTGACTCCAAGGGTCCCATGAGATGGAGGCTGCCCCTGCTTCCTGTGACACTTTCACAAGTTAGAATGGTATATCAACCATAGGCTCACAGGAACAGCTCTCCACACAGGCCTGGTTTGGTCCATCTTCTCTACATTAATAAGAGAGAGGCTGATTCATACATATCCCTACATCCTGACCAGGTTGTTTTCCATGGAAGATGACTTTTGCTCTCTCAGGTCTTTCATAGCTGCCTACAACTTATCCAGGTGTCATTTATGTAGGACATTTGAGGTTCTCAACAGGTGGAAGATCGCCTACATTCCTGTATTGAAATACCAACTCTTCCCTGCTCTTCTGTAAAGTTAGATTGAGGGAAGAGTGTATGATTAGGGTGAATAACAGGTTCGATTTGGGTGAGGAATCATTCTGAGGGTTGAATAACAGTATTGGGAACCTGCGATATTTACAAGAATATATAGGTGAAATATAAGTATGAAAACAGAAATCTAGTTAAGATTTGAAGCCGAGAAGGGCATGGGAACTTGATTGGGATACTTAGCGTTGAATTACGTTCTGAACAGATGTCTCAGATAAATCGATATACAATGGCATAGGACCATGTACCTTGAATGATTGAATGTAGAAGAGAACATCAAGTCAAAAAAGGAATACTCGGTAGGAACAGGAGATAGTAGTTTTAGGAAGAAGAGTGAGTATAGGATCTGGACCAAAAGTTCTTTAGCAATATGGTTTCAGTTGAGAGTGAATGTAAATGTTAGCACTTGTGAAGAGTCAGTCACGATGATGAACTGGGGAAAATATGGAGGAAAGCAGATATTAATAGAGACATTAGGAAATCAGGCAAAGTATAAACTGAGTCATAGGACTAGACATTTTCAACAGGGTTGAGTTTGGATATATAATGTTAGAAAGAAACAAATATGTAGTCACCAATAGGATTGACATTTGAGAGCATTAGGCAACCTGGACATGGGTGCATTTAGTAATCCATGCTCATTTTCCATTTAGGCTTTGGTACAATCATAGGAGTGACCTTTGTTTTATGTGTCCAGAATATTACTGTGATAAAATGTATATGTAGATCAGGTGACATGGGTATTTCTTCCACCATTTCTGGGAGCACTATTTTGAAGAAATATAAATTAGTATTGGGGGTAAAAAGGGTATACCCTGTGTCATAGAATATATTGATAATGCATCAATTGACCATCATGTGAATAAATAATATAACTGGTTCCACTTTAAATAATGGATTGAATTGATATCTGAAAATATATAAGAAATCTAATATTGATATACAGTCATTCATTCCAACGAGTTATACATCTAATGGTAATATTAGGGTTATGGGTTATCATGAAAGGTGTGTGGGTTTTGCTTCAAAAGTGATTACGGAAATCAAAAATAATGTGTTTGGAAAGAAGTCTCATGAAAATATCAGTCAAGAAACATGGAGAAATACATGTGTTCTGAAGCAGGAAGTGACTGAAAGTGAAACAAATGCCTATCAATTTGCTAACTTGTGGATGAAATATGTATCCTATGATGTGCATAAACTGAAGAAATAGCAATGTACCAGTGTTGAATAAAAATGAACTTCAAAATACACATCATGTCCCATAGTAATCTACTTGAATTGATGTTAAACAGGGTCAGTTACTGTAGAAATGTTAGGATATGTATGCACCATTCAACGAAGTTAGTTTTCAGTACTAGGAAACAAGTATGTATTTTAGGTGGATGAGTATTTCTGAGAATAATCTTGTGAAAAGTTGATTATAAATCCACATACATGAATATAAATGAATTTAGAGAGTCTACAATAAGACACATGTTTCATATTTTGAAAAATCTAGACAGAGTGCATATATATATATATATATGTATATATATATATATATATATATATATACATACATACATATATATATACACACACACACACACACAGAGACATTAAAAATTGCAATATATATGCCAATCGAAATTTATCGTGAAATATATATCATCATCAGATCCAAAAATATTAATTTCACTGAACATGGATTTTTGTATAAGGTTGTTCAAATAGGAAGCTCACCCATGGGTTGTATTTTCAGTTCCAACAGCGTTTACGAGGAGTGGTCATTTCTCACAATTTGTATCTGCCAATCAGCCTCCTCATGAGACTGTATGTGTGATAACCAGGTAGGATTCTATATGTGCATATAAAAACACATGTTCTGAATAAGCTAGAGAGAATGGGAGACAGTAATTTACATATTTGTTAACTTTAAAAACACATGGAAAACTATTTCAATTAAAAATTGACTAGATTTATTACTCCTACCCTATATAATGCAAAAGGCAAGTCCAACTATACACCATGCCTCCTATGAAATGCTTGTATTTCTATTTTGTTTGAGTTATTTTTTCTCCATCATATTAGGATTAGTAGTCAGAGTCTATTAGGATATGGGTTAATGTCAGGGATTCAGTATTTCAAATAAATGCTGCACACAAATTTTTGCACTCTCATACAGAAAAATGCCTTGACATTACCCTCGCCTGAAGTAAGACACAATTAGAGGAGAAGAGTTAAAAATTCTGTGAATACATATCTGGAATGGAATACGCTCAGGAGTTCACAACCTTGGAGGTGGTAGAGGAGTTTCCAAAAGTAAGGGACAGGGTAAACACTCAACAAACATGGAGCTCTGCTGGCCTAAAGACTTCTTGAGAAACTGCCTCTGAGGTTGCGCACTTGAAATATAAGTATTTGTCAGGAGCTTCCTTTGTAGTGAGACCATCAAAGCTGGGTGTGCATGTATGTGACCTGGAGGACATAGTTTCTTATTTTCCACTGAACATGAGGCAGCAGTGCTGATTTCTCTCTATGTAGGTTAACAGTGTCCACTGGGGGCTAAGTTTCTCTCTGTGTGGACTGTGAAGCCATTTGGTCATCCTCCACTTTTCGTGGTATTTCTTACTGCTGCACTGGGAGTTTGTTATTTGCTTCACGAAATACAAGTAGTTCACCTGGTACAGTGCTGGAGGGAGTTCTGTCACCTGTGGTGGGTAAGGGTCTGCAAGAGAATGCACCAACCATGCTTCTATCCCACATAGCTTTTCCCTTGACCATAGCATCCTGATTCTGAACATTGCCCTGAAACCTCTCCAAATAACAAGATGCCTTTACATATAAGGGTCTGCTGGCTGCACCATGTCACTCACAAGCCATTTGGAAGACAATGGAAGATCCCCATGGCCCCACCACAGATGTTTTATCACACACCTGCCCTCCACTGCTCTAGGCCCACTACTCAGAAGGCTCCAACTTACTGGCATCTCTGTTCTACACCATTTGCATGAAACCCAGTGAATCAAGGCACTGTCTGTTATACTCATGATCAGAAACCGGACATCCAAACTTTCTCCAGTGGTACCTGGTCCTGGGAATTTCAAAAATTTCATGGTATTTATCTAGCCATTTTTCAAGGATCAAGTTGGAGGCACTGTGGGTTTCAATTCATTCAGGAACCTTTAAATTTTGAGAAAGCTGATTTCAATGAAATCTCTATAGAACTCTCACAGACAAGGCTTCTCAAAGAGTGGCCAAAAGGTCACATGAAACCAGGCCCATTGAGGTCTACAGTGTGAGTTTCATGTGTGTTTTGACTCTCAACTATGGCTGCCAAGTCATTCAGAATAAAATCATGTGATATCCTGGCTGAAATTTCCAATGCTCTGTGGAAAGCCACCCTGGGCCTAGATCTCAGTTTCCAAGGGCAACTCTCATGTGTGGCCTCTTATAATCCCAACACAATTCATGACACCTCTTCTCTGAGTTCAGTTCCAGAACTCAGTGTCTAAGGGGAATCACACCAGAGTTCACACCCAGGTGGACCCAGTCTGTTAGGGTAAAAGAAATTGAAGTTAAAGTGTAAAATAGCGGGTGTTGTAAAGTTTCTAAGCTGCAAAGCCTGAGTTAAAATGTAAAGGACCAGGTATTGTTAAGTTCCCATGCTAAACCTAAAACCTGAAATTCCTGTAGCTGTTAGGACAATTCCTTTCACTGCCCATTAAATATTCCCCCTGACCATCCAGTTGTTTAATAATCTAGGACCCTGTGCAGCTTGGCACCTAAGCATATCAGGGCCCAAACCAATCAGTTTGAATGTACCCCCTCCTTAGGATCGACCTATCACCCCCGCCCGACCTGATTCCACCAATGAATGTGCTAATCAAGTTTGAGAGTTGTTGTTCGATTTTCCGGCTGATCAAGATGATTTCCTCTGATATATATAAAGCCTCTGCCTACCCAAAAAGTGTACTGAAGCACTGCTTAACCTCTTCTCGGGGATCTGGGCCGCTGTTGCTTGTTGAGTGAGCACAGAGCCCCAGCGAACTGAATTGGATCCTCAATAAATCCCCATTGCTGTTGCATGAGCCAGTCTCTTGGTAATCTCTTCCTCCGACGTCTGCTGGAATCTTACAAGTCATCTCTTCCAACTGCCACACAAATGACCACAATTAAAACCAAAACACTCCCACATGGCCCTCATATTCTTCCATATAGACACTCATCATATCCTCTGGCTAAAGGTTTCCATGAGGGGCGCAGGCCAAGACAGTGTCCAAAATAAGCTCCCTTGCCTCTGGTTTGCCTAAAGTCAGGGTGGCCTGTACAACCTTCCTGTGAACCAGGAGTGGTCAAATAGGCCTGCCATTAATACTACTTCGGTTCACCAATTTGAGGCCTACTGACTGTGGGGTTTAGATTCTTTATGTGAATTGGAGTAATCAGAAAACCCAAGCACCTATGGGCTAGCCTCTGCAGGGCTTTTAAGAACTCAATTGGCCCAAAGGATCCCCATTCTCACTTGATGGAGGTCAGGAACCTTACAAAGGAAGGTGAGAGACTTTATCCATAATGACTGCTCTTTTGGCCAGTTTGGTTTGAATGCACACATGGGATCATTCTTTAGATCCATCAGGTGCTGATAATCTAAGCCACAGACTCACAAAGGGCCAAAAGGCTGAATCAGACACATCTCCTTCCAAAGAAATTAAGAAAAGAGCCACAGGGGATGTCCATTCATTTCCATTTGAAAACTGTTTTCTTCAGGTTTCAAAAAGAGATGGCCTGAGGCAAAGACCTTGCTGACATTCAGGTCAACAGAACAATAGGTAAGCAAAAGGCCCAAAGCAGGGTTTCTCCAATGAGACTTAAATGGTCACTCTGATATCTGAGTATTCTGAGATGCTCTCCATTCGCTTCAGCTATCCAGTACATGGCCATGTCACAGAGCTTGGAGGTGGTACATATCTTGGAGAGAAAACCATGAGCCTATTCTGGATATTGGCCAGAATTCAGGAAGAAAACAGGAACTTAGAAAGATAGCAGGTGTTGCCCATCGATAAGGAAAGCCTCAGACCATTAATAAATTTGGCAGGATACATGCTGGGATGCGTTCTACTAGACAACACAAATCCATTGATCCATTCTCTTTTCAACTGTCTACAACCACGGACACAGTGGGATTCAGAGACATAGAAACACTCGCCTTGTCAAATGACTTACTAGAAACAGTTCACTCAAAACCAAACAAACCGCCGCTACTACCTATTCTCAGAACATGAGACAAAACCACAAACACACACACACATACAAAGGCACCTCCTTCCCCCAAGTAGGACTGTGACTATCCAGAGTGTCCTATGACTGGTGGGTCATACTATGTTCCACTGAAATGGCCTGTCCTTTCTCAGATCTGGTCTCCTTGTCCAACTCTGTGAAGTTGTCAGGAGCCAGTGGTGAGGCACTACCTGCTTTCTCAGAAAAGGCCCCTCTTCAGAGCTTTCCTGGCATTTGGCCATCCACACATCAGTAGTTACCAAGAAACTCTGACTCTCTCCTTGGTAAATCAAAAAAATTGAGACCCCTGGGACTGGGACTGTGACTGGCTCTGAGTGCCTGGCTTCCTGGATACCAAGTTCAGACAGTTCCATCACCAAAGAAGTGTGATGAGGTCACTTCCTTCAGGAACTGAATGAGGTCACTATCTTGGCAACCTCTTTGCCTTCACAGTTGCTTCCAAAGGTCCCATGATATGGAGGCTGCCCCTACTTCCTGTGATACTTTCACAGGTTAGAATGGTATATCAACCATAGGCACCTAGGGACAGCTCTCCACATAGGCCTGTTTTGGTCCATCTTATCTATATGAAAAAAAGAGAGGCTCATTCAGACACAACCCTTTATCCTGACCAGGTTATTCACCATGGAAGATGTCTTTTGCTCTCTCAGGTCCTTCATAGCTGCCTACATCTTCTCCATGGATCATTTCTGCATGGGCCTTTTAGGTTCTCAGCAGGTGGATAATCCCCTGTATTTTGCCTGTATTTTGAGACCAACTCTGTCCCTGCTCTTCTGAAAAGTTAGATTGAGGGATCAGTGTATGGTTAAGGTTAATAACATGTTTGATTTGGGTTAGGAATCATTCCGCTCAATTAATAATGGTATTGGGAACCTGTGACATTTTTAAGAATATATAGGTGAAATATAAGTATGAAAACAGAAATCTAGGTAAGATTTGAAGCCCAGAAGGGCATTGGGCCTTTGATTGGGATACTTAGCATTGAATTATGTTATGCACAGATGTCTCAGATAAATCGATATACAATGAAATAGGACCTTGTACCTTGGATGATTGAATGTAGAAGAGAACATCCAATCAAACAGGGATAGTCTGTAGGATCAGGAAGATAGTCGGTAGGTGTTGAAATGAGGGCGAGTATAGACTTTGGACCAAAAGTTCTTTAACAATAGGGTTTCGGTTAGAGAGTGAATGTCAATATCAGCACATGTGTAGGGTCACTCACAATGATGAACTGGGGAAAATATGTAGCAAAGCAGATATCAATAGAGACATTAGGAAATCATGTATAGAACAAAGTGAGTGATAATATTAGACATTTTCAACAGGGTTGAACTTGACTGTATAATCTTAGGGAAAAATAAATATGGAGTCACAAATAGATTGACATTTGAGAGCATTAGGCAATTTAGACATAGATGTTTTAGTAATCCATGGTCAATTTCCATTTAGGCTTTGGTACAATCATAAAGGTGAACTTTGCATTTTGTGTCCAGATTATTACAGTGATAAAATGTATATGTAGATCAGGTGGAGTATTTCTTCCAATGTTTCTGGGAGCAATATTTTGAAGATGCATAAATTAGTATTGGGGGTACAAATGGGTGTACCATGTGTTTATGAATATTGAGATAATGCATGAAGAGACCATACTGAGAATTAAAAATATAACTGGTTCCAACTTTAAATAATGGAATGAATTGATATCTGAAAATATACATGAAATCTTATATTGATACACATACATTCATTACAACCATTTATACATCTAATGGAAATATTAGGGTTATGGATAATCATGAAAATTGTGTATATTTTGCTTCAAAAATCATTATGAAAATCAAAAATAATGTGTTTGGAAAGAAGTTTCATGATAAGACCAGTCAAGTAACCTGCAGGAATACGTGTGTTCTGAAGCAGGAAGTGATTGAAAGTGAAACAAATACCTGTAAATTTGATAACTTTTGGATTAAATATATATCCTATGATGTGCAAAAAAAGAAGAAATAGTAATTTACCAGTGTTGAATAGGAATAAACGTCAAAATACATAACATGTCCCATAGGAATCAACTTGCTTTGATATTAAACTGGGTCAGTTACTATAAAAATATTAGGATTTGTGTGCACCGTTCACTGAAGTTAGCTTTCAGTACTAGGTAACAAATATGAATTTCAGGTGGATGAATATTTCTGGAATAATCTTCTGAAAAGTTGATTATAAATCCAAGTACATGAACATGAATAAATTAATGGAGTGTATAAAAGACACATATATTTCATGTTTTGAAGATCCTGGAGAATATATATATATATATATATATATATATATATATACAAAAACACACACAGAGACATTAAAAACTGGCAATATATATGCCAATAGAAATTCATCATGAAATATATATCATCCATTGAAGCAAAAATATTTATTTTACTAAACATGGATTTAAGTAAAATGTTGTTCAACTAGGAAGCTCACCCATAGGTTGAATTTTCAGTTCCAACAGTGTTTAGGAGGAGTGATCTCTTCTCACAATTTGTATCTGCCATGTCATCCACCTCACAAAAATATAAGTGTGATACCAGGTAGGATTCAATATGTGCATTAAAAATACATGTTCTGAATAGGCTTCAGAGAAAGGGAAACAAGAATTCACATATTTGTTAACTTTAAAAACACATGGAGAACTTTTTCATTTAAAAATTGACTAGATTTGTAACACCTACCCTTTATCATGCAAAAGGCAAGTCCAACTATACAACAGGCCTCCTCTGAACTGGTTGTATTTCTATTTTGTTTGGGTTATTTTTCTCCATCATATTAGGATTAGTAGTGAGAGTCTAGTAGGGTATGGGTAAGTGTCAGGGATTCAGAATTTCGAATGGAAAATAGGAAAATTAATCTCATGTGTATTCAAATATGTGCTACACAAAAATCTCCCCACTCTGATCCAGAACAATGCCATGACATTTCCTTCACCACAAGTAAGACACAATTAGAGGAGAAGAGTTAGAAAATTTGTGAATACATATCCGGAATGGAAAATGCTCAGGAGTTCACAACCTTGGAGTTGGGAGAGGAGTATTCAAAAGTAAGGGATAGGGTAAACACTCCACAAACATGAAGTTCTTTTGGCCTAAAGACTTCTTGACAAACTGCCTCTGAGTTTGGGCACTTAAAGTATATGTTGTTGTCAGGAGATTTAGCTTCCTTTGTAGTGAGACCATCAAATCTGGAATGGCATCTATGTGACCTGGAGGACATGGTTTCTTGTTTTCCAATGAACATTAGGCAGCAGTGATGAATTCTATGTTTGCCGGCAAACTTTGGCCACCTGGGTCTAAGTGTCTGCCCGCGTGAACTGTGAAGTCATTTGGTCATCCTCCACTTTTCGTGGTGTTTCTGGCTGCTGCACTCGTAGTTTGGTGTTGCTTCAAAAAATACAAGGAGTTCATCAGGGACACAGTGCTGGAGGGAGTTCTGTCAGGTGTGGTGGGTCAGGGTTTACAGGAGAATGCACCAACCAGGCTTCTATCCCACATAGCTTGCCCCCTTGACAAGAGCAACCTGATTCTGAACATTGCCCTGAAACCCCTCTATATAATAAGATGCCTTTACATATAAGGGTCTGCTGGCAGCAGCATGTCAGTCACAAGCCATTTGGAAGTCAAAGACATATTCACATGGCCCCACCACAGATGTTTATCACACACCTTCACACCACAGCTCTAGGCCCACTACTCAGCAGGCTCCAACTTACAGGCATCTCTGTTCTACTCCATTTTCATGAAACCCAGTCAATCAAGGCATTGTCTGGTACACTCATGATCAGGAACCAGATATCCAAAGGTTCTCCAGTGCCACCTGGTCATGGGAATTTCAAAACTTGCATGGTATTTATCTAGCCATTTTTCAAAAATGAATTTGAGACACTCTGGGTTTCAATTAATTCAGGAACCATTAAATGGTGAGGAAGCTCATTTCAATGAAAGCTCTAGAGAACTCTCATAGGCAAGGCTACAGAAACAGAGGCCAAATGGTAACATAAGCAAGGCCCATTGAGGTCTACAATGTTAGGTCCATGTGTGTTTTGACTCTCATCGATGGCTGCCAAGTCTTTCAGAATAAAATCATGTGATATCCTTGCAAAGATTCCCAGTTTTCTGTGCAAAGCCACCCTGGGCCTAGATCACAAATACCAAGAGTGAATCTCATGCGTGGCCTCCTAAAATCTCAAAACAATTCATGGCAATACTTCACTGAGGTCAGTTCCAGAAAGCAGTCTCTAAGTGGAATCACACAACAGTTCAAGCCCAGGTGAACACAGTTATCTCTTCCAACTGACACACAAATGACCACAATTAAAACCAAAACACTTCGACATGGCCCTCATTTTCTTCCATATAGACACTCATCATAACCTCTGGCTGGAGGTTTTCATGAGGAGCACAGTCCAAGACAGTGTCCAAAATAAGCTCCCTTGCCACTCATTTGCTAAAGTCAGGGTGGCCTGGACATACTTTCTGTGAACCAGGCGTGATGAAATAGGCATGCTGTGAAGACTACACCGCTTCTCTACTTTGAGGCCAACTGACTCAGAGGTTAAGATTCTTTATGTGAATTGGAGTCATGAGAAAACCCAAGCACCTCTGCAGGGCTTTGGAGAACTCCTCTGACCCAAAGGATCCCTATTGATGGAAGTCAGGAACCTCACAGAGGAAGGCGAGACGTCATCCACAAGGACTGCTCTTTTGGCCATTTTGGTTTTGGATGCACACATGGGATCTTTCTTTAGATCCATCAGGTGCTGAGAATCTAAGCCACAGCCTCACACAGGGCCAAGAGGCTAAATCACACACATCCCTTTCCAAAGCAATAAAGCAAAGGGTCACAGGTGATGCCCATTCATTTCCATTTGAAAACTGTTTTCCTCAGGCTTCACAAAGGGGTGGCCTGAGGCAAAGAACTTCTTGAAATTAAGGGCAACAGAACATTATGTAAGCAAAAGGCCCAAAGCAGGGTTTCTCCACTGATACTTTACTGGTCACACTGATATCTGAGTTTTCTGAGATGCTCGCCATTCCCTGCAGATATCCAGTACATGGCCATGTCACAGAGCTTGGAGGTGGTACATATCTTGGACAAAAAAACATGAGCCAATTCTGGAGATTGGAAAGAATTCAGGAAGAAAATTGGTAATTAGGAAGATAGTAGGTGTTGCCCATCCTTAAGGAAAGCCGCAACCCATTCATAAATTGGGCAGGTTGAATGCTGGGAAGCTTTCTACTAGACAGGACAAATACATTGATGCATTCTCGTTTCTAATGTATACAACCACGGACACAGTGGAATACACAGACATAGAAACACTCGCCTTGTCAAACGACTTACTAGAAACAGTACACTCCAAAAAAAAAAAAAAAAAAAAAACTAACCGCCTTTCCTACCTATTCTCAGAAGATGAGACAAAATCATAAACCCACAACCACACCCACAAAGTCACCTCCTTCCCCCAAGTAGGTCTGTGACTCTACGGAGTGTCCTCTGACTGGTGGGCCATACAATGTTCCCCCGAAATGTCCTGTCCTGTCTCAGATCTGGTCTACTTGGCCAACTCTTTTAAGTTGTCAGAAGGGAATTTTGAGCCACTACCTGCTTTCTCAGGAAAGGCCCCTCTTCAGAGCTCTCCTTGCTTTTGGCATCATAATATCAGTAGGAACAAAGAAAGACTGACTCTGTCTTTGGTAAATCCAAGCAAGTGAGCCCACTGGGACTGGGACTGGGACTGGCTCTGTGTGCCTGGCTTCCAGGATCCCAAGTTCAGAGAGATCCATCACGAAGGAAGTGAGGTGAGGTCACTTCCTTCAGGAACTGAATGAATTCACTGTCTTGTAAACCATTTTGTCCTAATAGTTGCTTCCAAGGGTCCCATTAGATGGAGGGTTCCCCTACTTCCTCTGAAATGTTCACAAGTTAGAATGGTATGTCAACCTTAGGAACCCGGGAATAGCTATCCACACAGGCCTGGTTTGGTCCTTCTCCTCTACATTAAGAAGAGAGAGGCTGATTCAGACACATCCCTTCATCCTGACCAGGGTGTTTGACATGGAAGATGACTTTTGCTCTCTCAGGTCCTTCATAGATGACTATATCTTCTCCAGGGTTCATTTCTACATGGATCTTTGAAGTTCTCAGCAGGTGGAAGATCCCCTACATTCCTGTATTGTAAGACCAACTCTGTCCCTGCTTTTCATTAAATTTAGATTGAGGGAACAGTGTATTCTTAGGGTTAATAAAATGTTTGAATTGGGTTAGGAATCATTCTGCGGGATGAATAATGGTATTGGGAACCTGTGATATTTATAAAAATATAGAGCTTAAATATATGAATAAAAACAGAAATCTAGGTAATTTTGAAGCCTAGAGGGCATTGGGCCCTTGATTGGGATACTTAACTTTGATTTACATTGTGCACAGATGTCTCAGAAAAATAGATATATAATGGCATAGTACCTTGTACCTTGGATGATTGAATGTCGAAGAGAACATCCAGTCAAAAACGGATAGTCGGTAGGATTAGGTAGATAGTAGGTTTAGGAAGAAGTGTCAATATAGGATTTGGAATATATGTTCTATCGCAATAGTGTTTTGGTTAGAGAGTGAAAGTAAACATAACTTCATGTGAAGGGTCAGTCACAATGTTGAACTGGGGAAAATATGTAGGAAACCACATATCAATAGAGACATAATGAAATCAGGCAAAGTATAAAGTGAGTGATATGATTAGGCATTTTCAACAGGGTAGAGTTTGAATATATAATCTTTGGAAGAAACAAATATGTAGTCACCAACAGGATTGATAATTGAGAGGATTAGGCAACATGGAGAGGAATGTTTTTAGTAATCCATGTTCACTTTCCATTCAGACTCCGGTACAATCATAAGTGTGACATTTACTTTTTGTGTCCCGAATATTACTGTGATAAAATGTGTATGTAGATCTGGTGACATGAGTATTTCTTACACCATTTCTGGCAGTAATATTTAGAAGACATATACATAAGTATTGGTTGTACAAAGAGGTGTGCCCTGTGTCTATGAATATAGAGATAATGCATGAATTGACCACACTGTGAATAAATAATATAGCTGATTCCACTTTAAATAATGGATGGAATTGATATCTGAAAATATTTAAGATATCTTATATTGATATAAAATCATTCATTCCAACCAGTTATACATCTATTGTTAATATTAGTGTTATTGTTTATCATGAACGGTGTCTGAGTTTCGCTTCAAAAATGATTATAAAAATTGAAAATAATGTGTTTTGTAAAGAAGTCTCATGAAAAGACCAGTCAAGAAACATGGATGAATACATGTGTTCTGAAGAAGGAATTGATTGAAAGTGAAACAAATGCCTATAAATTTGCGAAACTGTGGATGAAAAATATATCCTATGATGTGCATAAACTGAAGAAATCATAATGTACCAGTGTTGAATAAAAATGAACGTCAAAACACACAGCATGTCCCATTGGAATCTACTCGCATTGATGTTAAACTGGGTCAGTTACTGTAGAAATATTAGGATTTGTATGCAACATTCACTGAAGTTAGTTTTCACTAGTAGGAAAAAATATGTATTTCAGGTGGATGAATATTTCTGAGAATAATCATGTGAAAATTTGATTATAAATCCACATACATGAATATGAATGAATTTAGGAAGTGTGTAATAAGACACATATATTTCATATTTTGAAAAATCTGGAGACTGTATATATATATATATATATATATATATATATATATATATATATACACACACACAGACATTAAAAAGTAGCAATATATATGCCAATCGAAATTCACCATGAAATATAAATCATCCACAGATGCAAAAATATTCATTTTACTGAACATGGATTTATGTATAATGTTGTTCATCTAGGAAGCTCACCCATAGGTTTAATTTTCTGTTCCAACAGTGTTTAGGAGCTGTGATGTCTTCCCGCAATTTGTATCTGCCAAGTAAGCCACCTCACAAGATTGTACGAGTGGTACCAGGTAGGATTCTGTATGTGCATATAAAAATGCATGCGCTGAATATGCTACGGAGAAAGGGAGACACGAATTCATACATTTGTTTACTTTAAAATAACATGGAGAAATCTTTCAATAAAAAAATTAACTAGTTTATACCTTCTACCCAATATAATGCAAAAGACAATTCCAACTACACACCATGCCTTCTCTGAACTGCTTGTATTTCTATTCCGTTTGGGTTATTTTACTCCACCATATTAGGATTAGTAGTCAGAGTCTAATAGGGTATATGTTAGTGTCAGGGATTTAGTATTCTGAATGGAAAATTGGAAAATGAATCCAATGTGTATGCAAATATGTGCTACACAAAATTTTTCCCACTCTCATCCAGAACAATGCCTTGACAATACTTTCACCCCAAGTAAGACACAATTAGGGAAAAAGAGTTAGGAATTCTGAGAATACAAATCTGGAATGGAATATGATCAGGAGTTCACAAACTTGGAGGTGGTAGAGGAGTTTCCAAAAGTAAGGGACAGGGTCAAAACTCTCCATATAACAAGATGCCTTTACAAATAAGGGTCTGCTGGCTGCATCCTGTCAGTCACAAGGCATTTGGAAGCCAATGGCAGATCGAAATGGCCCCAGCGCATATTTTGTGTCACACACCTGCCCAACATTGCTCTAGGCCCACTGCTCAGCAGGCTCCAACTTACTGGCATATCTGATCTACACCATTTTCATGAAACCCAGTCAATCAAGGCACCGTCTGGTATACTCATGATCAGCAACAGGACATCCAAAGTTTCTCCAGTGCCACCTGGTCATGGGAATTTCAAAAATTTCATGGTATTTATCTAGCCATTTTTCAAGGATGAATTTGGAGGCACTATGGGTTTCAATTAATTCAGGAACCATTAAATGGTGAGGAAGCTCATTTCAATGAATGCTCTGAAGAACTCTCACAGGCAAGTCTTCCCAAAGAGTGGCCAAAAGGTCACATGAAGCCAGACCCATTGAGGTCTACAATGTGAGTTCCATGTATGTTTTGACTCTCAACTATGGCTGCCAAGTCTTTAAAAATAAAATCATGTTATATCCTGGCTGAGATTCCCAGTGCTCTGTGGAAATCCACACTGGCCTTAGATATCAGTTTCCAAGGGTCACTCTCATGCGTGGCCTAATAAAATCCCGACAAAATTCATGGCAATACTGCTCTGAGGTCAGTTCCAGAACTCAGTCTCTAATGGGAGTCACACCAGAGTTCAAGCCCAGGTGGACCCAGTCATCTCTTCCAACCACGATACAAATGTCCACAATTAAAACCAAAACACTCCCACATGGCCCTCATCTTCTTCCATATAGACACTAATCATTACCTCTGGTAGCAGGTTTCCATGAGGGGCGCAGCCCACAACAGTGTCCAAAATAAGCTCCCTTTTTCCCTCATTTTCCTAAAGTCTGTGTGGCCTAGACACCCTTCCTGTGAACCAAGAGTGATCAAATAGGCATGCCGTTAATGCTGCTTTGCTTCTCCAATTTGAGGCCTAATTACTGTGCGGTTTAGATTCTTTATGTGAATTGGAATCATGAGAAAACCCATGCACCTATAGGCTAGCCTCTACAGGGCTTTAAATATCTCATTTGACCCAAAGTATCACTATTCTCACTTAATGGAGGTCAGGAAATTTACATAGGAAGGCGAGAGACTTCATCTACAATATCTGCTCTTTTAGCCATTTTTGTATTGGATGCACACATGAGATATTTCTTTGGATCCATCTAGTGCTGAGAATCTAAGCCACAGCCTCACACAGTGCCAAGAGGCTGATTCAGACACATCCCTTTCCAAAGCAATTAAGCACAGAGCCACAGGTGATGCCCATTCATTTCAATTTGAGAACTCTTTTCTTCAGTCTTCACAAAGGGGAGGCTTGAGGCAGAGACCTTCCTGTCATTCAGGGCAATAAAACAATAGGTAAGCAAAAGGCACAAAGCAGGCTTTCTCCACTGAGACTTTACTGGTCATACTGATATCTGAGTTTTCTAAGAAGCTCGTCATTCCCTTCAGGTATCCAGTACATGTCCATGTCACAGAGCTTGGAGGTGGTACATATCTTGGGCACAAAAGCATGAGCCTATTCTTTAGAGAGGCCAGAATTCAGGAAGAAAACAGGAACTTTGGAGGATAGCAGATGTTGCCCATCCATAAGTCAAGTAGCAGTCCATTCATAAATTGGGCAGTATGAAGGCTGGCAAGCTTTCTACTAGACAGGACACATCCATTGATGCATTCTCTCTTCTTATGTCTACAACCACGAACACCGTTTTATATACAGACATAAAAACACTCGCCTTGTCAAAGTACTTACCAGAAAGAGTTCACTCAATCCAAACAAACCGCCTTTGATACCTATTCTCAGAACAAGTGAAAACCACAAACCTACACCTACACCCATAAAGGCACCTCCTTTCCCTAAGTAATTCTGAGACTATTTGGAGTGTCCTCTGACTAGTGGGCCACAGTATGTTCCCTTTAAATGGCATGTTCTCTCTCAGATCTGTCCTCCTTAGCCAACTCTGTAAAGTTGTCAGGAGCCAGCATTGAGCAACTACCTTTTTCTCAGGAAAGGCCCCTCTTCAGAGCTCTCTTGGCATTTTGCCATCCTCACATCAGTAGGTACCAAGAAAGACTGACTCTTTCTTTGGTAAATCCAAACAAGTGAGACCACTGGGACTGGGACTGGGACTGGCTCTGTGTGCCTGGCTTCCTGGATCCCAAGTTCAGATAGTTCCATCAACAAGGAAGTGAGGTGAGGTCAATTCCTTCAGGAACTGAATGAGGTCACTGCCTTGGCAACCACTTTGTCCTAACATTTGCTTCCAAGGGTCCCATGAGATGCAGGCTGCCCCTACTACCTGTGACAGTTTCACAAGTTAGAATGGTATATCAACCATAGGCACCCGGGAACAACTCTCTAAACAGGCCTGGTTTGGTCCATCTTCTCTACATTAAAATTTGAGAGCCTGATTCAGACACAACCCTTCATACTGACCAGGTTGTTTTCCATGGAAGATGACTTTTGCTCTCTCAGGTCCTTCATAGCTGCCTACATCTTCTCCAGTGATCATATCTGCATGGATCTTTGAGGTTCTCAGCAGATGAACAATCCCCTACATTCCTGTATTGTAATACCAACTCTGTGCCTGCTCTTCTGTAAAGTTAGATTGAGGGAAGAGTGTATGGTTATGTTTAATAACATGTTTGATATGGGTTAGGAATTATTCTGCTGGATGAATAATGGTATTGGGAACCTGAGATATTTATAAGAATATAGAGTTGGAATATTGTAATGGTCGGGCAGGCATAGGAGGAAGAGACCACCAAGTGACTGTCTCATGCAACAACAAAGGGTTTATTGAGGGTCCAGCATGCTGGGGCTCAGAGCTCACTTGAATAGAGCAGAGAGTCCTGAGAACAGCTTAAACAGAGCTTATATACTTTCCTTGGAGAGGGCAGGGAGGGAAATTTATTGATGCGTCAGGGAGAGTGGGCAGTTTGCTTTCAACGGGATGATGGAGTACATTCTGCAGTTTGGCAGTTGGGGACAGCACATTCTGGGAACAAGATTAGCAAACAGTTCTCAAGATTTCAACAGTGTTTTATTAAGCATACAGAAAAATAGGAAGTGACAAGTACCTATTTTATTAACTTTTTATTCCCCAATTCTTCTTCTGGTTACTTTTAATCATGAAAGTGATCATTGAAGGGTGTCACATTTTATGTCTCCTAGTGGGGTATATTGTTGTCTGATTACCATAAGTTTAAATTGTCCAATTTGAGCTTCGAGAAAGGAAACTACATGGTTGAGCCAACAGGGTCCTACAGTTAGCAATAATATGAGGATTATTAATGGACAGGCCTGGGCTGATGAAAGCATAGTTAACCAGAGGGACTGTGTGAACCAAGACTCAAACCACCCTTTTTGGGCCTCTCTCTCTCGTTGACACTCTTAAAGGCATTTTCTTAATATACTCATAGGTTCTTATACAACTCCAGTATGGTCGGCATAAAAACAACCTTCTTCCCTCAATGCAGCACAAAGTCCCCCTTCTCTCATGAAGAGAAGGTTTAACCCTCGCCTGTTCTGTAAAACAACTTCAGAGAGAGAGGTTAAACATTCCTGTAAAGCTGTGATGGAGGTTTTATTATCTTTAATTTTTGGTCTATTGCTGCTTCTAATTGGGTCATTTGTTGTGTCCCATGGACTAGGGTTCCTGTGCTCACTCCTGCAGCAACTCCTATTCCTAATAGGATGGCTAAAGTGAGAGATACAGGTTCCCGGTGGAAACAGGTTGTATGCCCTCCGATTTGATCTTTAAATGAACATGCATCATCCTAGAACACTCTGGGAAACATCTGCACCATTACATAATTAATCACATCTGTTGACCATTTCATGAAAACATAAACAATGTTTAAGTATATAGAATTATACTGTTGTAGGTACGGAAAAGGAAAGGAATCTAAGATAGCACCGAAGACAGGGAAACAGCCCTATTTGGTTGCAAACGGATTTAGAGGGTATTGCTTCTGTTGTAATCAATTAATCTTCTGAACCCCAAGTTTAGGTAGTTTCAGAATTTGTACCCAACATGTGAGGGAAGGGGCTCAGAAGTTCACAGTCTGCAGAAGTTCACAAAAAGCAGTTTTTGTTTCTGTTATTTTTTCCTCTGTTCTCGGCAAGTTAACTTTTCAAGGACACTTGGGACAGGGAGAGCTTTTTTTTTTTCTCTTTTTTTTTCTTCCTGCCAGCTGTTACCATGGAGCCTAGTTGGTAACTTCTTTACTTAGAATTGTAGACATCTCTGTGAATCCCCAGCTCAAGGCCAGAGGCCTTGTTCACTTATTTTGTGAAAAACTCGTAAGGGGGTGTCTAGCTTAGGAGTGCTGATTTTTCCAGCCACTGGCCAAGTAGAACAGGGCGACATGAAAACACGGAGTTTATCTACATTGAATTCTTTTATAGGGACTCTTTTGCTGAAAGTCCTAAAGTCAGCAATGGTGAAGACTTCTGGAGAAGGTCATATAAGACTTTTCTGTGGGCCTGGTGAAGAGGGGCAAGACGTGGAAAGCAAAGCTGAGAGCAGCTCCGTTTATCTGAGAATTAGGAAGGAGAGATGTAAAAGAATATTGGGAAAGGGGTTTGTGATTTTCCTGGCAACAAAAACTTGAGCAGTAGAACAGGTAGAGCAGAGGGGACGACAGGAGTGAGTATCCCAAAAAGCCTGTGAGGGACTTTAAATTCTTAGTCACCTGTTTTCAGTGATGACAAGGCAACTTTAAAGGTCACTTTCATTACATCTTGGATAGTGGTCTGAGGGATCTCCTCAGCTGGTTTGAGCTTTGGGTTAGCTGGTAAGAGGACCTGATGGGACCTGCTCTGGGCACTTACTGGAGAAAAGAGGACTGAGTGGGTGGAGGGGTACCTCAGTACCTGATACCTCAGCAAGGGCGCAATGGTCTGAGAACCGGCCGAGGTTTGGTTTTTTGATCTAGTAAATGGAGGGGAGAAATCAGGTTGCTCAGGTGGGAGTGAAAGCAGAGAGTCTGGAGCAGAAGGCTGAGGGTTAGGATCTATTGGAGAAGCATAGTTCAGGACGTGAGTGAAGGAGGGAAAAGGTCTTCACATAGGGGAATCTCCTTCCACCCTTTTGATCACTTGTAGAAGTTAAAAATGTCATGCATAATTTGAGGATCTAGAGAGCCTTCTGGGGTCCATCGGTTTTGGTTGTCTAATTGGTAATATGGCCAATGCTGTCTACTGAATTTGATGGGGAGTTTGGGTTCCACCAGGCAGTCCCTGTATGCTAACATCCCCATGACTTACAGAAGAAGTTGGCTTTTTCCCCTCACAGCCGTGGCTCTTTGTGGCTTTGATAGTCTGCCATGCAAACATAGTAATCTGGGCTAGCCAACCTGCATCTTGCTCGCGTGTCCCTACATCCATAATGTTTGTTTCCATTATCGATGATACAGAAGGTATTTAATAGAATTTTAGTGGGATCCACTTTATCAGATATATCCCAATAGGAAAAACCTATAGCCAGCTGACAAATGTCTGGGTGGAGAGATGGCCACCAGGTCCCTATGGGGGCTGTAAGCGAGATAGACCATACTTCTTCTCTAGTAGGATTTGTGATCAGCCATCGCTGATGAACCACCTGATGAGGTTTAGGACTACTGGTGGCCAAGGGGAGAGTCTATAGCCTTATTCATATGGTGAATACACAATTTGAAAGGGTTACTAGTCATTTCCAGTTTCCAGCAAGAGTCTGGACAGAGCGCAGGCTTGAGATGAGAGGCATGGATCCAGGAATTGATTCCGTATACATTTACTGATGTAGGTGTTATAAGTAGTACCTGGTATGTTCCTTTCCATCGGGGTTCCAGGAATGAAACCTGATGTCTTCTTATGTAGATGAAGTCTCTTACATTATATTGAAGTGGAGTCCCCTTGTCCCCAGTTTGGTAGGCCGTGGCCAGCTGTTTGAACAGATATCAATGAGTTCTTTCAAGAGCTTTAAGTCCGTCAAGCTAGGGGGTGTGGAAGGGATCCTTAGGTCTTAGAGTTGGGGTTAGGTCCCTTACTGGAGGAAGGGCACCATAGAGAATTTCACAGGTGGTGAGGTTACACAAAGAAACAGAGGGAGTATTTCTTGCATGAAACAGTGCATAAGGCAGGAGCATAGTCCAATCTTTTACGCAGGTCTCTTAGATTAATTTCGTAAAGGTCTATTTAATGGTTCTATTTATTTTTTCTACCTGTCCTGAGTTCTGGGGTCTATAAGCATAATGTAACTACCAATTAATAACCAGGGTACTGGTTAACCTATTCTCAGAACATGAGACAAAAAAAGAATCCCACACCAACACCCACAAAGGCACCTGCTTCCCCCAAGTACATCTGTGACTATCTGGAGTATTCTCTGACTGGTGGGTCATACTATGTTCCCCAAAAATAGCCTGTCTTGTCTCAGATCTGGTCTTCGTGGCCAACTCTGCGAAGATTTCAGGAGCCAGCATGAGCCACTACCTGCTTTCTCAGGAAAGGCCCCTCTTCAGAGCTCTTCTGGCATTTGGCCATCCCCACATCAGTAGGTACCATGAAAGACTGACTCTGTCCCTGGTAAATCCAAAGAAGTGAGCCCACTAGGAGCAGGACTGGGACTGGCAATGGGTGCCTGGCTTCCTGGATCCCAAGTTCAGAGAGTTCCAACACCAAGGAAGTGACGTGAGGTCACTTCCTTCAGAAACTGAAAGAGGTCACTCCCTTGGCAACCACTTTGTCCTAACAGTTGCTTCCTATGGTCTCTTGAGATGGAGGATGCCCCTACTTCCTGTGACACTTTCACAAGTTAGAATGGTATATAAACCATAGGCACTCAGGAATAGCTCTCCACACAGGCCTGGTTTGATCTATCTTCTCTACATTAATAAGAGAGAGGCTGATTCAGATACAATCCTTTATCCTGACCAGGTTGTTTGCCATGGAAGATGACTTTTGCTCTCTCAAGTCCTTCATAGCTGCCTACATCTTCTCCAGGAATGATTTCTGCATGGACCTTTGAGTTTCTAAGCAGGTGGAAGATCCCCTACATTCCTGTATTGTAAGACCAACACTGTCCCAGCTCTTCTGTAAAGTTAGATTGAGGGAACAGTGTATGTTAGGGTTAATAACATGTTCAATTTGGGTTAGGAATCATTCTTCGGGATGAATAATAGTATTGGGAAACTCTCTCAGATCTGGTCTCCTTGGCCAACTCAGTGAAGTTTTCAGGAGCCAGTGGTGAGACACTGCCTGCTTTCTCATGAACTGGCCCTCTTCAGAGCTCTCCTGGCATTTGGCCATCCTCACATCAGTAGGTACCAAGAAAGTATGACTCTGTCCTTGGTAAATACAAACATGTGAGCCCACTGGGACTGGGACTGGGACTGACTCTGGGTGCCTGGCTTCTTGGATCCCCAGTTCAGAGAGTTCCATCACCAAAGAAGTGAGGTAGGTCACTTCATTCAGAAACTGAATGAGGTCACTGCCTTGGCAAACACTTTGTCCTAAAAGTGGCTTCCTAGGTTCCCATGAGATGGAGCCTGCCCCTACTTACTGTGACACTTCAAGCTAAGAATTGTATATCAAAAATAGGCACCCGGGAACAGCTCTCCACACATGCCTGATTTGGTCCAACTACTCTACATTAAGAAGAGAGAGGCTGATTCAGACACATCCCTTCATTTTGACCTGGTTGTTTTCCATGGAAAATGAATTTTTCTCTCTCAGGTCCTCCATAGCTGTCAACATCTTCTCCAGGGATCATTTCTGTAAGGACCTTTGAGGTTCTCAGCAGGTGGAAGATCCCCTACATTCCTGTATTGTAAGAAAAACTGTGTCCCTACTCTTTTGTAAAGTTAGATTGATGGAAGAGTGTATGGTTAGGATTAATAACATATTCGATTTGAGTTAGGAATCATTCTGCGGGATGAATAATGGTATTGGGAATCTGCGATATTTACAAGAATAAATAGGTGAAATGTAAGTATGAAAATAGAAATCTAGGTAAGATTTGAAGCCCAGAAGGGAATTGGGCCTTTGATTGTGACACTTAGCTTTGAATTATGTTCTGCACAGATGTCTCAGATAAATCGATATAAAATGGCATAGGACCTTTTACCTTGGATGATTGAATGTCGAAGAGAATATCCAGTCAAAAGGGGACAGTAGGTGGATTAGGAAGATAGTAAGTAAGTTTAGAAAAAAGAGTGAGTATAGGAATTGGACCAAAAGTTCTTTAGCCACAGGGTTTCAGTTAGTGAGTGAATGTCAATGTCAGCACATGTGAAGAATGAGTCACAATGATGAACTGGGGAAAATATGTAGGAAAGCAGATATCTATAGAGACATTATGAAATCAGACAAAGTATAAAGTGAGTGATAGTATTAGATATTTTCAACAGGGTTGAATTTGAATATATAATCTTAGGAAGAAACAAATATGTAATCATTAATAGGATTGACATTTGAGAGCATTAGCCAAATTGGACATGGATTTTTTTAGTAATCCATGTTTACATTCCATTTAGTCTTTGGTACAATCATAAGTGTGAACTTTGCATTTTGTGTCCAGAATATTACTGTGATAAAATGTTTATGTACATCAGTTGACAGAGTATTTCTTCCACCATTTCTGGGAGCAATATTTTGAAGACATATAAATTAATATTGGGGGTACAAAGAGGTGTACCCTGTGTCTATGTATGTAGAGATAATGCATGAAGAGACGATACTGTGAATAAATAATATAACTGATTACACTTTAAATAATCGATTGAATTTATATCTGAAAATATGCAGAAAATCTTATATTGATATACAATCATTAATTCCAACCAATTATACATATAATGGTAATTTTACTTTAATGGTTTATCAAGACGGGTGTGTGAGATTTGCTTCAAAGCGATAATGGAAATTGAAAATAATGTGTTTGGAAAGAAGTCTCATGAAACGAGCAGTCAAGAAACATTAAGGAATACATGTGTTCTGAATCAGGAAGTGATTGAAAGTGAAACAAATGCCTATCAATTTGATAAATTGTGGATGAAATATTTATCCTATGATGTGCATTAACTGAAGAAATAGTAATGTACCAGAGTTGAATAAAAATGAACGTCAAAATACACTTCATGTCCCATAGGAATCTATACGCATTGATGTTAAACTGGGTGAGTTACTGTAGAAATATTAGGATTTGTGTGCACCATTCACTGAAGTTTGTTTTCAGTACTAGGAAACAAATATGTATTTCAGGTGGATGAATATTTCTGATAATAATCTTGTGAAAAGTTGATCATAAATCCACATATATGAATATGAATAAATTTAGGGAGTGTATAATAAGACACATATATTTCATATTTTGAAAAATCTGGAGAGTATATATATATATATATATATATATATATATATATATATATATAAAACACACACACAGACATTAAAAAGTAGCAATATATATGGCAATCTAAATTAATCATGAAATATATATCATCCACAGATCCAAAAATATTCATTTTACTGAACATGGGTTTATGTATAATGTTGTTCAACTAGGAAGCTCACCCATAGGTTGAATTTTCAGTTCCAACAGCGTTTAGAATGAGTGATCTATTCTCACAAATTGTATCTGCCAATTCATCCACCTCACAAGAATGTACGTGTGGTACCAGGTAGGATTTGATATGTGCATATAAAAATACATGTGCTGAATAGGCTACAGAGAAAGGGAGACAGGAATTCAAATATTTGTTAACTTTCAAAACACATGGAGAACTATTTAAATTGAAAATTTGCTAGATTTATAACTCCGACACTACATAATGCAAAAGGCAAGTCCAACTATGCACCACGCCTCCTCTGAACTGCTTGTATTTCTATTTTGTTGTGGTAATTTATCTCCATCATATTTGCATTAGTAGTCAGAGTCCAGTAGGGTAGGTTTTAGTGTCAGGGATTAAGTATTTCGAATGAAAAATTAGATAATGAATCCAATGTGTATGCAAAAAATCTTCCCATTCTCATCCAGAACAATGCCTTGACATTACATTCGCCCCAAGTAATACACAATTAGAGGAGAAGAGTTAGAAAATCTGTGAATACATATCTGGAATGGAAAATGCTCAGGAGTTCACAAGCTTGGATGTGGAAGGGGAGTTTCCAAAAGTAAGGGACAGGGTTGATAGACCCAACCTGATCATTTATTAAAATTGGGAGCCCACTTGCCAGAAAGCCATGAAAAGATAATTTTGGCTTTATTATAAATTACTGCAAATTCTGAACCTGCTTGGAATGTTTGCCCATGCCTTAAACTCACCCATGCCTGGCTCTCTGACCAGATTGCAGCCCTCTCTGAAACTTTAGTGACACCTCATAAATATTTTCTTTCCCTGGCCAGACAACGAGTCTCTGAGGCTCTAATGGTCCTCATAATTTCTGATGTTGGGGTGAGCTTAAAAAAAATGTAAACTACCGTTAGTGTGATGCTTATTAAATTTCTGTTATCTGTAACCCCCTTTTTGTGCATCTTTATGGGCTATATAGCTGGGCTATAGGAAAGGTGGGTTTGCTGTCTTGCTCCCGCCATTTTGGGAGGGAGAGGTAGCCTTTCCCTTTGAAATAATTAGCTTGCCTTAATTTGATTTTACTAGGAGTCAGTGGTCTTTACATGCGTTCCTGGTCTAATATTTTGGAGTTCCCCAGTGAGATGACCCTGCCGGACAAGATCACAAGACCAGACTGCTGTAAATTCTGAAGTTGGCCTTCCTTCCAGGGCTCCAAGCTTGAGAGCAACTCTAGGGTTTGTGCAACTTGAGATGGTCCAAGGCCTTGGAGTTAGCCTTCAGTTCAGGGAGCACTGCAGTGAACCACCGCATTAAAACTATTAGCAAGCACCTGGTGGAGGAGGCATCCATAGGTAATTGGTGCCTTTATAACATCTGATATCCGGTTAAGGGAGATCTCTTCTGATGACAGAGAGGTGGACTGAGGAGGCTCACATATACTCCTGTCTGGGACAGTAACAAGAATCATTCTGTCATCTGTTCTGTTCTCTAGGGAATTCATCTGGAAGGGTAGAGAGGTGCCAACGGGCACGCATGCGCTCCTACGGGGAGCTTTAGGAAGACATTGCATTGCTCCTCTGTTTTCCTGTTTCGGCGCCGGATTTCTGTTTTTTTTTTTTTTGTTGTTGTTTTGTTCTGTGTTCTATATGTTTTTTGTTTGTTTGTTTTTGTGCATTTTGTTGTGTGATTTCTGTGGTGAAAACTTAAGGATATCGGACATGAAAATAAAGCAAGTAAGCCTGACACCCTTTGGACTGAGTTTAAAGGAACTGCAATGAACTTTACACCCGTTTGTTAAGCAGTATGAGAGAAGCCCCTAGCTGGCTGCCTGGAGCACACTCACTGCAGAGGGCAGTGCCTGCGGGGGACCTAAGAACTGAGTATCTCCCAGGTTAATAAGTGAAACTCCTTTAAAATCCCTTGTCCCTCCAGATAAAGAGAGTCACAACCTTTTGGCAGAGTCCCTGTGTTTATCTTTGTTAGCAAAGCAATAAACCTTCATTTTTCTTTTTCTCAAAACCCTGTCCTCATTTTTAAATTGGCATAAATTGCCTTCAAGTTCAGGAACCCAACTTTAAGTTACAAATTTTGATAACCCACCCGCACCCTGGAACTTTTTGAGAGCTGACTACAGAAATGTTAGGAGATGGAGCATGCTTGTGGTGGAACTGAAACAGAGCAGCAAATCCTGTAAGTAAAAGGAGGGACTGAGGGACTCCCAGCAGCTGCTGAAGCCTTATTTTTTCAGAGAATTCCCTAGGTCTTTCCCTGCAATTTAACGATAATGCCACCTCTGTCATCTTAAAAAAGAGGGAAAAAAAGGGGACACTAAATGCAGGAAAATCACTATGGAGACCCTTGATTTTACATTTCAGGATGCTCCTCTGTGAAAACATCTGGTCCCCTTGTGGGGACATCTGTGGTGCAACTGGTGTAGGAGATTTTTCTCTTATCTGCTCTGTGTTAAAGGCTTCTGTCTGTCAGTCATAGTCTGGAGCTCCTTTCTGTCTGTCGTGTGTCTTTGTTTCTGGCACTTTAAGACATGTGCAATAATGTGTTGATATTATATATTGTTTCTTGGGAATGATTTTACCTGAATGTGTGTCTAAATGATGATGTTTTATTGTAACAATCTGGTAGCTTATTGGGGTTTTGAAGCATTGCAGAATCTTGCCGTTAAAAGTCAGATTGAGATAATTGTTTAGTTTATGATTTCAGATAATTCATGCCAGAGAACTTAAATACTTAGGATGGAAAACTAAAGAACTCTACTTCCAAGTTGGCAAGAAATTTTCCAATCATTCAGTCTTTTTTTTTTTCACCAATTTTTAATTGGGTAGCCTGGGAAAATGTCACTGTGTGTACCAGTGCATTAATTTGGACAAGGATAGTAAATCATAGTATGGTATCTGTTGACAACACAAGATGTAAAGATATAAAATTTTGTAAATTTTGTCTTAAACTTGTATCAAAATTTTCAACATCCTATCTGGAAAATTATGGTTAAAATGCGTTAGGCCTGAGGTGTCTGCTCAGAATAGCAGTTTTTTCCTGCTCCTTCCAGACCTCAGCCAGGACTTAGATTGAAATGCAAATGAAAGAAGCCTGCAAGATCAGTAGGAGACTGATATGAGGCTTAAGGAAAAAAAAAGTAAATAGTATGGTATTTACTAATTACTGGTCAGTTATTTTTTCTAGGACTCTTATTTTTTTCCTTAGATCCTTTAATTTTTCTAACTCATAATTTTGATCCTACAGACCTAGGTTAATGTTTTTCTGATCAGTTCTATCTTTGACCAACTGTGGAGTTTTTAAAACATGGCAATGGAGATTTCACCTGCTAAAAGCTACAAGGCCTTTACTATTATTATGTGTGCACACTTTTGTTATTTGTTGTATGTCTATATATATATATATTCTTAATCATATATATGATAGAGAAATTAACATATATAAGGAGCGCTCATAATAAAAAAAGCACTCATAAAAACAAATTTTAAGGGATGCCCTCTCTCACCACTTCGGTTCAACATAGTTCTCGAATCACTGGCCAGAGCAATTAGACAGACAAAAAAAATTAAAGGCATAAAAATAGGAAAAGAACTCAAATTATCACTATTTGCAGATGACATGATTCTATACCTAGCAGACCCAAAAGGGTCTACAAAGAAACTACTAGAGCTAATAAATGAATTCAGCAAAGTGGCAGGATATAATATCAACACACATAAATCAAAGACATTCCTGTATATCAGCCACAAATCCTCTGAAATGGAAATGAGGACAACCACCCCATTCACAATATCCTCAAATAAAATAAAATACTTGGGAATCAACCTAACAAAAGAGGTGAAAGACTTATACAATGAAAACTACAGAAACCTAAAGAGAGAAATAGAAGAAGATCTTAGAAGATGGAAAAATATACCCTGTCCATGGATAGGTAGAACTAACATCATCAAAATGGCGATATTACCAAAAGTTCTCTATAGGTTTAATGCAATGCCAATCAAAATCCCAACGGCATTTCTTGTAGAAATAGGAAAGCAATCATGAAATTCATATGGAAAAATAAAAGACCCAGAATAGCAAAAACAATGCTAAGCAGGAAGTGTGAATCAGGCGGGATAGCTATACCAGACTTCAAACTATACTATAGAGCAATAGTAACAAAAACAGCAGGGTACTCGTACCAAAACAGGTGGGTGGACCAATGGTACAGAATAGAGGACACAGAAACCAATCCACAAAACTACAACTATCATATATTCGATAAAGGGGCTAAAAGCATGCAATTGAAGAAGGATAGCATCTTCAACAAATGGTGTTGGGAAAACTGGAAATCCATATGCAACAAAATGAAACTGAATCCCTTTCTCTTGCCATGCACAAAAGTTAACTCAAAGTGGATCAAGGAACTTGATATCAAATCAGAGACATGGCGTCTGATAGAAGAAAAAGTTGGCTATGATCTACATACTGTGGGGTTGGGCTCCAAATTCCTCAATAGGACACCCATAGCACAAGTGTTAATAACTAGAATCAACAAATGAGACTTACTCAAACTAAAAAGTTTTTTCTCAGCAAAAGAAAGAATAATAGAGGTAAATAGGGATCCTACATCCTGGGAACAAATCTTTACTCCTCACACTTCACACAGAGCCCTAATATCCAGAATATACAAAGAACTCAAAAAATTAGACAATAAGATAACAAATAACCCAATCAACAAATGGGCCAAGGGCCTGAATAGAAATTTCTCAGAGGAGGACATACAATCAATCAACAAGTATATGAAAAAATGCTCACCATCTCTAGCAGTCAGAGAAATGCAAATCAAAACCACCCTAAGATACCATCTCACTCCAGTAAGATTAGCAGCCATTAGGAAGTCAAACAACAACAAGTGCTGGCGAGGATGTGGGGAAAAGGGTACTCTTGTACATTGCTGGTGGGACTGCAAATTGGTGCGGCCAATTTGGAAAGCAGTATGGAGATTTCTTGGAAAGCTGGGAAGAAAACCACCATTTGATCCAGCTATTCCCCTACTCGGTCTATTCCCTAAAGACCTAAAAAGAGCACACTATAGGGACACTGCTACATCCATGTTCATAGCAGCACAATTCACAATAGCAAGACTGTGGAAGCAAAACCTAGATGCCATTCAATAGATGAATGGATAAAAAATATGTGGCATTTTTACACAATGGAGTATTACTCTGCATTAAGAAATGACAAAATCATAGAATTTGGAGAGAAATGGATGGCATTAGAGCAGATTATGCTAAGTGAAGCTAGCCAATCCCTCAAAAACAAATGGCAAATGTCTTCTTTGATATAAGGAGAGTAACTAAGAACAGAGTAGGGACGAAGAGCATGAGAAGAACATTAACATTAAACAGGGATGAGAGGTGGGTGGGAAAGGGAGAGAGAAGGGAAATTTCCTGTAAATGGAAGGAGACCCTCAGGGGTATACAAAATTACATACAAGAGGAAGTGAGGGGAAAGGAGGAAAAATATGAGGGGGGAGAAATGAATTACAGTAGAGGGGGTAGAGAGAGAAGAGGGGAGGGGCTGGGGGAGTGGGGATAGTAGAGGATAGGAAAGGCAGCAGAATACAACAGACACCAGAATGGCAATATGTAAATCAATGGTTGTGCAACTGATGTGATTCTGCAATCTGTATATGGGGTAAAAACGGGAGTTCATATCCCACTTGAATCAAGTGTGAAATATAATATATCAAGAACTATGTAATGTTTTGAACAACCTACAATAAAAATTAATTTAAAAAAAGTGGATCCAAAGATCTTTAATTCACGTGGTTAAAATTGTTCAATTTAAATTGGATAAACAGATAAAAATAAATGTTTTTAAATTTAAGCTTACAAGTTTTTATAGGTGTTCAAAAATCTAATAAAATATTAATATCTACAAAATGTCTAAAATGCCTTGATTCTAGGACTTTTCCTTCAACAAAAAAAATGGTTTACACTGTTCAATACATTTGTCTAATATTTTAATAAATAAGTAAAGTAAATTTGATGTGGAATTTCTCATTCTTGAGTACATTTGTTAGATACCCGATTGATTTACTAAGGTCTGTATCAGATTGTAAAAATCAGTCATGTGTTAAAGAGACAAAAATTTCTGAAAACATTAGTTTACCCATAACATTGTGTTTATTAAGTTTTATTTTTTCTAGAGCAAGCAACCATAAAAATTAAACAACTGATTAAATAAGAACTGTTATTTTAGAGCACTCTACTGCCATTTCTTTAAAAGCTAAACTTGGTTAATCTAGAAATATCAATGTAATTTTGATGCTATTAATGTGCTCATATCTTCCAGGTATACAAGTCTGTAAGTTAGAAACATTTAAAGAGCATTATATCAAGCTGGTATTCTGAAGTTGTATGGTAAAAAAAATGTACTGGGGATGTATTTACCTGTTATCAATAAGATATGTAAAGTTTTATGTTACTTTTTTCATTGGGGAACAATTTAAATGTATTTTTAAGTTAATCAGAGCCTAATATATGTAAAGGTTAAAATCTTTCAGCCTTTCTTTAATCCATGTTTTAAATGTGATGTCATATGATGTTAGATAATGTTCATGTGACCTCAAACAATTTATGTAAGCTTTGTAAAATGATATTTAAAAAACAATGATCAGCTTTAGAACTAAAACACTTAATATTTATAAAGAGGCCTTCCTTACCTGAGATAAGGCTCTGTGTCCCATCTTACTACATGTGAGAATGACTACAAAAGGAGTAGGTCAGATTTTATTTCATTTAAAGTTATGTTCAAAAGTTCTTTTGTTTTTCTGTGAAGATTACTAGGATCTCAAACAGGGCATATAATGTATAACTCAGCCAAAAAATTCAGGGTAGCTATTACAGAAACTAAGTATTTTTACTCTTGTTAAAAAATTTTATTTTAAATTTGCTTATAAGTGATCTAAAGATTCCCTGTTAGTCTTTTACAGAAGTGTTGCTTTAATAACACAACATGGGTTAATTTAAGATAATAAGTCATCACCTAAAAGACAGACAGAATAATACATATCCCAATTAATGAAAAGATAAATAATAATTAAGTTATAGATATTAAAGCCCAGTACTCTCAATATAAGGCTGTTAAAATTTATTTGCTGGATGTTTAAGATTATGATTTAAAATTAAAGTTAAATGAATCGGCCAAGAAAACAAATATTAATATTTTAAGGTATACACTTTATGTTAGCCTCCCAAAATAAGTAAGACTGGAGGTTACAAAGAAGGATTCTCAGACAGGAATGCCTGATAACTATAAAAAGAGACTATTAAGAGGAGCTGCCAGAGGCAGAAAATTTAGTTTAGGGCCTACAGATATTCCTAACCTACAGAGGTAGGCTTGGTGTTTGCTGGTACGATTATCCAGCCCTGAGTAACAGAATTAAAGGTTTCTCTATTAGACACAGAGGTCATACTAGAAAAAGGATTTTGCAAGATCAGATGACATTAAATTAATAAACTGTATCTTATGGGGAGGGACAACTGTAAAACAAAAAATTAAATATTAAGTTGACAGTCCTGATAACTGAGGATATTAAAGAATGGTGAGGGAACTTCTATACGGTGACATGTTCCAGCTGCTGCAACATTTATTCATTACTCATGGTTTTTGTTACTCTCATAGAAGAACCCATTCCCAGATGACTTTACAACCTGTTCTTCCCCAACAAGACTTCAAACCAAGCTGAAATCTAAAAGGCAACTCATGTCCCTCAACTAAATTCTAAAAGGCAACTCATGTCCCTCATGCCATGACCCTTAAGTCACCCTCTCTCAGCGCAGAAGAATCCAAAATGCGTGAGGCCTCCCTTCTTACAACAATGGAGCCAAAAATAAATAGACTATCAATATACGTAATTAATTAAGTCAGGTAAAATCAGGGAGACCCGTTTTGGGTGAGTTCTAGAAATTTGGAGACTGTTACCTGAGGGATTTAAATTTCCTCAGTGCACTTCCCTTAATCTATCAAAGATTTGAAAGGAACACATAAGAAAAGGGGGGAATGATAGGCCCAACCTGATCTTTTATTAAAATTGGGAGCCATCTTGCCACAAAGCCATGATAAGATAATTTTGGCTTTACTATAAATTACTGCAAATTCTGAACCTGCTTGGAATGCCTGCCCATGCCTTGAACTCACCCATGTCTGGCTCTCTGACCAGATAGCAGCACTCTGTGAAACATTAGCGACACATCATAAATATTGGCCTTCCCTGGACAGACAATGACCATCTCTGAGGGTCTAATGGTCCTCACAAATTCTGATGTTGGGGCCAGCAAAAAAAAAAAAAAAAAAAATATATATATATATATATATATATATATATATATATATATATATATATATATATATATATATAAACTACCATTAGTGTGATGCTTGTCCGAGTTCTGTTATCTCTAACCCCCCTTTTGTGTAACTTTCTGGGCTTTAAAGCTGGGCTGTAGGTAAGTTGGGGTTGCTGTCTTGTTCCGGCCGTTTTGGGAGGGAGAGTTAGCCTGGCTGTTGAAAATAATAAGATTAGTTTAATTTGATTTTAATTGGAGTCAGTGGTCTTTTCTTGCATCCTTGTCTAACAGGTAAACACTCCACAAACATGGAGCTCTGCTGGCCTAACGACTTTTTGAGAAACTGCCTCTGGGGTTGGGCACTTGAAATATATGTTGTTTTCAGGAGCTTTAGCTTCCTTTGTTGTGAGACCATCAAAGCTGGCTCTGCATCTATGTGACCTGAAGAAATTGGTTTCTTATTTTCCAATGAAAATGAGGCAAAGTGCTGAATTCTCTCTTTGTAGGTAAACTGTGGCCACTGAAGGCTAAGTGTCTCCCTGTGTGGACTGTGTACCCATTTAGTCATCCTCCACTATTCATGGTGTTTCTTGCTGCTGCACTGGGAGTTTGGTATTTGCTCTACGAAATACAAGAAGTTCAACTGGGACACAGTGCTGAAGGTAGTTCTGTCACGTGTGGTCGGTCAGAGTCTGCAGGAGAATGCACCAACCAGGATTCTATCCCACATAGCTTGCCCACTTGAAGAAAGCAACCTGATTCGGAACATTGCCCTGAAACCTCTCCATATAACAAGATGCCTTTACATATAAGGGTCTGCTGGCTGCACCATGTCAGTCACAAGCCATTTGGAAGTCAATGGTAGAACCAAATGGCCCCAACACAAATGTTTTATCCCACACCTGCACACCACAGTTCTGGGCCCAATACTCAGCAGGCTCCAACATACTGGCATTTCAGTTCTACACCATTTTCATGAAACCCAGTCAATCAAACCACTGTCTGGAACACTCCTGATCAGCAACAGGACATCCAAATGTTCTCCTCTGACACCTGGTTATGGGAATTTCAAAAAATTTCTTGGTATTTATCTATCATTTTTCACGGATGAAGTTGGAGGCACTGTAGGTTTCAATTCTTTCAAGAGCCATTAAATGGTATGGAAGCTCATTTCAATGAAAGCTCTGGAGAATTCTCACAGTCAAGGCTTCCCAAAGAGTGGCCAAAAGATCACATGAACCCAGGCCCATTGAGGTCTAGAGTGTGAGGTCCATGTTTGTTTTGAATCTCATCTATGGCTGCCAAGTCTTTCATAATAAAATCATGTGATATCCTGGCTGAGATTCCCGATGCTCTGTGGAAAGCCACCCTGGGACTTGATCTCAGTTTCCAAGGGCGACTCTAATGCGTGGCCTCCTAGAATCCCAAGAGAACTCATGGCAATATTTCTCTGAGGTCAGTTTCAGAACTCAGTCTGTAAGGGGAATCACACCAGACTTCAAGCCCAGGTGGACCCAGTCATCTATTTCAACCACCACACAAATGACCACAATTAAAACCAAAACACTCCCACATGGCCCTCATCTTCTTCCATATAGACACTCATCATAACCTCTGGCTGGGGTTTTCCATGAGGGGCAAAGCTCATGACAGTGTCCAAAATAAGCTCCCTTACCCCTCATTTGCCTAAAATCAGGGTGGCCTGGACACCCTTCCTGTGAACCAGTAGTGATCAAATATGCCTGCCATTTGTACTGCCCAGCTTCTCCAATATGAGGCCTATTGACTGTTTGGTATAGATTTTTTATGTGAATTGGAGTCATGAGAAAACCCAAGCAATTACGGGCTAGCCTCTGCAGGGTTTTGAAGAACTCATTTGACCCAATGGATCCCTCTTCTCACTTGATGTAGGTCAGAAACCTTACAGAGGAAGGCGAGGGACTTCAACCACAATGACTGCCCTTTTGGCCATTTTGGTTTTGGAAGCACAAAAGGAATGTTTCTGTAGATCCATCAGGTGCTGAGAATCTAAGCCACAGCCTCACACAGGGCCAAGAGGCTGATTCAGACACATCCCTTTTGGAAGAAATTAAGCAAAGAGCCACAGGTGATGCCCATTCATTTCCATTTGAAAACTGTTTTCTTCAGGCTTCACAAAGGGTTGGCCTGAGGCAAAGACCTTCCTGACATTCAGGGCAACAGAACATTATGTAAGAAAAGGCCCAAAGCAGGGTTTCTCCACTGAGATTTTACTGGTCACACTGTTATCTGAGTTTTCTGAGATGCTCGCCATTCCCTTCAGCTATCCAGTACATGGCCATGTCACAGAGCTTGGAGGTGGTACATATCTTGGACTCAAAACCATGAGCCTGTTGTGGAGAGTGGCCAGAATTCAGGAAGAGTACAGGAACTTAGGAATATTGTAGGTGTTGCCCATCCATAAGGCAAGCCACAGTCCTTTCATAAATTGGGCAGGATGAATGCTGTTAAACTTTCTCCTGGAGAGGACAAATCCATTGATGCATTATCTTTTCTAATGTCTACAACCAGAGATACAGTGGGATACACAGATATAGAAACACTTGCCTTGTCAAACAACTTACTAGAAACAGTTCACTCAATACCAAACAAATAGCCTTTCCTACCTATCACGCCTTTCCTACTGTATCAACATACACTAGTTATTCATCATCCCCTGCCCCGGTTATTTTGCTGCAGTGGGACTGCTGCAGATGGTGGCCCATACAGGGAGCCCTGGGACACTTGGGGGTAAGTGACGAATAAAAGCTGCCCATCCATAGTTAGGATGGGAGCAAATCTGCTCATCCCTAGGCAGATAGGGGGAGAGGAAAAACGGTCATTTCAAAAAATGGAGAAGATTGATACAGTATGATTGTGTCTTGTTTTATCTCAGTGTATTGTATTGTCTTTGTGATGAAAATAAGGAAGGGGTGAGAAGTAAATTGATAATGGAAAGAGGCACCCCAGTGGAAACAAGAGCAATTAGGGCATGTGTTGATGGAAGCCCAGGAAGTCTAATCAGAAAGAAAAAGAAAGTTAAGAAGAAGAAGGATTATCAGGAAAAAAGTTTCAGCAAAAGACTGTTACTGAATACTTTTCGTTTCCGGAGTGTGTGTGAATAGGCGCCTCGGCTGCCACATGCTCAAGCCAGTCACTGTGCAGCAAGGGCTTTTCAAGCAGTGGCAGCCGGCAATTCCCCGCCCCCAGCCTGGGGAGCGGGGCCCCGAGGCAGTTTGAGTCCTGGACACTCCCCAGGGCCATCTGTGGCTGCCCAGGATGCTACAGCCAGCCATAGATGCTACTGGCTCCCTGATGTTTGGTCATTTTCAATGCCAATAACTAAGCTACAATGGTTCTCCCACACCCGGAAGATAATAAATAATAAGCACTATTAAGGCTTTTTTCAAATGTAAAAAACCTTGAGATAATGTACTAAATTTTTCAGAAGGTTGTTTTCTTAGCACCTGGTGGAATACTATAGGATTTTCTTTAGCCAGTGGTAGGAGTTCCTGCCTTCATCCCAGTGCCGGTGAGGACAAGGGTGGAAGAATTTCCAGTGTTGCTGAAAACCGGAGGAGACTTCAGCTGAGAAACGGAGGAGACTTTGGATCAAGCTAGCTGCCTTCAGAACTTTCCTGGGCTGTGATTTAAGCTAGCTGCCTGCAGAATTTACATGGACTGTGATTTAAGCTAGCTGCCTGCAGAACTTACCAGGACTGTGATTTAAGCTAGCTGCCTGCAGAACATACCTGGACTGTGGTTTACCTGAACTGTGAGTTAATCTATTGAGACACTGCTTTACCTGGACTGAGACAACAAACTGTAATCTATAACAAATTTTAACTCGGTGTCTTTGCTAACAGTGTCATTGCTGGTATTATTTCTCCAAGTGCTTCATCAATTGGCTTGTATTGTGACATTTTGTATCCTCCCTTTCTGTTTGTAGCAGGTTATTTATGGTGTTTCTGTAAAAACCACTGTGGTCTTTATTTAAATTAAATAAAAGGGGGAAATGTTAGAGTCTGTAAACATGTCAAAATAACACCTGGCATTTTGCCAGGGGAATGTTAGAGTGTGTAAACAATTCTGGATGATGCCTGGCAAAATGCCAGAGGGAGTGGTTTGAGATGTAACAAAAGCGAGCCATTAAGTGTGGAGATTCCTGATTGGTTGACTGCAGTATCTAGTTTATGTTAATTAGATAAGCTGGGTGGAATGTATAAATACCTCTATTGTCCTACAATAAATGGCTTCCACTCCTGCTATATCAACATACACATGTTATTCATAACCCCCACCCTCCGGTTATTTTGCTCCAACCGGACCGCGGCAGTATCTGCCAAGTCAGAAACCTCTCAAGTATGAACATGTGATACCAGGTAGGATTCTAAATGTGCATATAAAAATACATGTGCTGAATAGGCTACACAAAAAGGGAGAGAGGAATTCACATATTTGTTAACTTTAAAAACACATGGAGAACTATTTTAATTAAAAATTGACTAGATTTATAACTCCTACCCTATATAATGCAAAAGGCAAGTCCAACTATACAACATGACTCCTCTGAACTGCTTGTATTTCTATTTTGTTTGGGTTATTAATCTCCATCATATTAGGATTAGTAGTCAGAGACTAGTAGGGTATGGGTTAGTGTCCAAAATAAGCTCCCTTGCCCCTCATTTGCCTAAAGTCATGGTGGCCTGGACACCCTGCATGTAAACCAGGAGTGATAAAATAGGACTGCAGTTAATACGGCTCTGCTTCTCCAATTTGAGGCCTACTGACTGTCAGGTAACGATTCTTTATGTGATTTGGAGTCATGAGAAAACACAACCACTTCTTCAGGGCATTGAAGAATTCATTTGAACCAAAGGATTCCTATTCTCACTTGATGTAGGTCAGAAACCTAACAAAGGAACGCAAGAGACTTCATTCACCATAACAGATCTTTTTGCCATTTTGGTTATGGATGCACACATGGGATCTTTCTTTAGATCAATGAGGTGCTGAGAATCTAAGCCACAACCGCACACAGGGCCAAGAGGCTGATTCAGACACATCCCTTTCCAAAGAAATTAAGCAAAGAGCCACAGGTGATGCCCTTTCATTTCCATTTGAAAACTGTTTTCTTCAGGCTTAACAAAGGGGTGGGCTGAGGGAAAGAACTTCCTGACATTCAGGGCAACAGAAATATAGGTAAGAGAATGGCCAAAGCAGGATTTCTCCACTGAGACTTTCCTGGTCACACTGATATCTGAGTTTTCTGTGATTCTCCCATTCCATTCAGCTGTCCAGTACATGGCCATGGCACAGAGCTTGGAGGTGGTATATATCTTGGACACAAAACCATGAGCGTATTCTGGAGAGTGGCCAGAATTCAGGAAGAAAACAGGAACTTAGGAAGATAGTAGGTGTTCCCCATCCATAAGACACACCGCAGTCCATCCATCAGTTGAGCAGGATGAATGCTGGGAAGCTTTCTACTAGACAGGATACATCCATTGGTGCATTCTGTTTTTTAATGTCCAAAACCACGTACACAGTGGGATACACCGAACTAGAATCACTCACCTTGTCAAGCGATTTACTAGAAACAGTCCATTCCAAACCAAACAAACCACCTTTCCTACCTATTTTCAGAACATGAGACAAAACCACAAACTCACACCCACACCCACAAAGGCATCTCCTTCCCACAAGTAAGTCTCTGACTCTCCAGTGTGTCCTCTGTCTGTTGAGCCAAACTATGTTCCCCGAAATGGCCAGTCCTGTCTCAGTTCTGGTTGCCTTGGCCAACTCTGTGAAGTTGTCAGGATCCAGTGGTGAGCCACTACCTGCTTTCTCAGGAAAGACCCTCTTCATATCTGTCCTGGCATTTGGCCATTCTCTCAGCAGTAGGTACCAAGAAAGACTGACTCTGTCCTTGGTAAATCCAAACAACTGAGCCCAGTGGGAGTGGGACTGGGACTGGCTCTGGGTGTCTGGCATCTTGGATCCCAATTTCAGAGAGTTCCAATACCAAGGAAGTGAGGTAGGACACTTCCTTCAAGAACTGAATGAGGTCACTCCCTTGGCAACCACTTTGTCCTAACAGTTGCTTCCAAGGGTCCCATGAGATAGAGGCTGCCCCTACTTCCTGTGACACTTTCGCAAGTTAGAATGGTATATCAACCATAGGCACCCGGGAACATCTCTCAACAAAGGCCTGGTTTGGTCCACCTTCTCTACATTTAGAATAGAGAGACTGATTCAGACACGACCCTTCATCCTGACCAGGTGGTTTGCCATGCAAGGTGACTTTTGCTCTCTCAACTCCTTCATAGCTGCCTACATCTTCTCCAGGTATCATTTCTGCATGGACCTTTGAGGTTCTCAGCAGGTTTAAGATGACCTACATTCCTGTATTGTAAAAACAATTCTGTCCCTGCTCTTCTGTAAACTTAGATTGAGGGAAGAGTGTATGGTTAGGGTTAATAAAAGGTTCGATTTGGGTTAAGAATCATTCTGCAGGATGAATAATTGTATTGGGAACCTGTAATATTTACAAGAATGTAAAAGTGAAATATTAGAATGAAAACAGAAATCTAGGTAAGATTTGAAGCCCAGAAGGGTATTGGGCCCTTGATTGGGATACTTAGCTTTGAATTATGTTCTGCAGAGATGTCTCAGATAAATCGATGTACAATGGCATAGGACCTTGTACCTTTAATGATGAAATGTCGAAGAGAACTTCTAGTCAAAAAGGGATACTCGGTATTATTTGAAAGATAGTCAGTAGGTTTAGAAAGCAGAGAGAGTATAGGATTTAAACCAAAAGTTCTTTAGCAATAGGGTTTCGGGTAGAGAGTGAATGAAAATGTGAGCACATGTGAAGAGTCAGTCACAATGATAAACTGTGGAAAATATGTAGGAAAGCAGATATTAATAGAGACATTAGTAAATCAGGCAAATGATAAAGTGATTGATAGGATTAGACATTTTCAACAGGCTTGAGGTAAAATATATAATCTTAGGAAGAAACAAATATGTAGTGACCAATAGGATTGACATTTGAGAGCGTTAGGCAACCTGGACATGGATGTTTTTAGTAATGCATACTCACTTTCCATTAAGGCTTTGGTAAAATCATAAGTGTGAACTTTGCTTTTTGTGTCCAGAAAATTACTGTGATAAAATGTATATGTAGATCAGATGACATAAGTATTTATTCCACCGTTTCTGGGAGCAATATTTTGAAGATATATAAATTAGTACTGGGGTTACAAATGGGTGTACCCTGTGTCTAGGAATATAGAGATAATGCATGAATAGACAAAACTTTGATTAAACAATGTAACAAGTTCTAAATTTAAATAATGGATTGAATTGATATCTGAAAATATACAGGAAATCTTATATTGATATGCAATCATTCAATCCAACCAGGTATCCATCTTATTTTAATATTAGGCTTATGGATTATCATAAAGAGTGTGTGAATTTTGTTTCAAAGGTGATTATGGATTTCAGAAATAATGAGTTTGGAAAGAAGTCTCATGAACAGACCAGACAAGAAACCTGGAGGAATACAAGAGTTTTGAATAAGGAAGTTATTGAAAGTGAAACAAATGCCTATAAATTTGTGAACTTGTTAATGAAATATATATCCTATGATGTGCATAAACTGAAGAAATAATAATGTACCAGTTTTGTTAAAAAATGAACGTCAAAATACACATCATGTCCCATAGGAATCTACAAGCATTGATGTTAAACTGGGACAGTTACTGTAGAAATATTTGGATTTGTATGCACCATTCACTGAAGTTTGTTTTTAGTACTAGGAAACAAATATGTATTTCAGGTGGATGAATATTTTTGAAAATAATCTTGTGAAAAGTTGATTATAAATCCACATACATGTACATGAATGAATTTAGGGAGTATATAATAAGACACATATGTTTCATATTTTCAAAAATCTGGAGAGTGTATATCTATCTATCTATCTATCTATCTATACACACACACACACACACACACACACACACTCAAACAGACATTAAAATGTAGCAATATATATATATATATATATATATATATATATATATATATATATATATATATATATATCATGAAATATATATAATCCACAGATCCAAAAATATTAATTTTACTAAACGTGGATTTATGTATAATGTTGTTCAACTAGGAAGTCACCCATAGTTTGAATTTTCACTTCCAACAGCATTCAGAGGAGTGATCTCTTCTGACAATTTGTATCTGCTAAGTCAGCAACCTCTCAAGAATGTACATGTGATACCAGGTAGGATTCTAAATGTGCATATAAAAATACATGTTCTGAATAGGCTACAGAGAAAGGGAGAGAGGAATTCACATGGTTGTGAACTTTAAAAACACATGGAGAACTGTTTCAATTAAAAATTGACTAAATTTATAACTCCTACCCTATATAATGCAAAAGGCAAGTACAACTATACAACATGAATCCTCAAAACTTCTTGTATTTCTATTATGTTGGGGTTATTATTCTCCATCATGTTAGGATTACTAGTCAGACTCTAGTAGGGTATGGGTTAGTGTCCAAAATAAGCTCCCTTGCCGCTCATTTGCCTAAAGTCATGGTGGCCTGGACACCCTGCATGTGAACCAGGAGTGATAAAATAAGACCGCAGTTAATTCTGATCTGCTTCTCCAATTTGAGGCCTACTGACTGTCAGGTATAGATTCTTTATGTGAATTGGAGTCATAAGAAAACCCAAGCACTTCTTCAGGGCTTTCAAAAATTTATTTGAACCAAAGGATCCCTATTCTCACTTGATGTAGTTCAGGAACCTAACAAAGAAAGGCAAGAGACTTCATCCATCATAACTGATCTTTTTGAAATTTTGGTTTTGGATGCACACATCGGATCTTTCTTTAGATCCATCAGGGGCTGAGAATCTAAGCCACAACCGCACACAGGGCCAAAGGGTGATTCAGACACATCCCTTTGCAAAGAAATTAAGCAAAGAGCCACAGGTGATGCCCATTCATTTTCATTTGAAAACTCTTTTTTTCAGGCTTCACATGAGGGTGGCCTGAGGCAAAGAACTTCCTGACATTCAGGGAAACAGATACATAGTAAGAGAATGGCCCATAGCAGGGTTTCTCCACTGAGACTTTCCTGGTCACACTGATATCTGAGTTTTCTGAGATTCTCCCATTCCCTTCAGCTGTCCAGTACATGGCCATTTAACAGAGCTTGAGGTGGTACATATCTTAAACACAAAACTATGTGCCTATTCGGGAGAGTGGCCAGAATTCAGGAAGAAAACAGGAACTTAGGCAGATAGTAGGTGTTGCCCATCCATGAGGCAAGCCGCAGTCCATTCATCAATTGGGCAGGATGAATGCTGCGAAGTTTTCTACTAGACAGAACACATCAACTGATGCATTCTCTTTTCTAATGTCGACAACCACGGACACAGTGGGATACACAGACATAGAAAGACTCGCCTTGTCAAACGACTTACTAGAAACTGTTCACTACAATCCAATCAAACCGCCATTCTTTCGTATTCTCAGAACATGAGACAAAACCACAAACCCACACCCAGACCCGCAAAGGCACCTCCTTCCCCCAAGTAGGTCTGTCATATCCGGAGTGTCCTCTGACTTTTGGGCCATACTATGTTCTCTGAAAATGGCCTGTCCTGTCTCAGATCTGCTCTACTTTGCCAACTCTGTGAAGTAGTCAGGAGCCAGCGGTGATCCACTACCTGCTTTATCAGGATAGGACCCTCTTCAGAGGTTTCCTGGCATTTGGCCATCCTCAAATCAGTAGGTACCAAGAAATATTGACTCTGTCCTTCGTAAATCCAAACAAGTTAGACCACTGGGACTTGGACGGGTTATGGCTCTGGGTGCCTGGCTTCCTGGATCCCAAGTTCAGAGACTTCCATCACCAAGGAAGTGAGGTGAAGTCACTTCCTTGAGGAATTGAATGAGGTCACTGCCTTGGAAACCACGTTGTCCTAACATTTGCCTCCAAGGTTCCCATGAGATGGAGGATGCCCCTACATCCTGTGACACTTTCACAAGTTTGAATCGTATATCAAACATAGGGACCAGGGAACAGCTCTCCACACAGGAATGGTTTGGTCTATCTTCTCTGTATTAAGAAGAATGAGGCTGATTCAGACACATTCCTTAATTCTACCAGGTTGTTTGCCATTGAGATGACTTTTGCTCTCTCAGGTCCTTCATCGCTGCCTACATCTTCTCCAGGGATCATTTCTGCATGTACCTTTGAGGTTCTCAGCAGGTGGAAGATCCCATGCATTCCTGTATTGTAAGACCAACACTGTCACTGCTCTTCTGTAAAGTTAGATTGAGGGAACAGTGTATGGTTAGGGTTAATAACATTTTCATTTTCGGTTAGGAACCATTCTGCTGGATGAATAATGTTATTGGAACCTGTGATATTTATTAGAATACAGACGTGAAATATATGTACATAAACAGAAATCTAAGTAAGATTTGAAGCCCAGAAATCATTGGGCCCTTGATTGGGATACCTATCGTTGAATTACATTCTGCAAAAATGTCTCAGAGAAATCGATATACAATGGCATAAGACCTTGTAACTGGATGATTGAATGTAGAAGAGAACCTCCAGTCAAAAAGTGATAGTCGGTAGGATTAGGAAGATAGTAGGTAGGTTTTAAGAAGAAGAGTGAATATAGGATTTGGACCAAAATTTCTTTAGCAATAGGATTTCGATTAGAGTGTGAATGTAAGTTTCAGAACATGTGAAGATTTAGTCACAATGATGAACTGTGGAAAAGCAGATACCAATAGAGACATTACAAAAACAGGCAAAGTATAAAGTGAGTGAGAGGATTAGACATTTTCAACAGGGTTGAGTTTGAATATATAATCTTTGGAAGAAACTAATTTGTAGTTACCAATAGGATTTTCATTTGAGAGCATTAGGCAACCTGGACATGGATGTTTTTAGTAATCCATGTTCACTTTTCATTTAGCTTTGATACAATCATAAGTGTGACCTTTGCTTTTTGTGTAAAGAATATTTCAGTGATAAAATGCATATGTAGATCAGGTGACATGGGTATTTCTTCCAACATTTCTGGGAGCAATATTTTGAAGACGTATAAATTAGTGTTGGGGATACAAAGAGGTGTACCCTGTGTCTATGAATATAGAGATAATGCATGAAAATACGACATTGTGAGTAAATAATATAACTGGTTCCACTTTAAATAATGGATTGAATTGATATCTGAAACTAAGTAAGAAATCTTATATTGATATACAATCATTCATTCCAACCAGTTGTACATCTAATGGTAATATTAGGGTTATGGTTTATTATGAGGGGTGTGTGAGTTTTGCTTCAAATGTGATAATGGAAATCGAAAATAATGTGTTTGGAAAGAAGTTTCAAGAAAAGACCAGTCAGAAACGGAGGAATACATGTTTTCTGAAGCAGGAAGTGATTGAAAGTGAAATAAATGCCTATAAATTTGTGAACGTGTGGATGAAATATATATCCTATAATGTGCATAAACTCAAGAAATAGAAATGTACCAGTGTTGAATAAAAATAAACTTCAAAGTACATATCATGTCCCATAGGAATCTACTTGCATTGATGTTAAACTGGGTCAGTTACTGTAGAAATATTCGGGTTTTTTTTTTTTTTGGTGTTATACTACAATTTATTTTAGCACTAGAATGCCACAGAATGAAGAGGAAAGAGCAATGGATTTTTAGTTATAGCACTAATAATCTAACATTTAATGACTTTTTTGGGGAGTCTAGAAATTACATAAGGCTATGTAACATATATTTTATTATTTAACATTCATAAATGCTTGGGATTTTAGTAATATTTCTAGTTTTTTATTTTTTATTTTTTAAGTTGTTGATGGATCTTCATTTTGTTTATTTGTATGTGGTGCTGAGAATAGAACCCAGTTCCTCACACATACTAGGCAAACATGTTAACACTGAATCACAAACCCAGCCGCTCCACTTTTGTCTTAACATCGAACACGCCTCTCCCTCTTCTTTACTCACTTTCTTCCTCATTTTTCCCCTTCTCTCTCTTCCTTTTTCGTTTTTCCTCCATATCTATTTTTCTCTCATGGCATTACAAACAGTTGTATGCTATGAAATTTAAATTTGAGACTGTTTTTTATAGTCACTATTTTTTTTAAAAAAATTTAATAATTATAATCACCTGATAGATATATTACAATACGTTCATTATACATATGTGTCTATATTCATGCATATGCATTACATATATTATGTATATATATATATATATATATATATATATATATATATATATATATACATATATATTTAAAAGTACTTTGATTAGCCTGTTAGAAATAATATACACCAAGACTTTCTTAATTCTGAAGTCTTCCAGAATTAACATCTTACAATGAAAATCAAATAAACATATTTAAGAAAAAAGGTATCATTCTTTATTATCAATATTGATAATTTAATGTTTTTTATCACGTTACGCTGTAATATGGCATATTATATCTTATGAATTAGAGAAATTTTTTTGAACAACCTATTATTTAAGGACCATATGCACTGACATTTTAAATGGCCTTCTTATGATTTCAATTTCTATCAATTATGTATTAATTGCCAAATACTTATTTTAGTACTTTTCATATTCATAATTGATATAAAGTGAATTGTTTAATTTTTCTGGTAATTAGTTACTTATTACAGTAGGGACATAATTAATAGTTCTAAATTTTTATAAGTAAATGGTACAAAGATATTTTCATGCAAAATTAAGAATAATTGCATGCTCTAAATGTTTGATTGTTGATACATATAATACAGAGCTTTTGATGAGTCTCTTCCCAGTAAAACATAAAATGCAAAGATATCGTTGGGTATGTATGTCCAAATAAAGATAATGAAAAATACACATTATCAGCTAGAAACTATTAAATAAAAGATGAAAAGAACAATCCAACACATTGTACCAACTTATCAGATGAGGCAATATTCTGAAAGAATAGCCTAAGACTAGACCTGGTCCATGACAAAATATTTACCAAAAATTGAAATATGAAAAATATAGGAAATGCTATGAATTTTTCATGAAGGTAGGTGGATTATCCTTTAATCTCAATTAAGTGTATTTTCAAAAGCCAGTTTTCTGGTAAAATAAATTTGTGATAGATACAACTACACAAAACAAAGTTTCTGCTTAGCAAAATGAATGCATCTCAACACTTTTTTAGCTGATTTCTTGCCACTCAATTTTAAACCTTTATTTATTTATTTATTTTTATTGATTGTTCGAAACATTACAAAACTCATGATATATTATCTTTCATACATTTGACTCAATTGGGTTATGAACTCCCATTTTTTCCCCAAATACGAATTGTAGAAGCACATTGGTTACACATTCACATTTGTACATAATGGCATAATAGTGATGTTGTGTTCTGCTACCTTTTCTATGCCCTACTATCCCCCCTCCCCTCCCCTCCCATCTTTCCTCTCTACCTCATCTGCTGTTGTTCAATTCTCTCCATTGTTTTCCCCCCATTTCCCCTCACAACCTCTTATATGTAATTTTGTGTAACATTGAGGGTCTCCTACCATTTCCATATGCTTTCCCTTCTCTCCCCCTTTCTATCCCCCCACTCGTCTTTGTTTAATGTTAATCTTTTTCTCATGCTCTTCCTCCCTGTTCTGTTCTTAGGTGCTCTCTTTATATCAAAGAAGACATTTGGCATTTTTTTAAGGATTGGTTAGCTTAGCTTAGCATAATCTGCTCTAATGCCATCCATTTCCTTGCAAAGTCTATGATTTTGCCATTTTTTAGTGCTGAGTAATACTCCATTGTGTATAGATGCCACAGTTTTTTAACCATTCATCTATTGAAGGACATCTAGGTTGGTTCCACAGTCTAGCTATTGTGAATTGTGGCGCTATGATCATTGATGTGGCAGTATCCCTATAGTACGCTCTGTTAAAACCCTCTAGTCCGAGAAGGGTGATAGCTGGTTCAAATGGTGCATTCATTCCCAGCTTTCCAAGAAATCTCCATACTGCTTTACAAATTGGCCTTATCAATTTTCAGTACCACCAGTAGTGTACAAGTGTACCCTTTTCTCCACATCCTCGCCAACACTTATTGTTGTTTGACTTCATAATGGCTGCTAATCTTACTGGAGTGAGATGGTATCTTAGGGTGGTTTTGATTTGCATTTCTCTGACTGATACAGATGGTGAGCATTTTTTTATGTACTTGTTGATTGATTGTATGTCCTCCTCTCTGAAGTGTCTGTTCAGGTCCTTGGCCCATTTGTTGATTGGGTTATTTGTTATCTTATTGTTTAATTTTTTGAGTTCTTTGTATATTCTGGATATTAGAGCTCTATCTGAAGTGTGAGGGGTAAAAAATTGTTCCCAGGATGTAGACTCTCTATTTACCTCTCTTATTGTTTCTCTTGCAGAGAAAAAACTTTTTAGTTTAAGTAAGTCCCATTTGTTTATTGTTGTTATTAACTCTTGGGCTATGGGTGTCCTATTAATGAATTTGGAGCCCGACCCCACAGTATGTAGATCATAGCCATCTTTTTCTTCTATCACATGCAGTGTCTCTGATTTCATCACTAGCTCCTTGATCCATTTTGAGTTAACTTTTGTGCATGGCGAGAGAAAGGGATTCAGTTTCATTTTGGTGCATATGGATTTCCAATTTTCCCAGCACCATTTGTTGAAGATGCTATCCATCTCCCAATATGCTTTTAGCCTCTTTATCATATATAAGAATGTTGTAATTTTGTGGATTGATTTCTGTGTCCTCTATTCTCTACCACTGATCCACCTGCCTGTTTTGGTACCAGTACCACGCTGCTTTTATAACTATTGCTTTGTAGTACAGTTTGAACTCTCGTATCGCTATACCTCCAGATTCAAATTCCTGCTTAGAATTGCTTTTGCTATTCTGGGTCTTTTGTTTTTCCATATGAATTTCATGATTGCTTTATCATTTCTGCAAGAAATGCCGTTGGGATTTTGATTGGCATCCATTTTAACCTGTAGAGAACTTTGGGTAATATCACCATTTTGATGATGTTAGTTCTGCCTATCCATGAACAGGGTACATTTTTCCATCTTCTAAGATCTTCTTCTATCTCTCTCTTTAGGATTCTGTAGTTTTCATTATATAAATCTTTCACCTCTTTTGTTAGGTTGATTTCCAAGTATCTTATTTTCTTTGAGGATATTGTGAATGGAGTGGTTTTCCTCCTTTCCATTTCAGAAGTTTTGCTCCTCATATACATAAATGCCTTTGATTTATGCGTGTTGATTTTATATCCTGCCACTTTGCTTAATTCATTTATTATCTCTAGCAGTTTCTTTGTAGACCCTTTTGGGTCTGTTATATATATTATCATGTCATCCACAAATAGTGATAATTTAAGTTCTTGTTTTCCTATTTTTATGCCTTTAATTTCTATTGTCTAATTGCTCTGGCTAGAATTTCAAGAAGTAAATTGAATAGAAGTGGTGATAGAGGGCATCCCTGTCTTGTTCCAGATTTTAGAGGCAATCCCTTCAGTTTTTCTCCATTTAGGATGATTCTAGCCTGAGGTTTAGCATATATAGCTTTTACAATGTTGAGGTAAGTTCCTGTTATCCCTAGTTTTTCTAGTGTTTTGAACATAAAGGGATGCTGTACTTTGTCAAATGTTTTTTTCTGCATCTATCGAGATGATCATATGGTTCTTGTCTTTAAGTCTATTGATGTGGTGAATAGTATTTATTGATTTCCGTATATTGAACCAGCCTTGCATCCCAGGGGTGAATCCTACTTGATCATGGTGCACAATTTTTTTTGATATGCTTTTGTATTCGATTCATCAGGATTTTATTGAGAATTTTTGTATCCAAGTTCATTAGAGATATTGGTCTGTAGTTTTGTTTCTTTGAAGTGTCTTAGTCTGATTTCAAGATCAGGGTGATTTTGGCCTCATAGAATGAATTTGAAAGAGCTCCTTCTTTTTCTATTTCTTGAAAGAGCTTGAAAAGAATCAGTATTAATTCTTCCTTGAAGGTTTTGTAGAACTCCGCTGTTTACCCATCCGGTCCAGGGCTTTTTTTCGTTGGTTATCTTTTGATGGCTTCTTCTATTTCTTCCTTTGTCATTGGTCTGTTTAAATTGTGTGTGTCTTCCTGACTCAATCTGGGCAGATCGTATGACTTAAGAAATTTATTGATATCTTCACTATCTTCTATTTTATTGGAATATAGGGTTTCAAAATACTTTCTAATTATCTTCTATATTTCTGTAGTGTCTGTTGTGGTATTGCATTTTTCACCCCCTATGTTAATAATTTGAGTTCTCTCTCTTCTTCTCTTCGTTATCATGGCTAAGGGCCTGTCAATCTTATTTATTTTTTCAAAGAACCAACTTTTAGTTTATCAATTTTTTCAATGATTTTTTGTTTCAATTTCGTTGATTTCTGCTCTTATTTTAATGTCGTCTACTACATTTGCTGTTGTTTTGCTCTTCCTTTTCTAGGTTTTTGAGGTGTAGTGTGAGTTCATTTATTTGTTGTTGTTTTTTTCTTTTTTTGAGGAAAGAACTTTAAGAAATGAATTTTCCTCTTAAAACTGCTTTCATTGTGTCCCATAGATTACAGTAGGTTGTGTCTGTATGGTCATTTGTCTCTAAGAATTTTTTTGTCTCCTCCTTAATGTCTTCTGTAACCCATTGATCATTCAGTAGAATATTGTTCATTTTCCATGTGATGTAGGATTTTTCCTTCCTTCTTTTATCATTGATTTCCAGTTTCATTTCATTATGATCTGATATGGTGCATGGTATTATCTCCACGCCTTTATATTTACTAAGAGTTGTTCTATGACCTAATATATGGTCTATCTTTGAGTAGGATCCATCTGCTGCTGATAAGAAGGTGTATCCACTTGATGATGGTTGATATATTCTATATATGTCAGTTAAGTCTAGGTTATTGATTGTGCTGTTGAGTTCTATAGTTTCTTTATTCAGTTTTTGTCTAGAGGATGTGTCTAATGGTGAGAGCGGTCTGTTGACGTCACCTATAATTATTATGTTGTAGTCTATTTGACTCTTGAACTTGAGAAGAGTTTGTTTTATGAGTGTGGCAGCTCATTTGTTTGCTGCATACAAATTGGTAATTGTTATGTTATGTTGGTGGATGGTTCCTTTTAACGTTATATAGTGTCCTTCTTTATCCCTTTTGATTAACGTAGGTTTGAAGTTGATTGTATTTGATATGAGTTTGGCCACTCCTGCTTGCTTCCGTGTGCCCTGTGAGTGGTATGATTTTTCCCAACCTTTTACTTTCAGCCTGTGTATGTCTTTACCTATCATATGAGTCTCCTGAAAGCAGCATATTGTTGGATTTGTTTTTTTGATCCAGGTTACTACCCTATGTCTCTTGAATGGTGAGTTTAGGCCATTAACATTTAAGGTTACAATTGAAATATGATTTGTACATCCATTCATGTTAATTTATTTATTTATTTTAGTTTGGCTAGTTTTTACTTTTTGGTTATTTTCCTCCCCCTTTACTGAGATACCTCCCACTGTTAGTTTGGGGCACTATTTTTCAATTCTTCTTCTTGTAGTATTTTGCCCAAAATCCTTTGCAGTGCTGGTGTTATGGGTGTGAATTCTTTTAGTTTTTATTCATTGTGAAAGACTTTAATTTTATTGTCAAATCTTAAGCTTAATTTTGCTGGATACAGTATTCTTTGTTGGAATTCATTATTTTTCAGTGTTTGAAATACATTGTTCCAGGATCTTCTCACTTTCAAAGTTTGTGATGAAAAATCAGTCGTTAATCTAATTGGTTTACCCCTGAATGTAATCCGCCTCCTTTCTCTCGTAGCTTTTAATATTCTCTCCTTGTTCTGTATGTTGGCTATCTTCATAATTATATGTCTTGGAGTTGGTCTATTATGGTTTTGAATGTTTGGGGTCCTGTAGGCTTCAAGGATTTGGCAATCCATTCCATCTTTCATCTCTGGGAAGTTTTCTAGAATTATTTCATTTAATATGTTGTCCATTCTTTCGGTTTGAATCTCTATGGCTTCTTCTATCCCGATGACTGTGAAATTTGTTTTTTTTTTATGACATCCCATATCTTTTGAATAGACTGCTCTTGGGACTTAAGCATCTTTTCTGTGTTGACTATATTCTTTTCAAGTTGATAAACGTTGTCGTCATTATCTGATGTTCTGACTTCTATTTGATCTAGTCTATTTGTAATATTCTCGTTTGAGTTTTAATTAATAGTTTCCTGCATTTCTAGGATTACTGTTTGATTTTTTTTAAGATCTCTATCTCCTGGTAAAGCTTGTTCTTTGCGATTTGAATTTGTTTAATTCATTTTCAAAATATACTTTTATTGCTAGGACTTGTTGATTCATGTATTCTCTAATATCCCTTTCCATCTGAGTTAGGTAAGCCTTGAATTTTTTTCCCTATCCCTGTTTCTGATGATTCTAGGTCCTCCTGTAGAATTAAGTTGTCCTGCATTGTTTGTACACATTTTTTTCCTTTGTTTTTTCATGATGTTCACGTTGTTTTCCATCTCTATTTGATTGCTGTTTTTCTGCTCTATTCTATAGATTTGTTTTGGTTTAATATATCTGTTGTCTCTCCTTTGTGTTGGTAGACTATGCCTGCTAAAGTGAATTCTGCTTGGAAGGAATTGCGATGGCCGAGCTCCAGTGATGTCACCTGTCTGCTATGGCGGGCCCCAGGCTCCTTGCCAGGGTGTTCAAATGGGAGTGGGCTGGGACTTATCTGTCTCTGTTTGTTTTCAACTCCCGGTCGCCGGCGGGCGGGCGGTCTCCAGCTGTCCAGTCACACAGTCAGCGGGTGGGCTGTCACTGGTGGGTGGGAGATCACTAGCCACCCAGTTGCACGTGCAGCCAGCGGGCGATTGGTCGCTGGTAGGCAGGCGGGCACCAGCCACCCAGTCGCACCAGCAGCGGGCTGTTTGTGACCAGTGGGCGGGCGTTCTCCAGCCGCCCAGTCACGCGGGCCTGGCCTCTAGTCCCCTGTTATCTCCTGCTAGTCCTGGTTTCTCGTGCTAGACCAGATTTCCCCTGAGTGATGCCTCTCGGCAGCTCATACTGTCCTCTGGGCCTGCCGTTTCTTGGGTGTGGATGGTGTCTATGGGGAATCCCGGCACTCTATTGTTTTGATTTTTTCCTCTTGCCCCTCTCCCAGCTCTGGCTAGACAGGTTTCTTTTTCGCCGCTGATGGGAGGGGAAGTTGAAGGTCAGGTGCCTCTAGTTTTCCCGACGTCTTTATGCAGGCTCTCTCTGATAATCTCTCCAATGGAAAGCCTAAGAGAGATTTTATGTGAATTCCCTGCTGTATGGGAGATGAGCTGAGTAACACAAACCTGTTTTATTGTTGCAATCTGTTGGAGAGTGGCGGTGGTTACTTCTGCTCTCCAAGATGGTGACCGTTGGTTTCCTTGGTGGAGTTTTTATTGTGGGGGGATAGAACTGTAGCACTTCCTTCCCCGTTTGAAATCCCAAACTCAGCCCGGGGCTCAGTTGGAGGTCAGCCAGCAGGATTCCACAGAATCTGCAGCAACGTTTCTCCCTGCCGGCTGGTCGCTTCTAGGTGGTGCCCTGCTGTCTCTAGCCACGGGGCAGGCCACACAGATTTGTCAGCCCGGATCTCCGGTCGCACATTTGGCTCGTGTTTGAGACTCAATTACCGGACCTCATTGGTGGAAATCATTCTTCTAGGTTTCGGTGCACACCCATTTTTCTGTAAGATCCTAACAAGATAATTTTTTGTCGTTCTAACTCGTTATTCACCTGTGAAGTGGCGCAGTTCACAGGGTGTGAGTGGCAGATTCAGAGACATCCCTTCATCCTGACCAGGTTGTTTGCCATGGAAGATGACTTTTGCTCTCTCAGGTCCTTCATAGCTGCCTACATCTTCTCCATGGCTTATTTCTCCATGGACCTTTGAGGTTCTCAGCAGGTGAAAGATCCCCTACATTCCTGTATTATAAGACCAACTCTGTCCGTGCTCTTCTTTAAAGTTAGATTGAGGGAACACTGTAGGGTTAGGGTTAATAACATGTTTGATTTGGGTTAGGAATCATTCTGTTTATGAATAATTCTATTGAGAAGCTGCGATATGTATAAGAATATATAGTTGAAATATATGTAGGAAAACAGAAATCTAAGTAAGATTTGAATCCCAGAATGGCATTGGGCCCTTAATTGGGATACTTAGCGTTGAATTACGTTCTGCACAGATGTCTCAGGTAAATTGATATACAATGTCATAGGACCCTGTACCTTGGAAGATTGAATGTAGATGAGAACATCCATTTAAAAAGGTATAGTTGTTATTGAATGGTTAATTAAATAGGTACTTGTCACTTCCTGTTTTTCTCTATGCTTAACAAAACACTGTTGAAATCTTGAGAACTGTTTGCTAATCTTGTTCCCAGAATGTGCTGTCCCCAGTTTTCAAACTGCAGAATTTACTCTCTCACCTGGTTGCATGCAAACTGCCCACTCCCACTGACCCATCAATAAACTTCCCTCCTTGCCCTCGGCAAGGAAAGTATATAAGCTCTGCTCAAGCTCTTCTCAGGGCTCTCTGCTGTATTCAAGTGAGCTCTGAGCCCCAGCATGCTGGAACTCCAATAAACCCTTTGCTGTTTCATGAGTCAGTTTCTTGGTGGTCTCTTCCTCCAATGCACGCCCGACCTTTACACATGAAGTTTCCACTGATATCTGGCAGCGGCGGATGAGAGACCCCAACGGGCTACTCTTGGGGTAAGTAAGTCTCCTATTCCTGATTTCAGGTTTCAGGTTAGGACTTCGAAAAATGGCTATTGATGAAGAGTGTGAGCTCTCTCCGACAGTGGCTGACAGACGTGTCACAGAGCCACAGGCCACGTTCCTGGAGGACGCCCCAGAGGACTTGGGAAATTTAGTTATAATAGATTCCTCGACTCAGTGATATTTTGTTTTGGATTCGGTATTGCCAGCCCATTGGTTATTGCCGGCTACTCAGTCCTGATCTCAGTGTTGGACGTCCATTGCCTGTCTTTATTGTCTTGTCTTGTCTGTTTCATGTGTCGTTGCTTTCACTGTTTGTGGATCTTTCATTATGGGACAGAGCACTTCAATGCTAGATCTCAGTTTAAAGGGCGACTCTTATGCGTGGTCTCATAAAATCCCAACACAATTAATGGCAATACTTCTCTGAGCTCAGTTCCAGAACTCAGTCTCTAAGGGGAATCACACCAGAGTTCAAGCCCAGGTGGACCCAGTCATCTCTTCCAAATGCCACACAAATGACCACAATTAAAACCAAAACACTCCCCAATGGCCCTCATCTTCTTCCATATAGACACTCATCATAACCTCTGGCTGGACGTTTCCATGAGGGGCATAGCCCAAGACAGTGTCCAAAACATGCTCCCTTGCCGCTAATTTGCCTAAAGTCAGGGGGGCCTGGAAACCCTTCCAGTGAACCAGGATTGATCAAATACACCTGCCATTAATACTGATCTTCTTCTGCAATTTGAGGCCTACTGACTGTCAGGTGTAGATTCTTTATGTGAATTTCAGTCATAAGAAAACCCAACCACATCTGCAGTGCTTTGAAAAACTCATTTGACCCAAAGGATCCCAATTCTCACTTGATGGACGTCAAGAACCTAACAGAGGACGGAGAGAAACTTCACCCACAATGACTGCTCTTTTGGCCATTTTGGTTTTGGATGCACACATGGGATCTTTCTTTAGATCTATCAGTTGCAGAGAATCTAAGACACAGCCTCACACAGGGCATAGAGTTGGATTCAGACACATCCATTTCCAAAGCAATTAAGCAAAGAGCCACAGGTTATGCCCATTCATGTCCATCTGAAAACTGTTTTCTTCAGGCTTCACAAAGGGGTGGTCCGAAACAAAGAACTTCTTGACATTCAAGGCAACAGAACATTATTTAAGCAAAAGGCTCAAAGAAGGGTTTCTCCACTGAGAGTTTACTGGTCACACTGATATCTGCGTTTTCTGAGATGCTCGCCATTCCCTTCATCTATCCAGTACATGGCCATGTCACAGAGCTTGGAGGTGGTACATATCTTGGACACAAAACCATGAGCCTATTCTGGAGATTGGCCAGAATTCAGAAAGAAAATTGGAAATTACTAAGATCGTTGGTGTTGCCCATCCTTAAGGAAAGCTGAAATCCATTCATTAATTGGGCAGGATGAATGCTGGGAAGCTTTCTACAAGACAGGACAAATCCATTGATGCATTCTCTTTTCTAATGTCTACAACCACGGCATAGTGGGATACACAGACATAGAAACACTCGCCTTGTCAAACGTCTTACTAGAAACAGTTCAACCCCAAAAAACAAACCACCTTTCCTACCTATTCTCAGAACATGAGACAAAATCATAAACCCAAAACCACACCCATATTGGCACCTCCTTCCCCCAAGTAGGTCTGTGACTCTAGGGAGTGTCCTCTGACTGGTGGGCCATACAATTTTCCCCTGAAAAGTCCTGTCCTGTCTCAGGTCTGTTCTCCTTGACCAACTCTGTTAAGTTGTCAGAAGCTAGTGTTTAGCCACTACCTGCTTTCTCAGGAAAGGCCCTTCTTCAGAGCTCTCCTTGCTTTTGCCATCCTAACATCAGTAGGTACAAAGAAAGACTGACTCTGTCCTTGGTAAATCCAAACAAGTGAGCCCATTGGGACTGGGACTGGGACTGGCTCTATGTGCCTGGTTTCCAGTATCCCAAGTTCAGAGAGATCCATCACCAAGAAAGTGAGGTGAGGTCACTCCCTTCAGTAACTGAATAAATTCACTGCCTTGTAAACCATTTTGTCCTAATAGTTGCTTCCAAGTGTCCCATTAGATGGAGGCTTCCCCTACTTCCTTTGAAACTTTCACAAGTTAGAATGGTATGTCAACCTTAGGAACCCAGGAATAGCTATCCACACAGGCCTGGTTTGGTCAATCTCCTCTACATTAAGAAGAGAGAGGCTGATTCAGACACATCCCTTCATCCTGACCAGGGTGATTGCCATGGAAGATGACTTTTGCTCTCGCAGATCCTTCATAGCTGACTATATCTTCTCCAGGATTCATTTCTGCATGGACTTTGGAGGTTCTCAGCAGGTGGAAGATCCCCTACATTCCTGTATTGTAAGACCAACTCTGTCCCTGCTTTTCTTTAAATTTAGGTTGATAGAACAGTGTATTCTTAGGGCTAATAAAATGTTTGATTTGAGTTAGGAATAATCCTGTCGGATGAATAATGGTATTGGGAACCTGAGATATTTATAAAAATATAGAGGTTAAATATATGAATGAAAACCGAAATCTAGGTAATTTTGAAGCCCAGAAGGGCATTGGGCCCTTGATTGGGATACTTAACTTTGATTTACATTGTGTACAGATGTCTCAGATAAATAGATATACAATGGCATAGGACCTTGTAGCTTGGATGATTGAATGTTGAAGAGAACATCCAGTCAAAAACGGATAGTAGGTAGAATTAGGTACAGAGTTGGTTTAGGAAGAAGAGTGAGTATAGGATTTGGAACAAAAGTTCTGGAGCATTAGGGTTGTGGTTAGAGAGTGAAAGTGAACATAAGTTCATGTGAAGGGTCAGTCACAATGGTGAACTGGTGAAAATATGCAGGAAACCACATATCTTTAGAGACATTATGAAATCAGGCAAAGTATAAAGTGAGTGATATGATCATGCATTTTCAACAGGGTTGAGTTTGAATATATAATCTTAGGAAGAAACAAATTTCCCCTTCCTCTCCTGTTTTCTCTTTTCTTTCCACTATACAAAGTCTAATCTGGGACAGAAAAGATCCGTCCTTTATAGGGCATATCAGGACATATACAGGATTGCCTGGAGCCCTTAGTTTGGGTAATGATTTAGCAGATAAAACTACGCATGACATACATATTTTCTCTACAGTAGAAGAAGCTACAAATTTTCATAAAAAATTCCATGTCAATGCTAATACTATACATAAGCCCTTTAAAATAACTAAGGAACAAGCTAGACAAATAATAAAACAATGTCAAAATTGTGTGACCATTTTACCACAAGTTAATCTTGGAGTCAATCCTAGAGGATTGATACCTAACCATATTTGGCAGATGGACGTCACAAACTTGCCCGAATTTGGAAAATTAAAATATTTGCATGTTACAGTTGATACTTCTTCTGAATTTTTGATGGACTCCCTTCATGCCGGAGAAAAAAAACTAAAGATGTTATAGCTCATTGCTTACAAAATTTTGCCACTGTGGGCATTCCAAAACAGTTAAAAACAGATGTTGCCCCTGGTTATACTTTTACCTCTTTTAAAGAATTTTGCTCATCATTTTGCATTACTCATATAACAGGAATCCCATACAATCCGCAGGGACAAGGCATAGTTAAATGAGCTCATCAAACTATTAAAACGTACTAATTAAACAAAAAAAAAGGAATTGGGAAGGGGTATATATTCCCCAAAGATAAACTTAAAATAACCCTTTTTACTCTAAACTTTGGAAATTTTGATTCATCAGGGCTTAGTCCTGTGGAAAGGCATATGTGTCCAAAAAATGTACATAAGCCCAAGGTACTTTGGAAGGATATTCTAACAGGACAATGGAAATGTCCTGACCCAGTAATTGTCTGGAGTTGGAGGTCTGTTTGTGTGTTTCCACAGGGAGAACAGCAGCCGATTTGGATTCCAGAGAGACTAACTAAAGCGATTTCTACAGATTAAAAGAATATGATTTGGCTCAAATCCATAACAGCTGATATCCAGAACTCCAGTTTGGCTATTCTTACATCTGTGACAAATCCAGGATGCTTTTTTCAATATCTATTTTATTATTACCCTTTCCCATGTCATGAAGTTCTATTTTGTTTTTTGAGCTCATACAAACCTAGGTTAATGTTTTGCTGATCAGTTCTATTTTTGGACTATAGAGTTTTTAGACATTGCAATGGAGATTTCACCTGTAAAATGTTATAAGGCCTTTACTCTTATGTTATGTGTTGTATGTATTATATTACGTGTGCACACTTGTGTTTTTTGTTATATGTTTGAATGTACGTATGTCCATATATCATATATGATGAGCGCTTATGAAAAAATGGATCCAAATATATTTTTATACACTTGATGTAAATGTTTTAATTTAAATTGGGTAAACACCTGTTGAGGATTGTTTTAAAATGTGTACAAAAAAGGAGGTTAACAGATCTGTTTGTTTACTTTCACCTTTTCTTTTCATTATATTTAATAATTCTCTTCAAGACAATGTAAATTGTTAAGAAAATTGTTTTCTTTTAGTACCTTCTGGAATGTTACATAATTTTTCTTTGGACATTATTGCCAAAATTCCTATCTTCATCCCAGTGCCTGTAAAGACAAAGATAAAACCAATCTACAGCTTCTTCAATAGCCATCACTGAACTGCTTGCAGAACTTGCCTGGACTATGTATCGCCTGTATGCATTGTGAACTCACCTGCATGCATTGTGAACAATATGTTGGTGAATTGACTTGTGGTAGTGTTGGGGTATTTTTGCTGATGATGTCATCGGTGGTACAATTTTTCCAAAAGGAGCCGTCAATTGGCTTGGTGTATCTTCCTCCCTTCTGCTGTCATGGTCGTTCAGCTAAAATTTGGGGCCCAACAGAGGTGAGACAAAGAAGCTCACCCCCCGCTGGTACAAAGACCTCTCCACAGGTGTGACTGTATACTGGACCTGTAGCTAGTGACGGGTAAGATCCAATTGCAATGGTACCAATCTAAGACTGGAGGCTGATACCTTGAGGTCAGCTCATTCGATAATGGGTAAGCACCATATGTACTATTGGACAACCTAAGGCAGGCATGGTCCCTAAGCCACATGCTTGTTGTTTAAACAGAGAGGGGGAGGTGTTGAGAGGCACAGCCCAAGGGGCCAAACAAACTTTCAGACTGCCAGCTGATGATTGGCTAACAGCGGCCCCAGCAACATCAAACTAATTGGCTCCTCTGCGGTGATGCTCATTGTAGATGCTCATTGAGCAGTTTCCCCACCCTTTCAGACTGCAAGCTGATGATTGGCTCACAGCAGCCCCAGCAATATCTAGCTGATTGGCTCCTCTGTGGTAATGCCATTGGGCTGTTTCCCCACCCTTTCAGACAACGGAGCTGCTCATTGTGGGACTTTTTGGGCTCTGCCCACACGACCCAGCCAATCGACCTCAAGAGAAGGAGTGTGGAGGTTGAGAGCTTGTGGGAAGCCAGTAGTGGCAGTTGGGCTCTGAGGGTTTTTCCCGAGGAGCTAATTTTTAGTCATGTGTGGTTCTAAAAGTAATTTTAGTTTCTTTTGACAAGTGGCTCCTGAATTGTGCCCAGCCAGATTGCAGCAATCCTAAAGTGATGGAGAAAAAGAACCCAAACAGAATAGAAATACAAGCAGTTTAGAGAGGCATGGTGTATAGTTGGATTTACCTTTTGCATGATAAAGGGTAGGTGTTATAAATCTAGTCAATTTTAAATTGAAATAGTTCTCCATGTGTTTTATAGTTAACAAATATGTGAATTCCTATCTCCCTTTATCTGTAGCCTATTCAGCACATGTATTTTTCAATGTACATATAGAATCCTACCTGGTATCACATGTACATTTTTGTTAGATGGCTGACTTGGCAGATACAAATTTTTAGAAGAGGTCACTCCTCCTAAACGTTGTTGGAATTGAAAATTAAAACTATGGGTGAGCTTCCTAGTTGAACAATATAATACATAAATCCATGTTCAGTAAAATGAATAGTTTTGGATCTGTGGATGTTATATATTTCATGATGAATTTCGATTGGCATATATATTGCTACCTTTTAATGCTTCTCTCTCTCTCTCTCTCTCTCTCTCTCTCTCTCTTTATATATATATATATATATATATATATATATATATATATATATATATATACACACACACTCTCCAGATTTTTCAGAATGTAAAATATATGTGTCTTATTATACAATCCCTAAATGCATTCATATTCATGAATGTGGATTTATAACCAAATGTTCACAAAGTTATTTTCAGAAATATTCATCCACCTTAAATACATATTGTATCCTAGTACTGAAATCAAAATTCAGTGAATGGTGCATAGAAGTCCTAATTTTTCTACAGTAACTGACCCACTTTAACATCAATGCAAGTAGATTCCTATGGGACATGATGTGTATTTTGACCTTCATTTTTATTCAACACTGTTACATGACTATTTCTTCAGTTTATGCACATCATAGGATATATATTTCATTCACAATTTTGCAAATTGATAGGCTTTTGTTTCACTTTTAATCACTTCTTGCTTCAGTACACAAGTATTCCTCTATGTTTTTTGACTGGTCTTTTCATGATACTTCATTTTATTTTAGATTTCAATAATCACTTTTAAAGCAAAACTCACACACTCTTCATGATAAACCATAAACCTAATATTACCATTAGATGTATAAATGGTTGTAATGAATGTATGTATCTCAATATAAGATTTCCTGTAAATTTGTAAATATCAATTCAATCCAATATTTAAAGTTGGAACCAGTAATATTATTTATTCACAGTATGGTCTATTCATTCATTTTATCTATATTCCTAGACACAGGGAACACCTATTTGTACACCCTATACTAATTTATACACCTTCAAAATATTGCCCACAGAAATGGTGGAAGAAATACTCATGTCACCTGATCTACATATGCACTTTATCACAGTAATATTCTGGAAACAAAATGCAAAGTTCACACTTATGACTGTGCCAAAGCCTAAATGGAAAGTGTGCATGGATTACTAACAATATCCATGTCCAGATTGCCTAATTCTCTCAAATGTCAATCCTATTGGTGACTAAATATTTGATTCTTTCTAAGATTTTATACTCAACCTCTACCCTGTTGAAAATGTCTAATCCTATCACTCAATTTATACTTTGCCTGATTTCTTAATATCTCCATTGATATCTGCTTCCCCATATATTTTCCCCAGTTCATCATTGTGTCTGACTCTTCACATGTGGTGACATTTACATTCACTCTCTACCGCAAACCCTATTGCTAAAGAACTTTTTGTACAAATCCTATACTCACTTTTCTTCCTAAACCTACTGACTATCTTTCTAATCCTATCAACTATGCCTATATGAGTGGATGTTTTCTTCTACATTCAATCATCCAATTTTCAAGGTCCTATGCCATTGTATATCGATTTATCTGAGACATCTGTTTAGAAGATATTTAAAAGCTAAGTATCCCAATCAAGGGCCCAATGCTCTTCTGGGCTTCAAATCTTACCTAGATTTCTGTTTTTATACTTATATTTCACCTATATATTCTTGTAAATATCACAGGTTCCCAATACCATTATTCATCCAGCAGAATGATTCCTATCCCAAATAAAACCTGTTATTACCCTAACCATACACTGTTCCCTCAATGTAACTTTACAGAATAGCAGGGAAAAAGTTGGTCTTACACTACAGGAATGTAGGGGATCTTCAACCTGCTGAGATCCTCAAAGGACCATGCAGAAATGATTTCTGGAGAAGTTGTAGGCAGCTATGAAGGACCTGAGGGAGGAAAACTCAACTTCCATGGTAAACAACCTGGTCAGAATGAAGGGATGTGTCTTTATCAGCCTCTTTCATCTTAATGTAGAGAAGATTGACCAAACCAGGCCTGTGTGAAGAGCTGTTCTCGGGTGCCTATGGTTGATATACCATTCCAACGTGTGAAAATGTCACAGGAAGTAGGGGCACCCTCCATCTCATGGGACCCATGGAAGCAACTCTTAGGACAAAGTGGTTGCCAAGGCAGTGACTTCATTCACTTCCTGATTGAGGTTACCTCACATAACGTACTGGGTGATGGAACTCTCTAAACGTGGGATTCAGAAAGCCAGGCAAGCACAACCAGTCCCAGTCCCAGTCCCAGTGGTCTCACTTTTTTTGGATTTACCAAGGACAGAGTCTGTCTTTCTTGGTACCTACTGATGTGAGGATGGCCAAAAGACAGGAAAGCTAAGAAGAGGGGCCTTTCCTGATAAAGCAGGTAGTAGCTCACCACTGGCTTCTGACAACTTCACACAACATTCTTCCCTCAATGCAGCACAAAGGTCCCTTTCACTCATGAAGAGGAGGTCCAACCCTCAACTGTTCTGTAAAAGAACTTCAGAGAGAGAGGTTAAAGATTCCTGCAAAACTGTTATGGAGGTTTCTAATATATTTAAGTTTTGGTCTATTTCTGCTTCTAACTGGGTCATTTGTTGTGTCCCATGGACCAGGGCAGTGGTTCCTGTGCCCACCCTTGTGGCAACTCCTATTCTTTATAGGATGGCTAAAGTGAGGGACATATGTTCCCAGTGAAACCGGGTTGTATGTCCCACCTATTCGATCTTCAAATGAACCTGCGTCATGATAGAGCATTCTGGGTAACATATGCACCATTACACAATTAATCACATCCGTTTTTCATTTCATGAAAACATCAACAATGTTTTAGTATATAGAATTATACTGTTGTAGGGACGGACAAGGCAAGGCACCTAAGATACACCAAAGACAGTGAAACAGTCCTATTTGGTTGCACCCAGATTCAGAGGGCATTGCTTCGGTTGTAATCAATTAATCTTCTGAAATCCAAGTTTAGGTAGTTTCAGAATTTTGTACCCAACATGTAAGAGAAGTGGCTCAGAAGATCACACTCTGCAGAAGTTCACAAAAAGCTGTTTTTGTTTCTGTTTTTTTTTTCTCTGTTCTGGGCAAGTTAACTTTTCAAGGACAACTGGGTGGGGGAGAGCTTTTACTTCCCTTTCTTTTTTTCCCCCTGCCAGCTGTTACCATGGAGCCCAGATGGTAACTTCTTTATCTTAGAAATGTTGCCATCTCTGTGAAGCCCCAGTTCAAGGCCAGAGGAATTGTTCACATATTTTGTGAAAAACTAGTAAGGGGGTGTCTAGCTTAGGAGTGCTGATTATTTTTAGCCAGTGGCCAAGTGGAACAGGGCAACATTAAAAGAGGAAGGTTATCTACACTGAAATCGTTTATAGGGACTTTTTGCTGAAAGTCCTAAAGTCAGCCATGGTGAAGACTCCTGGAGAAGGTCAGTGAAAACTTTTCTGTGGGCCTGGTACAGAGGGGGGAGACAGAGAAGTCGGGGCTTAGAGCAGCTTCATGGATCTGAGAATGAGAAAGGAGAGATGTAAAAGAATAATGGGAAAGGGGTTTGGGATATTCCTAGCAACAAAACTTGAGCAGTAGAACAGGTAGAGCAGAGGGGAAGAAGGGAGTGAGTATCCACAAAGCCTGTGAGGGACTTTAAATTTTTAGTAACCTGTTTTCAGTGATGAAAGAGCAACTTTAAAGGCCATTTTCATTACATTTGGATAAGGGTCTGAGGGCTCTCCTCAGCTGGTTTGAGCTATGGGTTAGCTGGAAAGAGGACCTGGTGGGACCCAGTGCGGGCAGTGACAAGAGAAGAGAGGAGTGAGTCGGTGGAGGGGTACCTCAGTACCTGCTTCTCAGCCAGGGGGCAATGGTCTGAGAACCGGTGTTGGTTTGGGTTTTTGATCTAGTAATTGAAGGGAAGAAATCAGGTTGCTGAGTTTGGAGTGACAGCAGATAGTCTGGAGAAGAAGGCTGAGGGTGAGGATCTATTGGAGAAGCATAGTTCAGGATGTGAGCGAAGGAGGGAAAAGGCCTCCACATAGGGGAATCTCCTTTTACCCTTTTGAGCACTTGCAGAAGTTAAAAAGGTCACACAGTATTTGAGGATCTAGAGACCCCTCTGGGGGTCATGGGTTTTGGTTATCTAATTGGTCATATGGCCAATGCTGTGTACAGAATTTCATGAGGAGTTCGGGTTCCATCAGGAAGCCCCTGTATGCTCACATCCCCATGACTTACAGAAGAAATTGGCTTTTCCTCCACACAGCTGTTGCTGTTTGTGGCTTTGATTGTCTGCCGGGCAAACATAGTAATCTAGGCTAGCCAACCTGCACCTGGCTTACCTGTCCCGACATCCATAATGTTTGTTTCCATTATTTATGGTACAAAAGGTATTTAATGGAATTTTAGTGGTATCCTCTTCATCAGGGATATCCTAATAGGAAAGACCTATAGCCAGCTAACAAATGTCTGGGTGGAGAACTGGCCACCAGGTCCCAAAGTGGGCTATATGTGAGATAGATTATACTCCTTCTCCAGTAGGATTTGTGATCAGCCATCGCTGCTGAAAGGGCTGATGAGGGTTAGAACTACTGGTGGTCAAGGAGAGACTCTATAGCTTCATCCACCTGGCGAATACACAATTTGAAAGGGTTACCAGTCTCTTCCAGTTTCCAGGCAGAGTCTGGACAGGGTGCAGGCTTGAGATGAGAGGCCAGGATCCAGGAAGTGATTCTGTCTACCTTTACCACTGTAGGTGTTATAAGTAGAACCTGGTATGGTCCTTTCCAGTGGGGTTCCAGGGATGACACCTGATGTTGTCTTACATAGACAAAGTCTCCTACTTGATATTGATGTGGAGTCCCCTCATCTCCAGGTTGGTAGGCAGTGGCCAGCTGTTTTCACAGGTATCACTGAGTTCTTTCAACAGCTGTAAGTCTGTCAAGCATGGTGGTGTGGAAGGGATCGTTAGGTCTTAGAGTTGGGGTTAGGTCCCTTACTGGAATAGGGGCCCCATAGGGAATTTCATAGTGGGTGAGGTTACACAAAGAAACAGAGAGAGAATTTCTTGCATGAAACATTGCATAAGGCAGAAGCATTGTCCAATCTTTTATGTCGGTCTCTAAGCTTAATTTCATTAAGGTCTCTTTAATGGTTCTATTCATTCATTCTACCTGTCCTGCACTCTGTGGTCTATAAGCACAATGTAATCCCCAGGGTACTGGCTAACCCCTAACGTACCTGGGTCATGAATGCAGGTCCATTATCAGACTCTGTTACCTTAGGCAGGTCGTATCTTGGAAAAAAATCTTCCAGGATCTTCTTGACCACCATTTGTGCTGTTTCTTTCTTTCTTTCTTTCTTTCTTTCTTTCTTTCTTTCTTTCTTTCTTTCTTTCTTTCTTTTTTTTTTTTTGTTGGGAAGGCTTTAATCCATCCTGAAAATGTATCTACAAAGACTAGGAGATATTTAAGTCCATACCTTTCATGCTTAATTTCAGTAAAGTTCACTTCCCAGAATTGTCCTGGTCTTTTTCCTCCTAGGTGCTTTCCTCCAGGAAGCTTGGAAGGGTAAGCATAAACCAATTGATGGACCCGACAGGCTTTTGTTACCCATTCAGTCCTTTTGCTGTGATTTGGTCAGTGGAAAACTCTGTTCTTGATCCTTCAGGAATGCCTGCAGTTTCTTTGAACAAAGTTGAGTGAGTTGATGTACATTTTCTACTGACATAGTTAGAGCCATGACTATAGGAGTTTTTACTGAAGGATTTAGAAATCCCACTTGGTTGCCTTCAGGGTTAAAAGTTATTTTGGCCCAGAGCTTGGTGAGCAGATCTCTGCCCATCAATGGGGCCAGGCATTCTGTGATTACTAGGAAGGATTGATGGATTTTCCTTTTCCCAGGTCCATGGTCCTCTTAGTTGTCCAAGCCCGATACTTACTGCCATTTGCCCCTTGAACTAGAGACCTTTTATTTGATAGATGGCCCAATGGGGCCTTAAGGGCTGAGTATATTGCCCCTGTATCCACTTCAAAGTTTACTGGGGTCCCCTACACTTCAAAAGTTACCCTGAGCTCCGGGAGGGGATGTTAGCCCCGACTTTTGGAGTCATCCTCAAGAGTCAGAATGGCTGGCAGGAGTGGCTGTCTCTTTCTAGGGAACTCTTTGGCCCAGTGTCCTTTTTTTTACAGTAGGCACAGTGATCTGAGGCAAGGAGTGGCCTCTGGCGTGGGCCCAGGTATCCCTTCCTGTCTCCCTGTTTCTTAATTTCTGGCCTATTTGTTGTTGTGACCAGGACCTTAGTCAGCGCCTTAGTCTGTCTTTTGTTTCTTTTATCCTCCCTTTGTTCCCTTCTCTTCCTCAGTTTCTCTCTTAAAGTATACCTTCTCGGCTTCTCTGACTAAATCTCTCAAAGTCATATCTTGTAATCCATCTAAGCATTTTAACTTTCTTTTAATATCCAGGGCAGCTTGCCCAATAAAGGCCATTGTGACAGATGACTTTTGATCCTCTGCCTGAGGATTGAAAGGAGTATATCTTCTATATGCCTCCATAATTCTCTCTAGAAACATAGAGAGAGGTTCTTCAGGCCCTTGAATAATCTCTCTTACCTTGGCCTAATTAGTTGGTCGCCTAGCGGCCGCACGGAAACCCACTATTAGAGCCCGGTGATAAGTGAACAGATGCTCCCTACCTTCAAAGATTTGGGGGCCACAGTTGGGTTGGTTCAAAGGAAAGCTGGCTTTGATTATCTTGGGAAGTTGTGTCAGTCACGCATCTGGTCAGAGGATATTTTTTTCCAGCTTCCAGGAGTATTCTATTTTGATCCCCTGTCATGAAGACAGTCCCTATGAGTTGTTGGCAGTCATCTCAAGTAGGCTAGTGTGAAAACATCAATGACTCAACCAGACCTGTGTGCCAGGTGGGGTGCTCAGAAAAAGGGGGATTGTTATATTTCCAATTATGTACGTCTGAAGAGGAGAATGGCCAAAACTGGTAGGCTTGCATTTTTTCCCCCATGGCCGTCGTCAATCTTTGGCCCATAGGGATGGAGGGGGAGCATCATGGGAGTTCCAGTGTTTTCAACTATTCACTGCTGGTGAGTTCCTATAGCCGGGCCAGCTTCCTCAAGGGAAGGAAGGGCTGTGTGTGCCACTGGGGAGCTATCTGGAGGGTGCTGTGCTCCTCCAATTGCAGAGAGGCTGAGTCAGCAGCAGGGGAATCACTTAGAGGGTGTTGGGGATTGGGGGAAGAGGGCAGGGGATAAGGAGGGGGAAGAGAATCCAGTAGACTCAAATCTTGTGACTCAGGGAGAACAGAGGGTGGAGAAGGAAGAAGAGCAGAGGGTTTGAGAGATCATGGGGGAAGGAGTAGGAGCAGGGGCAGCGGTAAGGAAAGGCTTCACCCATGGAGGAGGAGATTTGCAGAGGTGCTGCAAAGTTAAGATATATGGCGGAATGATCCAGATGGCTATGTGGCCCTGGCTAAAAGACAATATCTCTAACTTTTTAAATTAGTGGGAAGTAGAAAGATCCTTCTAGAGGCCATCCGACTCGAAAGGTGGGTCATTCTGAGGCACAGAGCGTCTTCCAGGTCCAGTGTTTTACTAAATAAAAAAGATTCTGAGCCCTTATGTGGACTTTGGGCCAGTGATCAATGGTCAGGGACAGAGGCATTGAAGTGCTCTGTCCCATAATGAAAGATACACAAATAGTGAAAGCCACTACACATGGGGTCTCACATTCACCGCTGCTGGATTTCAGTGGAACCTCCATATGAAAAGGTCGGGCAAGCCTTGGAGGAAGAGACCACAAAGAGATTGTCACATGCAACAGCAAAGGGTTTATTGGGGGTCCAGCATGCTGGGGCTCAGAGCTCAATTGAAAAGAGATGAGAGCCCTGAGAACACCTTAAGCAGAGTTTATATAATTTTCTTGGAGAGGGCAGGGAGGAAAGTTTATTGATGGGTCCGGGTGAGTGGGCAGTGTGCGTGCACACGGGTGAGGGAGTACATTCTGCAGTTTGGCAGTTGGGGAGAGCACATTCTGGGAACAAGATTAGCAAAGAGTTCTCAAGATTTCAAAAGTGTTTTGTTAAGCATACAGAGAAACAGGAAGTGACAAGTACCTATTTTATTAACCTTTCACTACCGACTATCCCTTTTTGACTGGATGTTCTCTTCTACATTCAATCATCCAAGGTACAAGGTCCTAGGCCATTGAATATTGATTAATCTGACACATCTGTGCAGAACCTAATTCAAAGCTAAGTATCCCAATCAAGGGCCCAATTCTCTTCTGGGCTTCAAAATTTACCTAGATTTCTGTTTTCATACATGTATTTCACCTATATATTCTCATACATATCACAGGTTCCCAATACCATTATTCATCCAGCAGAATGATTCCTAACCCAAATCGAAAATGTTATTAACACTAACCGTACACTTTCCCCTCAATCTAACATTACAGAGAGGAGGGACAGAGTTAGTCTTACAATACAGGAATGTAGTGGATCTTCCACCTGCTGAGAACCTCAAAGGTCCATGCAGAAATGTCCTCTGGAGAAGACGTAGGCAGCTATGAAGGACCTGGGAGAGTAAAAGTCATCTTACATGACAAACAACCTGGCCAGGATGAAGGGTTGTGTCCAAATCAGCCTCTCTCGTCCTAATGTAGAGAAGATGGACCAAACCAGGCCTCTGTGGAGAGCTGTTCCCAGGTTCCTATGGTTGATATACCAATCTAACTTGTGAAAGTGTCACAGGAAGTTGGGGCAGCCACCATCTCATGTGACCCTTGGAAGCAACTGTTAGGACAAAGTGGTTGCCAAGCCAGTGAACTCATTCAGTTCCTGAAGGAAGTGACCTCACCTCACTTCCTCTCTGAACATGGGATCCAGGAAGCCAGGCATCCAAGCCAGTCTCAGTCACAGTCCCTGTGGGCTCACTTGTTTGGATTTACCAAGGACAGAGTCAATCTTTCTTGGTACCTACTGATGTGAGAATGGCCAAATACCAGAAAAGCTCTGAAGAGGGGCCATTCCTGAGAAAGCAGGTAGTGGCTCACCACTAGCTCCTGACAACTTCACAGAGTTGACCAAGGAGACCAGATCTGATAAAGGACAGGCCATTTTGGGAGAACATAGTATGGTCCAGAAGTCAGAGGACACTCTGGATAGTCACAGACCTACTTGAGGGAAGCAGGTGCCTTTTTGGGTGTTGGTGTGGGTTTGTGGTTTTGTCTCATGTTCTGAGAATAGGTAGGAAAGACGGTTTTGTGGTTTGGAGTGAAATGTTTCTACTAAGTCGTTTCACAGGGCGTGTGTTTCTATGTCTGTGTATCTCACTGTGTCCGTGGTTGTAGACATTAGAAAAAAAGAAAGCATCAATGGATGTGTCCTGTCTATTAGAAAGCTTCCGAGCATTCATCCTGCCCAATTAATGAATGGACCAAATCTTGCATAATCAATGGGTAACACCTGCTATCTTCCTAAGTTCCAGTTTTCTTCCTGAATTCTGGCCACTCTCCAGAATAGGCTCATGGTTTTGTGTCCAAGATATGTACCACCACCAAGCTCTGTCACATGGCCATATACTGGATAGCTGAAGGGAATGGCGAGCATCTCAGAAAACTCAGATATCAGTGTGACTACTAACATCTCAGTGGAGAAACCGTGGTTGGGCCTTTTGCTTAACAATTGTTCTTTTCCCCTGAGTCAGGAAGGACTTTGCTTCAGGCCAACCCTTTGTGAAGCCTGAAGAAAACCGTTTTCAAATGGAAATGAATGGGCATCACCTGTGTCTCTTTGCTTAATTGCTTTGGAAAGGGATGTGTCTGAATCTGGCTCTTGGCCCAGTGTGAGGCTGTGGCTTAGATTGTCAGCACCTGATGGATGTAAAGAAAGATCCCATGTATGCATCCAACACCAAAATGGCCAAAAGAGCAGTCATTGTGGGTGAATTCTCTTGTCTTTCTCTGTAAGTTTCCTGACCTCCATCAAGTGAGAATAAGGATCCTTTGGGTCTAATGAGTTCTTTAAAGCCCTGCAGAGGCTAGCCCATTGGTGCTTGGGTTTTATCATGACTCCAATACACATAAATAATCTAAATCCCACAGTCAGTAGGCCTCAAATTGGAGAAGTGGAGCAGTATTAAATGCAGGCCTATTGGATCACTCCTGTTTCACAGGAAGGGTGTCCAGGCCACTCAAACTTTAGGCAAACGAGGGGCAAGGGAGCTTATTTTGGATACTGTCTTGTACTGTGCTCCTCATGGAAACCTCTAGCAAGAGGTTATGTTCAGTGTCTACATGAAATAAAATGAGGGCCATGTGGGATTTTTTTTGGTTTCAATTGTTTTCATTTGTGTGGCGGTTGGAAGAGGTGACTGGGTCCACCTGGGCTTGAACAGTGGCGTGATTCCCCTTAGAGAGTGAGTTCTGAAACTGACCTCAGAGAAGTATTGCCATGACTTGTGTTGGGATTTTAGGAGGACACGCATGAGAGTCGCCCATGGAAACTGAGATATAGGCCCAGGGTACCTTTCCACAGAGCACTGGGAATCTCAGCCAGGATATCACATGATTTTATTCTTAAAGGCATGTCAGCCATAGTTGAGAATCAAAACAAACATGGACCTCACATTGTAGACCTCAATGAGCCTGGCTTCATGTGACCTTTTGGCCACTCTTTGGAAAGTCTTGCCTGTGAGAGTTCTCGATAGCGTTCATTGAAATGAGCATCCTCACCATTTAATGGTTCCCGAATGAATTAAAACCCACAGTGCCTCCAACTTCATCCTTGAAAAATGCCTAGATAAATACCATGAAATTTTTGAATTTCCCATGACCTGGTCGCACTGGGAACATTTGGATGTCCTACATCATTCATGAATCTATCAGGCAGTGCCTTGATTGACTGGGATTCATAAAAATGGTGTAGAACAGAGATACCAGTAAGTTGGAGCCTACTGAGTGGTGGGCCTAGAGCAGAGGTGGGAAGTTGTATGATAAAACATCTTTGTGAGGCCATGTCAATCTGCCATTAGCTTCCAAATTGCTTGTGACTGACATGGTGCAGCCAGCAGAATGTTCAATGAAATGGCATATTGTTATATGGAGAGGTTTCAGGGCAATGTTCAGAACCAGGTTTCTATGGACAAGGGGGCAAGCTATGAGGGATAGAAGCCTGCATGGTGCATTCTCCTGAGAACCCTGACCCACCGCACAAGACAGAACTCCCTCCACCACTGTGTCCCATTTGAACTCCTTGTATATCGTGAAGCAAATACCAAAGTCCCAGTGCAGCAGCAAGAAACACCATGAAAATTGGAGGATGACCAAATGGCTTCACAGTCCCCCAGGGAGACACTTAGCCCACAATGGCCACAGTTTACCTACAAAGAGAGAATTCCGCACTGCTACCTCATGTACATTGGAAAATAAGAATCCATGTCCTCCAGGTCACATAGATGCAGACCCAGCTTTGATGGTCTCACTAGAAAGAAATCAAAAGCTCCTGAAAACAATATATATTTTAAGTGCCCAACCACATAGGCAGTTTCCCAAGAAGTCTTTAGGGCACCAGAGCTCCACATTTGAGAAATGTTTACTGTGTCCCTTACTTTGGGAAACTCCTCTAACACCTCCAAGGTTGTGAACTCCTGAGCATATTCCATTCCAGATATGTATTCACAGATTTTCTAACTCTTCTTCTCTAATTCTGTATTACTTGGGGCGGAGTTAATTACAATAAATTTTTCTGGAAGAGAATAAGAAGATTTTTGTGTAGCACATATTTGCATACACATTGTGTTCATTTTCCAATTTTCCATTCGAAATACTGATTCCCTGACACTAACCCATAGCTTGCTAGACTCTGACTACTAATCCTAATGTGATGGAGAAAAATAACTCAAACAGAATAGAAATACAAGCAGTTCAGAGGAGGGGTGGTGTATAGTTGGGCTTGCCTTTTGCAATATATAGGTTTGGAGTTATAAATCTAGTCAATTTTTAATTGAAGTAGTTCTCCGTGTGTTTTTAAAGTTAACAAATATGTGAATTCCTGTCTCCCTTTCTCTGTAGCCTATTAAGCACATGTATTTGTATATGCACATATTGAATCCTACCTGGTATCACACGTACATACTTGTGAGGTGGCCAACTTGACAGATACAAATTGTGGAACAGAAAATTCAACCTATGGGGGAGCTTCCTAGTTGAACAACATTATATATAAATCCATGTTCAGTAAAATAAATATTTTTGGATATGTGGATCATATAAGTTTCACGATGAATTTTGATTGGCATATATATTGCTACTTTTTAATTGCTCTGTGTGGGTTTTGTGTGTGTGTATATATATATATATATATATATATATATATATATATATATATATATATATATATATTCTCCAGATTTTTCAAAATGTAAAATATATGTGTCTTATTATACACTCCTAAATTCATTAATGTTCATATATTTGGATTTCTAATCAACTTTTCACAAGATTATTCTCAGAAATATTCATCCACCTGAACTACATATCTGTTTCCTAGTACTGAAAACTAAATTCAGTGAATGGTATATACAAATGCTAATATTTCTACAGTAACTTACCCAGTTTAACATCGGTGCAAGTAGATTCCTATGTTCCATGATGTCTATTTTGACGTTCATTTTTATTCAACACTGGTATATTAGTTTTCTTCATTTTATGCACATCATACGATATATATTTCTTCCACAATTTAGCAAATTTATAGGCATTTGTTTCACTTTCAATCACTTCCTGCTTCAGAACACATGTTTTCCTCCAGCTTTCTTGACTGGTTTTTTCATGAGACTTCTTTCTGAACACATTGTTTTCGATTTCCATAATCACTTTTGGGGCAAACTCACACACCCATCATGATAAACCATAACTCTATTATTACCATTAGATGTATAACTGTTTGGAATGAATGATTGTATATCAACATAAAATTTCTTATGTATTTTCAGATATCAATTCAATCCAATATTAAAAGTGAAACCTGTTATATTATTTATTCACAGTATGGTCTATTAAGGCATCATCTCTATATTCATAGACCCAGGGTCTATGTATTTGTATCCCCAATACTAATTTATAAGTCTTTAAAATATTGCTTTCAGAAATGGTGGAAAAATACTCTAGTCACCTGATATACATATACATTTCATCACAGTAATATTCCTGACACAAAATGCAAGGGTCACACTTATGACTGTACCAAAGCCTAAATTGAATGTGAGCATGTATTACTAACAACATCCATGTCCTGGTTCCCTAATGCTCTCAAATATTATTCCTATTGGTGACTACATATCTGTTTCTTCCTAAGATTATATATTCAAACTCAACCCTGTTAATAATGTCTTATCCTACCACTCACTTTGTACTTTGCCTGATTTCCTAATGTCTCCATTGATATCTGCTTTCAAATACCTTTTCTCCAGTTCATCATTGGGAATGACCCTTCAAATGTGCTGACATTTACATTTACTCTCTCACCAAAACCTTATTGCTAAAGAACTTTTGGTCCAACTCCTAGACTCACTCAAATGGGTTCTTCAAAGCCCTGCAGAGGGAAGCCCAGAGATTCTTGGGTTTTCTCATGACTCCAATTCACATAAAGTATCTAAACCCCACAGTCAGTAGGCCTCAAATTCGAGAAGCAGAGCAGCATTAATGGCAGGCCTATTTGAACACTCCTGGTTCACAGGAAGGGTGCCCAGGCCACCCTGACTTTAGGCAAATGAGGGGGAAGGGAGTTTATTTTGGACACTGTCTTGGACTGTGTCCCTCATGGAAACCTCTAGCAAGGGATTATGATGAGTGTCTACATGGAAGAAAATGAGGGCCATGTGGGAGTGTTTTGTTTTTAATTGTGGTCACTTGTGTGGCGGTTGGAAGAGATGAATGGGTCCACCTGGGCTTGAACTCTGGTGTGATTCCCCTTAGAAACGGAGTTTTGGAAATGACCTTAGAGATGTATTGCTATGAATTGTGTTGGGATTTTCGGAGGCCAGGCATGAGAGTCGCCCATGCATGACAATACGCGTCAAATTGGAGAAGCAGAACTTAATGTCCAAATCCTTTACTCACCCTTCTTTTTAATCCTACCGTCTATCTTCCTAATCTCAGATAAATACCATGATATATTTGAAATTCCTATGACCAGGTGCCACTGGAGAATCTTTGGATGTCCTGTTTCTGATCATGAGTGTACCAGACAGTGGCTTAATTGACTTGGTTTTATGAAAATGGTGTAGAACAGAGATGCCAGTAAGTTGGAGCCTGCTGAGTAGTGGGCCTAGAGCAGTGGTGTGCAGATGTGTGATAAAATATCTGTGGTGGGGTCATGTGGATCTTCCATTGGCTTCCAAATGGCTTGTGACTGAAATAGTGTAGCCAGCAGACCCTTATATGTAAAGGCATCTCATTATATGGAGAGGTTTAACGTCAATTTTAAGAAACAGGTTGCTATGGTCAAGGGGACAAGCTATGTTGGATAGAAGACTTGTTGCTGCATTCTCCTGGAGAACCTGACCCACCACACATGACAGAACTCACTCTAGCATTTTGTCCAAGTTGAACTCATTGTATTTCGTTAAGTAAATACCATACTCCCAGTGCAGCAGCAAGAAACACCACAAAAAGTGGAGGATGACCAAATGGCTTCACAGTCCACATGGGGAGACACTTAGACCCGAGTGGCCACAGTTTACCTACAAAGAGAGAATTCAGCACTGCTCCCTTATGTTCATTAAAAAAAAAGAAACCATGTTCTCCAGGTCACATAGATGCAGACCCATCTTTGATGGTCTCACTACAGATGAAGCTAAAGCTCCTGACAACAACATATATTTCAAGTGCCCGAACTCAGAGACAGTTTCTCAAGAAGTTTTTAGGCCAGCAGAGCTCCATGTTTGTGGAGTGTTTACCCTGACCCTAACTTTTGGAAACTCCTCTACCACCTCCAAGGTTGTGAACTCCTGATTATGTTCCATTCCATATATGTATTCACAGATTTTCTAACTCTTCTCCTCTAATTGTGTCTTATTTGGGGTGAAGGTAATGGCAATTCATTGTTCTGGATGAGAGTGGGAATATTTTTGTGTGGCACATAAATGCATACACATTGGATTAATTTTCTTATTTTCCAATCAAAATACTGAAACCATGACACTAACCCATACCCTACTAGACTCTGACTACTAATCCTAATATGATGGAGGAAAAATAACCAAAACAAAATAGAAATACATGCAGTTCAGTGGAGGCATGGTGTATATTTGGACTTGCCTTTTACATGATAAAGGGTAGGTGTTATAAATCTAGTCAATTTTTGGTTAAAATAATTCTCCATGTGTTTTTAAAATTAACTAATATGTGAATTCCTGTCTCCCTTTCTCTATAGACTATTCAGCACATGTATATTTATATGCACATATAGAATTCTACCTGGTATCACAGGTTAATTTTTTTGTGTTGTCTGACTTGGAAGATACAAATTGTGAGAAGAGATCCCTTCTCCTAAACGCTGTTGAAACTGAAAATTCAACCTATGGGTGAGCTTCCTAATAGAAAAACATTATACAAAAATCCATGTTCAGTAAAATAATTATTTTTGCATATGTGAATTATATATATTTAATGATGAATTTCGATTAGCATATGTATTGCTACTTTTTATAGTCTGTGTGTATGTTTTGTGTATATATATATATATATATATATATATATATATATATATATATATACATACTCTCCAGATTTTTCAAAATATGAAGTATATGTGTCTTATATATACTCCCTAAATTTATTCATGTTGATGTATTTAGATTTATAATCGATTTTTCACAAGATTATTCTCAGAATTATTCATCAACTTGAAATATATATTTGTTTCCTAGTACTGAAAACTGACTTCAGTGAAAGCTGCACACAAATCCTAATATTTCTAGAGTAACTGACCCAGTTTAATATCAACGCAAGTAGACTCCTATGGGACATGACATATAATTTGACGTTCATTTTTATTCAACAATGGTACATTACTATTTCTGCAGTTTATGCACATCGTAGGATATATATTTTATCCACAAGTTCACAAATTTTTAGACATTTGTTTCAATGTCAATCACTTCCTGCTTCAGAACACAAGTATTCCTCCATGTTTCTTGACTGGTCTTTTCATGAGACTTCTTTCCAAAAATATTATATTTGATTTCCATAATCAGTTTGAAGCAAAACTCACACACACTTCAGGATAAACCACAACCCTAATATTACCATTAGATGTATTACTGGTTGAAATGAATGTATGTATATCAATATAAGATTTCCTGAATATTTTTAGATATCAATTTAATCCATTATTTAAAGTTGGAACAAGTAATATTATTTATTCACACTACGCTCTATTCATGCATTATCTCTATATTCATAGACACAGGGTACATCTATTTTTACCCACAATACTAATTTATACATCTTCAAAATATGGCTCCAAGAAATGGTGGAAGAAATACTCATGTTACCTGATCCACATATACATTTTATCACAGTAATATTCTGGTCAGAAAATGCAAACATCACACTTATGATTGTACCAAAGTCGAAATGGAAAATGAACATGGATTACTAAAAACATCCATGTCCAGGCTGCCTAATGCTCCCACTTGTCAATCTTTTTGGGGACTACATATTTGTTTTTTCCTAAGATTATATATTGAAACTCAATCATATTGAAAATGTCTAATCCAATCACTCACTTTACACTTTGCATGATTTCCTAATGTCTCTATGGATATCTGCTTTCCTACATATTTTCCCCAGTTCATCATTGTGACTGATTCTTCACACGTTCTGACATTCATATTCACTCTCTACCCGAAACCCTATTGCTAAAGAATTTTTGGTCCAAAACTTATACTCACTCTTCTTTTTAAACTTACAAACTGTCTTCCTAATACTACCAACTATCCCTTTTATCCTGGATGTTCTCTTCGACATTCAATCATCCAAGGTACAAGGTCCTATAACATTGTATATCGATTTATCTGAGACCTCTGTGCAGAACATAATTCAAAGCTAAGTATCCCAATGAAGGTCCCAATGTCCTTCTGGGCTTCAAATCATACCTAGATTTCTGTTTCCATACTTATATTTTACCTATATATTCTTGTAAATATCGCAGGTTCCCAATACCATTATTCATCCAACAGAATGACTCCTCACCAAAATCGAACCTGTTATTAACCCTAACCATACACTGTTCCCTCAATCTACCTTTACAGAAGAGCAGGGACAGAGTTTGTCTTACAATACAGGAATGTAGGGGATCTTCCACCTGCTTAGAAACTCAATGGTCCAAGCAGAAATGATCCCTGGAGAAGTATTAGGCAGCTATGTAGGACCTGAGAGAGCAAAAGTCATCTTCCATGGCAAACAACCTTGTCAGGATGAAGGGTTGTGTCTGAATCAGCCTCTCTATTCTTAATGGAGAGAATATGGACCAAACCAGGACAATGTGGAGAGCTGTTTCTGGTTCCATATGGTTGATATACCATTCTAACTAGTGAAAGTGTCAGAGGAAGTAGGGTATCCTCCATCTCATGGGACCCTTGGAAGCAACTGTTATAACAAAGTGGTTGCCAAGGCAGTGAACTCATTAAATTCTTGAAATAAGTGACCTACCTCACTTCCTTGGTGATGGAACTCTCTGAATTTGGGATCCAGGAAGCCAGGCACACAGAGCCAGTCCCAGTCTCAGTCCCAGTGGGCTCACATGTTTGGATTTACCAAGGACAGAGTCTGTCTTTTTTGGTACCTACTGATGTGAGGATGGCCAAATGCGAGGAGAGTTCTGAAGACGGGCCTTCCCTGAGAAAGCATGTAGTGGTCAGAACAGACTCCTGACAACTTCACAGTGTTTGACAAGGAGACCAGATCTAAGACAAGACAGGCCTTTTCGGGGGAACATAAAATGGCCCACCAGTCAAAGGACACTCTGGATAGTCACAGACTTACTTGGGGGAAGGAGGTGCCTTTTTGAGTGTGTGTGTGAGTTTGTGGTTTTGTCTCATGTTCTGAGAATAGGTAGGAAAGGCGGTGTGTTTGGTTTGGAGTGGACTATTTCTAGAAAGAACTTTGACAAGGCAAGTGTTTCTGTGTCTGTGTCTCCCACTGTGTCCATGGTTGTAGACATTAGAAAAGAGAATGCATCAATGGATGTGTCCTGTCTAGTAGAAAGCTTCCCAGCATTCATCCTGTCCATTTTAGTAATGGACTGCAGGTTGCCTTATCGATGGGCAACACCTACTATCTTACTAAGTTTCTGTTTTCTTCCTGAATTTTGGCCACTCTCCAGAATAGGCTCATGGTTTTGTGTCCAAAATATGTACCACCTCCAAACTCTGTGACATGACTATGTTCTGGATAGCTGGAGGGAATTGGAGCATCTCAGAAAACTCAGATATCAGTGTGACCAGAAAAGCCTCAGTGGAGAAACCCTGTTTTGGGCCTTTTGCTAATCTATTGATCTTTTGCCCTGAATGTCAGGAAGGTCTTTGCCTCAGGCCACCCCTTTGTGAAGCCTGAAGGAAACAGTTTTCAAATGGAAATGAATGGGCATCACCTGTGGCTCTTTGCTTAATTGCTTTGGAAAGCCATGTGACTGAATCAGCCTCTTGGCCCTGTGAGAGGCTATGGCTTAGATTTTCAGCGCCTGATGGATCTAAAGAAACATCCAATGTGTGCATCCAAAACCAAAATGGCAAAAACATAAGTCATTGTGGATGATGTCTCTTGCCTTCCTCTGTTAGGTTTCTGACCTTCTTCAAGGGAGTATAGGGATTTTTTGGGTCAAATGAGTTCTTCCAAGCTCTTCAGAGGTGCTTGGGTTTAATCATGAATCCAAATCACATAAGGAATTTATACCTGACAGTCAGTAGGCCTCTAATTGGAGAAGTAGAGCAGTATTAGCGGCAGACCTATGTGATCAATCCTAGTTCACAGGAAGGGTGTCCAGGCCACCCTGAGTTTAGGCAAATGAGGGGCAAGGAAGCTTATTTTGGACACTCTCTTGAGCTGCGCCATTCAAGGAATCCTCCAGCCAGAGGTTATGATGAGTGACTCTATGGAAGAAGATGAGGGCCATGTGGGATTGTTTTGGTTTTAATTGTGGTCATTTATGTGGTGGTTGGAAAAGATGACTGGGTGCACCTAGCCTTGAACACTGGTGTGATTCTCCTCAGAGACTGAGTTCTGTAACTGACCTCAGAGTAGTAATTGCTTTGAAAATGGTTGTGTCTTAATTAGCCTCTTGGCCCTGTGTGAGGCTGTGACTTAGATTATCAGCACCAGATGGATCGAAAGAAAGATTCCATGTGTGCATCCAAAACCAAAATGGCCAAAAGAGCAGTCATTGTGGATTAAGTCTCTTGCCTTTCTCTGTAAGGTTCTGAAAGAATAAAAGAAATTGAAATTGAAATTGAAATGTAAAGAACCAGGTTTGTAAACTTTCCAAGCTGCACTTTCCTGTGGCAGTTTAGACAATTCCCGGATCTGCCCATTAGATGTGTGTTGAAATCTTCCCTGACTACCTAGTTACTTAACAACCCTTTCCCAGAATCCCTGCAGCTCAGCAAGTATACATCTCAGGTATTCAACCAATCAGTTTAAATGTATACCCCTTCTTAGGGCTGACCAATCACCCGCTGCCCGAATTGTTCCCGCAAATGAAAGTGCTAATCATGCTTTAGAGTTGTTATTTGATTTTCCCATAGTATATGATGAATTGCTAAAGGAGGCTATGATGTATGTAAAGTCCCTGCCCTCTCTAAGGAATGTATATAAACTCTGCTCAAGTTGTTCTCAGGGCTCTTTGTTCTTTGCTCCTCTAAAGTGAGCTCTGAGCCCCAGCATGCTGGACCCCCTATAAAACCTTTGCTGTTGCATGAGAAAGCCTCTTGGTGGTCTTTTTCTCTGACGTTCGCCCCACCTATTCATCTGGAGGCCCCAGGTGAGATATCCGGCAGCGGCGGACAAAAGACCCCAATGGACTCCTCTCGGGGTAAGTAAGGCACCTCTTTCTGGTTTTGGGTTTCAGGTTATGGATTGGCAAAGTGGCTGTCAGTGAAGAGCATTAGCTCTCTCTGATGGTGGCTGACAGATGTGTCACAGAGCTACAGGCCACGTTCCTGGGGAACACTCCAGAGGACTAGAGAAATCAAGGAATACTAATTTCCTCAACTCGTTTATATTTTGCTTCAGGATTCGGTTCGCCAGCCCATCAGGTTTTGCCGGCTACTCAGTTTTGGTCATTGTTCTGAACTCATGTTGAGTTTACCGGCTGTCTTTATTGTCTAACCCATCAGGTTTTGGCAGTTACTCAGTTCTAATCTTTGTCTTGGACTCATGTTAAACGTTTACTGTTTGTCTTTGTCTGTGTTGCGTTTGTGTCTTCACTGTCCCTGTTTGAGTAACTCTCATTATGGGACAAAGCACTTCCACTTCTCTGTCCCTGACACTTGATCATTGGACTGATGTCCGCTCAAGGGCCCAGAATCTTTCTTTTTCAGTAAAATGCCGTACCTGGCAGATTCTCTGTGCTTCAGAATGGCCCATTCTCGGAGTCAGGTGGCCCCCCAGAAGGATCCTTCTACTTCCCTCTAATCCGAAAAGTCAGAGATATTGTCTTTCAGCCGGGGCCACGTGGCCACCCAGATCAACAGCCATATACCCCTTCCCCCAGCATCCTATCATTCAAACCTTCCACTCCTCCCCCTCTTCCTTCCATTCTCCCTGAGTCACAAGACTGGACACTCCTCCCCCTCCTTATCCTCTACCCTCGCTCTCCAACCCCCAACACGTTCCAGATGATATTCTCGCCGCTGACTCAGCCTCTCCGCCGCTAGAGGCAATTGGGCCAGACACAAGCACTCCAGGGGACTTCTCTGCAGCAGCAGCAACCCCTCCTCCCCTGGAGGAAGCTGGGCCACCTAAAGGAACCCGCCGGTGACGGATAATAGAAAACTCGGAAGCCCCTATGATGCTTCCTCTCCGTCCCTACGGGCCAATGAACCGATCCAACTGGCACCCAAACACCTTTAAATGTAGGTAGCATCTGTCCACTTATCGCCAGACTCTAATAGCGGGTCTCCGAGTGGCCGCCAGAGGGCCGACTAATTTGGCCAAGGTAAGAGAGATTATCCAAGGGCCTAATGAGTCTCCCTCTATGTTTCTGGAGAGAATTATGGAAGCATATAGGAAATATACTCCTTTTGATCCTCAGGCAGAGGATGAACAAGCATCTGTTGCAATGGCCTTTATCGAGCAGGCTGCCCTAGATATTAAGAGAAAGTTACAACGTCTAGATGTATTACAAGATAAGACCTTGAGAGATTTAGTAAGAGATGCTGAGAAAGTATATTATGAGAGAGAAACTGAGGAGGAAAGGGAACAGAGGAGAGAGACGGAAAGGGAACAAAAGGAGGATGAAAGGAGCAAAAGGCAGACTAAAGCATTGACTAAGGTTCTGGTCAGAGCACCAAATATGCCAGAAGTTAAAAAGCAGGGAGACAGAAAGGGATACCTGGGCCCCCGCCAATGGCTGCCCCTGGCCTCAGATCAGTGTGCCTACTGTAAAGAAAACAGGACACTAGGCCAAAGAGTGCCCCCGAAAGAAGCAGAGATGCCAGTCCGCCGTGCTGACTCTAGAAGAGGACTAGGAAAGTCGGGGCTCAGATCCCCTCTCCGAGCTCAGGGTAACATTTAAAGTGGAGGGGACCCCAGTGAACTTTGAAGTGGATACAGGAGCAGTATAATCAACCTTTAAGACCCCACTGGGCCCCCTATCAAATAAATGGTCCCCTGTTAAAGGTACTAATGGCAGTAGATATTGGGCTGGGACAACTAAGAGGACTATGGACCTAGGAAATGGAAAAGTCCACCACGCTTTCCAAGTAATCCAAGAATGCCCAGCCCCATTGATGGGCTGGGATCTGCTTACCAAACTCTGGGCTAGAATAACCTTTAACCCTGATGGTCCCCAAGTGGAGTTTCTAAAGCCTTCAGTAAAAACTCCCATAGTCATGGCTTTGACAACATCCGTAGAAGATGAACATCAACACTTCGCGCCTCCTAGGACTGATCAAACAGGCAAACTACCCCAGAAATGGATAAAAGATTATCCTAATGCCTGGGCAGAAACTGCTGGGTTAGGTCTAGCCATATAACAACCTCCAATAGTAGTAGAATTAAAAGCCTCTATCTCTCCAATCAGTGTTAAACAATATCCTCTAATCAAAGAAGCTAAGGATGGGATAAGGGCCCATATTCAGAAATACCTGGCTCTTGGGGTCTTAAGGCCCTGTCATTTGTCCTAGAATATCCCCCTGCTACCAGTAAGAAAGCCAGGAACTGGGGACTACCGGACGCTTCAATACCTAAGAGAGATCAACAACAGAGTGCAGGACATTCACCCCACTGTACCGAATCCATATAATTTGCTTAGCGCTCTGAATCTGGAGCAGGAATGGTACACTGTGCTAGACTTAAAAGATGCTCACTTTTGCTTGCCCGTACATAAGGACACTCAGTTGCTGTTTGCTTTTGAGTGGATAGACCCCGAAAAAGGAACATCTGTCCAACTAACCTGGACTAGACTCCCACAGGGGTTCAAAAACTCTACCACTCTCTTTGATGAACCCCTCCACAAGGACTTCAATGACTTCAAAACTGCACACCCCGATGTCACCATACTCCAATATGTGGATGGTCTGCTACTGGCAGCCGACACCAAAGAGAACTATGAGTCTGGGACCCAAGCATTATTTTCCAAGCTTGCTCGGCTTGGATATAGGGCTTCTGCCAAAAAGGCCCAAATTTGTCAGCAAGAAGTAATCTTCCTGGGTTATTCTCTTAGGGGTGGCAAAGGATGGCTCACTGAGCCCACAAAACGAACCTTTGTGCAGATACTGCCCCCATCTAATAAGAGACAACTCAGGGAGTTTCTTGGGACTGCCGGCTTTTGAGGGTTATGGATTCCTGGGTTCGCGTCTCTGGCTGCCCCTTTATACCCGCTGATAAAGGGGGATGCCCACTTCCAATGGACCCCTGAGCACCAACAAGCTTTTGATAATGTCAGAAAAAAGGTGCTGCTATCTGCTCCGGCCTTAGCACTCCCAGATATAGAAAAACCCTTCAGTCTCTACATCGAGGAAAAGAAAGGAATAGCACGGGTTGTGCTCACTGAGACTTTGGGACCTTGGAAAAGGCCGGTAGAATACTTATCAAATAAACTGGACCCAGTGGCTAGTGGGTCGCCCCATTGCTTAAGAGCTATAGCAGCGGCAGCCCTTCTAATAAAAGATGCTGATAAATTAACGTTGGGACAGAAGCTAACGATTATAGTCCCCCATGCCCTGGAGTGCATCATCTGTCAGCCTCCAGAGATGTGGCTATCAAACTCTAGAATAACCCACTACCAGAACCTCTTGCTTGACAAAGACAGAATCACGCTGGGACCCGCTGCTCCACTCAACCCGGCTACACTGCTGCCAGAAGAATCATCAAGACCCGTCGCTCATGAGTGTCAACACATACTGGCAGAGGAAACCAGTATACGACGAGACTTGAAGGATCAGCCACTGCCTTGCCCTGACGTTTTATGGTTTATGGATGGCAGCAGCTTCCTCCAAGATGGTAAGCGGTGGGCTGGAGAAGCAGTAGTTAGCAAAATTAATGTCATCTGTTCCTCTGGTCTCCCAGAACTGACATCAGCCCAAAAA